>NW_020664409.1:60269893-60386561 GCF_002925995.2 Terrapene triunguis
TCGGCTTTTTGGCAATTCCCCCCGGACGGGGGTTTGATTACCAAAAAGCCGGACATGTCCGGGGAAAAAACGGACGTATGGTAACCCTACCTTGGGGACCCTCCCATTTTGCGGGTTCCTAGAGCCCGGGCTCCAGTCTACGCTGCAGTTAAACAGTCTCTTAGCCCAAGTCAGCTGGCATGGGCCAGCCACAGGTTTATAATTGGAATGCAGACATACCCTCTATGACTATCCTAGCAAATGTCTAAAGGAGAGCAGGAGGAATGTTTGTGTGAACAGCACATTTTGAACTCATGTGAGTATCTGCACTGTAAATTAGGGCCTAATCCTGCAATGATAGGCCCCTACACATCTATGGAGCCCCATTTGGAAATACTGTGCCTGGATTTGGATCTGATATGAAAGATAGGGTGACCAGATAGAAAGTGTGAAAAATTGGGACAGCAGATGGGGGGGTAATAGGCGCCTAGATAAAAAAAAACCCCGAATATCAGGACTGTCCCTATAAAATCCGGACATCTGGTCATCCTAATGAAAGATGGCATTGTGTGTAGTACATTTCTCTACAACACCACGCTGGGACATTAGTTCATTGTCTCAGAGGAAAGAATGGAACTTATTGAATCACCAACACTGCTTCCTGAAGGCACTTTGTTTTCCTAAGTATCCCTTTACTAACCAGGACTGACTGTACTTAGTTTATATTTGACAAGATCATATTCCAATGAGATATGGCTGCTGGGGCAGGACAGGCTTAATTTTTCCTGGCCGAATAACTTACATATGCTGTAATCTTCATGAGTGCCACTGATTTTTAAAGGCTCACTTAGCCCCTGAGCTACTCCCCCATAGGCAGACATCTTGATATGGGACAATTGACAAGATAAATAAAGTTTTAGGCTTTGCAAATATAACAGCAATCCTTTTAAAAATATTTAATTTCATTTGGGCTTCTTGGGGGCACAATGCAGTTATTAGAACCTCTGGTCATTTATTCCTTTTTACAATTGCTCTGAAGAGTAACCCTTGATCATATTTTGTAAAATCTGAATAAATACATAAAAAAGTTTTAACCAATATTAACTAAAGCAGCATAATGGTATTCTGTTCTAAAAATGGTTTTGTATCAAACAGAAAAGCTAATGCATGCTCTCCATGATGTGCTGATTCTGCAGGACTGACAGTAGTGAAAAGAAGTAAATATGTATTTGTCACTAAAATAAGCAGATATGACTGAATATATGGAGATATGTGGCATAAACAGCTGTTTTTACAGTCAGTTGTCACAGTAGAATTACACACTGATTTTTGTAACATTTCTTTGAATATCTTCCAGCTTGTCCACATCTTTCTAGTATCGAGGTGCCCCCAAATAACCTTAGTATTTCAGGTGCAGTGTCACCAGTCACGTGGAGAAGGGACTAATACCTTCCTTCTCCATGACGTGCTGCCTTTGCATATACAGCCTAAAATAGCATTAGCTATTTTGCTGCCATATCACATTTCAAATGCATGGGTCTGATTCTGCTCCCAGGAGAGTTTGGCAAATGACTTCAATGGGCGTACGATCACGTCTCATATCTAATATGCTGACTCCTGTCACTGCTATGTTTCTTTGATATTATTACTGGTGGTCAAGTTTCTTCCTTTCATTTTAAACATTTAGGTTGATGATTTCAGCCTTATGTGTTAGCTTGGCTTTGTCTCAGATAGTCCAATTGTGAATCCCTTACTTGCACTGGTGAGCAGTTACTCATATGAGAGTGGTAATATTGATTTCTGTCCCCCAGTAATTATTTCCAGTCCATATTTGTAACTTCAACCAACTACTTTGTTTTTCTCTGTCATCACTTGCACTTGCATTACCTCATTTTACTATCACTGGCTGATTTAAATATATTGTGTGCCTCTTCTACATTTAATTAATGGAGATACTAACAAGGATCTACCACTGCTTCCTATGTCATCTCATTAGATGCCTCCTCCCTGAGCTCTCTGAGGACAAAAAAAAAAAAAAAAGTACTGGTAAAATGACACACAGTTTTCAGTCCATGTGCCAATGCTCATATCTATACCAATTTGATTGTTTTTTAAAAAAAGAGAATTACAAAATTAATAGGCAAGGGAATGCAGTAACTGTAATATCTTGTTTTAGCAAAGCATGGTTTTACAGTAGACTCTTGCCAAGTCATATTTGAAAATTTCAATAGAGTTGGTCTGGTATGTCTTGTTCTTGAAAAAGCCAAGCTGTTTATTGCTCATGGTTCTGTTAACCTAGAGAAGTTCTCCCCTCCCCACCCCCTTAACATGTGTTGCATAACTCCATCAAAGATCTAGATTGTTGTGAGGGGATTCACACACTGAATCCCCATGTTCTTTAAGCCTCTGGAGTGTGAACAAAATCCAGGCACTGCCCTAGTTTGGGGCAGGCACACTCGAAGTGCAAATTCTTTGTCTAGCACCCTCCCCTCCGAGCTGAGACCCCATGCTCTTGACTTAATCTCATGAGAAACACACGCAACTTAATACAAAAATAATAACCCTTACACACATTTCCCTGCCTTAGTTTCCTCAGCACTCTAGAATATTCTCTGGGGTGTCCAGGATCCTTCTGCTGAAGCTCATGTCTTGACTTCTGAACCACGGAGCCTTTCTCCCTAGGTCAGCTTGCATTTTCTGAGTTTGGTTGGTTCTGCAGTGAAATCTAGTCCTCCTGCTTTGAAAGCATGCCTATCTCTTCACATCTCCTGCCCAAACTTCTCATGTCTCTCTCCAAAGCCTTCCCCTTAAGAGTCCTTTTAAAAAAACTCTTGCTTTGTCCCTTTGTTCTGTTGGAGGATTTTCCACTTGTTCCACTTCCTCCTCCCTGCAGACAAGTTGGAGGAAGTAGCTTTTTCCAGCCTCATCAGCCAACCTGTCATTCAGGTGTTTCATAGTAACAACTTCATAATATGGACCAGAATTCATAATTTGTACAGACAGATTCCCCAAACTGTCACAAACTCTACCAGAGACTTTTATGTGGAAACCCCCCCCCATTCCATCGTGATGTTGAGCTAATGGATTTGCATAGCTGTACTGGCTCCACTGCCTGTTGGGCCACAGATCACCACAAAGGAGGGAGAAGAATTTGCCTCACTGCATCTGAATGCATGTACAAAATGTATAATTATAAGCCAAGTAACAAGTTTTCCTTCCTGCACATATTTGGACTTGGAGAGGGGTTGTTTAGTTAACATGCCCTGAACGAAACCTGGACTTTTGGATTGCTACTGGGGATTAATATTTACTACTCCAAAACAGAGATTATTGAGTAAATTAAAAAGAGTTGTTCTATACAAAATAAGAGCAGCTGTTGAGCCCTCAGAATCTCTACAAGGCCATGTAGACTCCATAGCAGTCTGACCAATTTAGAGGAAATATCAACATGAACAAGAAGTGCCGAAGAAAATAAAAATATCCACCATGATGAGATTTAGAGCTGTATGCAGGGAGTTGAGATCTGTAAATACACAAACCAACCCTTGGGCATCTCAGGTCCATCCATCTACCTAACACAGCCAACAGAAATTACTGCAACATTAGTAATACTCCAGGTATATAGACTGACCAGCCTTAGGCCAAAACTACAACCAACTGTGTGTGTAAGAAATTTTAAACAAGAACAAAATATGCAATGTGGAGGTGGGAGAGAAACGATATCTTTCACTACTGTGGGGTGCTCTTGTCTCTCAGCCCATCTCTCACTGCATCATTGTCCTTCTAGTGCTGCAAGGGGTGCAATCATCCTGTTTATGAGGACAGGATTTCTGAGTTGATGTCTGGGTGGAATTGCTCACGAGGAAAGCCTGATAAATTCTGACTTCTAACCTGGGGAAGCATTCAAGTTGAGTAGCATCAAAACAATCCCCTCCACCCCCATTGAGGTTTACTGTACCCAGAAGATAAGGGATACTCCCCTCATGGACTATAGGAAGATTGGAGAGAGGATGTTTAACAAAATTGTAATAGCAAAGGCTCCCCCACCCCCAGGCATCAAAACAGCTTCCTTAAAGACAGATGGCAACCCACTCCCCAAAAGGGAAAATGCTGATGTCATAGAAATGTCTGTCCGTTCCAGCTGAGGAATAAGGAGTGACGGACACAGCTAATCAAGCAAGGAGCCCCGGGAGGGGCGATCCGTTTATTTCAATTGCAATTGGGTTCGAGCTCATAAGTCAGCAAGAACAAAGAAAACACTTACACCAAAGCATTATATGCAGTTGCTTATGATAATCTATTGCTCTATGATTGGCCAAAATCTGCCATCATTACCATACATAATTAGCAAGCTACATGTATCTGCCCCTCTTATGACCCTTTATTGTTCATCTATTTGCCCCCTCCTCCTCGCTTATTTTGCAAACTAAGCGGTTAGGTATCTACAGGACACAGGCACAGAAAGGTCCATTGTCTCCAGGTTTGGAGTTTGGCTACATTTCCTCTTGAAGGAACTTCCTGACTACCTATAGCTGACCCTGCATTTTGTCCTTCTTCTTTCTCTCATGTGTACGTGACAAATTTACCCCCTGGCAGTTAAGTAGAATAATTTTATATCACTGATAATCTGAAGCAACAACAGATCCAGACACTGATCTAACTCATAGGTTGTAGCTCAGAGCACTCATTATGCCTTTAGAACTTCAGTGAGCAATATTAGCTTGAAATTCAAAACAAAGAAGATGCAGTGTTGTTCACTCAAGATTCTGCTGTGTCACCATGGAGGTACACAACATAGTTCAGATATGAGTGGTTTTATCTGCAAATACTCACTGTTTTGGACTTATTATGCAAGGTGCTGATCTCAGTTACATCAGTTTTCCGTAAGTGTAACTTCAGTAACAACTCCTTGACTTCAATAATAACTTCTGATTCTCGGGGGGGGATAGCTCAGTGGTTTGAGCATTGGCTTGCTAAACTCAGGGTTGAGAGTTCAATCCTTGAGGGGGCCATTTAGGGAACTGGGGTAAAAATCTGTCTGGGGATTAGTCCTGCTTTGAGCAGGGGGTTGGACTAGATGACCTCCTGAGGTCCCTTCCAACCCTGATATTCTATGATTCTATGCAAGATCAGAATCAGGCTCACAATCACAGTCATCTCTGACTATGGTATAACAGAATTCATGCCCCATTTGCATTAAAAGATGCATTGCTTCTCCCCAAGTCATGTGATTATGTGAGAATCTCAGTTTTCGTTTTCCAAAAAGTGAATTTCTAACCCTCACAGAACTACCGCCCCCTAGACCAGGGGTGGGCAAACTATGGCCCGGGGGCCACATCCGGCCCACCAGACGTTTTAATCCAGCCCTCGAGCTCCCACAGGGAGTGGGGTCAGGAGCTTGCCCCACTCCACGCAGCTCCCAGAAGCAGTGGCATGTCCCCCCTCCAGCTCCCACATGTAGGGTCAGCCAAGGGGCTCCACACGCTGCCCCTGCAGCTCCCATTGGCCGGGAACTGCAGCCAATGGGAGCTGCAGGGGCGGCACCTGCGGACAGGGCAGCGCGCAGAGCCGCCTGGCTGCGCCTCCACGTAGTAGCTGGAAGGGGGACATGCAGTTGCTTCTCGGAGCTGCTTGAGGTAAGTGCCGCCCGAAGCCTGCACCCCTGACCCCGTTCTGCACCCCAATCCCCTGCCCCAGCCCTGATCCCCCTCCCGCCCTCCAAACCCCTCGGTCTCAGCCCGGAGCACCCTCCTGCATCCACAAACCCTCATCCCCACCCTGGAGTCCTCATCCCCCACCCTCGCACCTCAACCCTCAATTTTATGAGTATTCATGGCCCGCCATACAATTTCCATACCCAGATGTGGCCCTGGGGCCAAAAAGTTTGCCCACCCCTGCCCTAGACCCCTAGCAATACCCCTTTGCTGTCTGCAGTGCTAGAAATCAGATTATGCATGCTCCTAGCATGAGTAGGCTAAGAGGCAGGGCTTCTTGTTCACCACACTACTTATCTTTGCAGTCACACTTGTGGTACTGTATTCCCAATATGCAAATACTAAGGTAACTAATTACAGAAAAGGTAAATGTCAGGACTTCAATGGTATTTCAATATTCATGATTCAGACTGACATCTCACTTTTACAATATGTTAGTTTGTTTTACTGCTTTACTCCCTTTTCAGTCTCCCTCTAAACTACAGTATAACAGTTAGAACGTTTTGACACCTGCTGGAGTCTGTGTAAAATGAGTGTTATATTTAAATATGAAAATAGGTACATCTAATTGTTCAACTGGAATGTAAGAGGCATCATGCTAGGGGGCAAGCTGAAATTGTTTCATTTCATAATTGTAAATTGCACCCCACATTGTACCAGTATATACTGAGTAGGAGGCAAGAGTTTGAGGACTCAGAATTTAAGAGCCTGATCCAAAGACTCTCATAGATTTCACTGGGCTTAGGCCTCAGGAGAATCAGATCGGATCTGGTTAAAAGAGAAAAGACACAATAATCAGTTGTTTAAGGAGAAACGTCTGCATTTCAAATGGGAGACTTTAGCCTTCACTCTGTTTCTCTTTCTTAAAGAAGACTGTTGATATCCCATGTGCAGTCATGTCTGCCTTGCTGACAGACTGCTTGCTTATCACACATACAGTTCTAGCCAAGAAGAGGGTAAAATTACATTTTCCCACAATATCTTTTTTTCCCCCAAGACAATTCAATGCAATGAAAGGCTGTGTCTTAACTAGAGTCATGGAGATTGAGAATATCTCATGCTTCATTATCTTTCAGTAATACCTAATGGGACTCTATGGAGATGCTGTAAACCTAATACTGTAGGCTTGGGCAACTGAGAAATTGCTATAACGGAGACAACAATGGTGAGTTTGTTTTCTTTTAAACATGCATAAACCCATGAACCCATATTTTGAATAATGGCTCTTGGAGAGGGATATATAAATATTATTATGGACGTGCCTTATTATTGTTAATGATGTATGGTAATAAGAAATGGTGCTCTATCAGTCATAGCTATGCTATATTGGAAATATTTAAACATAACACTGCAGCGTACTGTGAGGTTCAGAACTGGATGATATCAGACAGAAGTGATCTATTTGAGCAAAACATTCAGAACTTTCAGCCTGAAACTGGATATGTTAAAATTAATGCACCTTTGAGGAGATTCACAGCTACACAATTCAACACAATGCAAATCCTATGTTGTATTGCGGATGATGTGGGATACTTAAAATTTGGTCAAAATCTTTGAATATTTCAGTCCCTTAAAACAAAGCTTTTTAAGAAAAGGAGCAGAAATTAAAATATACATCTCACATGTCTGGAAATGTTTATAATGGATTAGGAAACTTAAAATCAAGATTCATAAAACCTGCTCTTTCCATCTCTAACTACACAGGTTGTAAATGTTCCCACACAAGAGACTGACTCAGCAAAAACTTTCTAAAAACTATTACGTGATCTACCTGCCTATGAATTTTCCTCTTCTGTTCTCTTGCTGGCCATAATCCTGCCTGCAGAGTTGAGGATGAATGACATAGCTTTGTATCACGAATGTCACAAGGACCAGGGGAGGAATCCTTCCACCCAGATCGTAGATGGGCAGTAAACTGCTCTACTGCTGCACTTCATCCTAATGACTGAAGTAGCCGACATATTCTGGCAAACACACCTTTGTGGGAGGTTTGACAGAAGGATATGTATAGCTGCAGATCCCCTGAAGAACTGAGTGCTAAGATGTACAAGGGGCATGCACCCCCTGCAGACTCAATACTGTCCTTTCTTCTCTTGTACAGTAAGGTGAAACAGAGTTCTTTTGCAGAGGGTCTCTACATCTGCGGAGGAGGGGGTCAAGATTTGACCCACATAATTGGAACAAAACAGTTGTAAAATAGAAATTCTTCTTGATGAGAAATGGATCCTCTTATACCCCCTTTACACCAAAATCAAGCCATGTTAAATAACATTACTTTTGATCTCCAGGTATGCAATGAAAAGGAGGGGGGAGGGATAGCTCAGTGGTTTGAGCATTGGCCTGCTAAACCCAGGGTTGTGAGTTCAATCCTTGAGGGGGCTACTTAGGGATCTGGGGCAAAAATCAGTACTTGGTCCTGCTAGTGAAGGCAGGGGGCTGGACTCGATGACCTTTCAAGGTCCCTTCCAGTTCTAGGAGATGGGATATCTCCATTTATTTATTTATTTACCTCAGGCAGATAGAAGCCTTGTCCAGGAGGCCAGGATTCACATTGACACACTTTAGCATTTACTGTCTGGCTATTAGGGCCCCTTCTGTCTCCCAATCTTGGGAGCTTCTAGCACCTCTCTTTCTGTAGGCTTCCATACTCCCTATTATCCTCCTCTAACCTATTTAATTTTCACAAGGTCCCTGTTTCCAAGTTCTTACCTTACTCACTCATGGAGAGGTATTAACTGGGCCTATTCAAAAATATTACTATTATGATTATTGGATGTGGCCAAACAACTTGAGTAAATCAAAGCCTATTAAAAATTTAAAGCACACACATATATATATATATATATATATATATATATATATATTTTTTTTAAAGCAATGCAGTCCTTTCAAGAAATTTGGTTCTGTGACTTTATTCTGAACCCTTGATGTGTGAATGTATTCAAAATTTAGATTAATTTTTCTCTGTCCATACGCCTTTCTACACTTGTTTGCTTTACATATACCAATATATAATCCAAAATGAACAATTATAAAAGAAACTTAGAAAATCAAATTTAAATAATTATTATTTGACCTTTTATTGCTTTTGAAGTCTGTAAGCTAATAGTTACATAACAGTTACATTAATGTCACTTTGCACTCTAAAGAGACAAAACTGCCTACCTAAATTGTTCATGGGGGCGGGGAGGCATAGCTCAGTGGTTTGAGCATTGGCCTGCTAAAACCCAGGGTTATGAGTTCAATCCTTGAGAGGACCACTTAGGGATCTGGGGCATAATCAGTACTTGGTCCTGCTAGTGAAGCCAGGGGGCTGGACTAAATGACCTTTCAAGGGCCCTTCCAGTTCTAGGAGATAGGATATCTCCATTAATTAAGGTTGGTCAAAAATTCTATAAATTGTTCATGTGAAAGACTGTACTGTGTTTAAGCCAGTGATTCTCCTAGATCAGTGGTCACCAACCCGTTGATTGCGATCAACTGGTCAATCCTGGGGACTCTCCCAGTCGATTGCGCTCTCCGGTGGTGTAGCGGGGCTGCCGCTAAGGCCGGCTCCCGGCCTGCCGCAGCCCCACACCACTTCCAGAAACGGCCAGCACGCCCCTGTGGCCATGGGATGAGGAGGGGTCTCCGCGTGCTGCTCCTGCCTGCAAGCACCGCCCTTGCAGCTCCCATTGGCCGGGAATGGGGAACTGTGGACACTAGGAGCTTTGGGGGAGGTGCCTGCAGAGAAGGGCAGCGTGCAGAGCCATGTGCTCCCCGCCCCCTCTCAGGGGCCACAGAGGCATGTTGGCCCCTTACAGGAGTGGCGTAGGGCCAGGGTAGGCAGGGAGCCTGCCTTAGCCTCGCTGTACGTCCTCCTGCACCCCAACCCCTGCCCCAGCCCAGTGAAAGTGAGCAAGGGTGGGGAAGAGTAAGCGACGGGGAGACGGGGGATGGAGTGACCGGGGCGAGGCTTTGAGGAAGGGGCAGGGTAGATCCTGGGTTGCCCTTAAATTCAAAAAAGTGAACTTAGGCGTAAAAAGGTTGGACACCACTGTCCTAGATACATGCCTTTACTGCAACATTTGAAATCATTGGGAGCACTTCCAGGATGTGACCTTATCCCGATCTTAGGAAAATGCACACACAAGTAGGGTAGAAATAGTGATAGCGCATCCTGTATTTATATTATATATAAACGTAAACTAGAATGTTTTGTCAAAACAAAGAAACTGCTCTTTATAATCATGAGGATGTATTGTAGTTTGAGATGTAATAATGAATTTCTTTGTTTTGGCTCAATTTTTTTTTTTTTTTGCAGGCTAAGTTCCAAGATTATGAGAATAAAACATGTTGAGACCAAAAAAAATAAACTCATTTTAAAATAAAATTTTAGAAGATCATGAAATGTGTGGTTTCCCATGTATTGTCTCCGCATGTATATCCCGGAAATTGTTCTGAGCTTATGCTCTGGAAATGAATGTAGTTGCAGGTACTGGAAGGCACATGCAACTATGGAGCCAGGATGCTAAGCTGCCTTATTTCCAGTGGTTGGTGACTTTTGATAAGGAAAGAGGGAATAGGTTGATGGTAAGAAAAGGTCACAGGGTGAGGGCGCTGGGAGATTGTGGGAAGGCACTGGAGGACTAGTGGCCTTCAACTGCAGGGTTACAACACACTACAGATAGCTTGAGTGGGAAGCTCACTTGAGGTCTGCCTTACTCCCTGAACCATGTTAGCTAACTCGTGATTTCAACCATATCCCATAAATGAGGGAGGAGGGTTTTTTGTCTTGATAGCGGGACAAGTTAATAGGAAAATTGAGCTATAACCTGGAGTGAAGACAAGCCCTAGAACAGAGGTCCCCAAACTGTGGGGCATGGAGAACATTCGGGGGGGGGGGCGAATGTGGCTGAGGCCTGGCCCCATGCCCACCATGGCCCCAGCCTCGACCTCTTTACCCCTGTCTGTGTCCCAGCCTCCCGGAGCTGCGGCCCGGCTCCCAGCCCTGCCGGGGGGGGGGAGGAGGCAGGAGGGGGTGGGAGAGGAGTGGACAGGGGTAAGGTGGGGCACAAGGTAAAAAGTTTGGGGACCTCTGCCCTAGAAAGGTAATCAAAGAGCTGTTCCCATTCGTCTTGACTAAGGGGGGATATGACAGAGGTCTATAAAATCATTAATAGTAAGGAGAAAGTGAATAGGGAAGTGTTATTTACCACTTCACATAACACAAGAACTAGGGGTCACCCAATGAAATTAACAGGCAGCAGGTTTAAAACAAACAAAAGGAAGTACTTCTTCACACAAACACACAGTCAACCTACGGAACCTGTGTCAGGGGGACGTTCTGAAGGCCAAAAGTATGACTGGATTCACAAAGGATAAGTTCATGGAGGATAGGTACATCAATGACTTTTAGCCAAGATGGTCAAGGACACGACCCTATGCTCCATGTGTCCCTAAACCTCCAACTGCCAAAAACTGGGATTGGAAGACAGGGAGTGGATCACATGAAATTGCTCTGTTCTGTACATTCCCTCTGAATCATCGGCCGCTGTCAGAGACAGGATACTGGGCTAGATGGACCACTGATCTGTCCGAGTACGGCTGTTCTAATGTTCTTATTGGACATTATAAGAGACCAGATAATATTCTGAAAATACATATTAACACTAGATAAAAAACGGTTACCCACCTTTTCGTAACTGTTGTTCTTCAAGATGTGCTGCTCATGTTCATTCCATTCTAGGTGTGCACGCCCACGTGCCCGGTCGTTGGAGGTTTTTGCCTTAGTGGTATCCGTAGGATCGGCTGTGGTGCCCCCTTGAGTGCCGCGCTCATGCTAGGGATATAAATAACGTATAAAAACAATAACCATGTACCCGATTAAAATTCTATCGGTTACAAGGTTAAACGTTTAACTGGGGAACTAGGAGTGTGGGGCAGAGGGGGTGCTGCAGCACCTCCACGTTTTATGCAGGACTCCGCTGCTGGCCCCGCACCTGGGGACCCTGGCACACCCGGGGTCCTGGCTGCCGACCTGCACCCAGAGTCCCGGCTGCCGGGACCCCGGCGCACCGGGATGCCGGGCACAGGCGGCAGCAGAACCCCGGGCGCACAGGGCTGGCAGTGGAGTTTAATTGTTAACAGAAACCGGTTAAACTTTTACATCCCTAGCTCATATGTCAGTATATCAGGCGCAGCTGCCCCTACGCCCTCCCAGTTCCTTCCAGCCGGTAACTCCGATAGAGGGCAGGAGGGCGGGTAATGGAATGGACATGAGCAACACATCTCAAAGAACAGTTACGAAAAGGTAGGTAAGCAGTTTTTCTTCTTTGAGTGCTTGCTCATGTCGATTCCATTCTAGGTGACTCACAAGCAGTGTCCATGGAGGTGGGCTCGGAGTTCATGGTCATGCAGCTTGAAGCACTGCTCTGTCAAAGCCAGCATCGTCTCGAGTTTGCTGGGTAAGTGCATAACAAGATGCGAACGTGTGGACAGACGACCAGGTAGTGGTGCTACAGATCTCTTGGACTGGTACCTGGGCCAGGAAGGGCGCTGACAACACTTGCGCCCTAGTCGAGTGTGCCGTCACGATTGCTGGCAGAGCAACTTTTGCCAGCTCAAAGCAGTAGCCGATGCAGGCAGTGATCCAGTATGAAATCCTTTGAGCAGACATTAGGCGACTTTTTATTCTGTCTGCCACTGCAATGAACAACTGCATTGACTTTCGGAACGCCTTCGTTCTATCTATGTAGAAGGCCAACACCCTTCCAACGTTCAGGGAGTGCAGCCTGAGTTTCTCATCTGACATATGAGGCTTTGGAAAGCAGATGAGTAAGTATATGTCCTTTCCTGTGTCGTATGAAACTGGGAAACTATCTTAGGCAGAAACGCCCGTGCGGTCGCAGCTGGACCTTATCCTTGTAGAAGACCATATAGGGCGGTTCTGAACCACCCTGATCTCGGACACCCTGTGGGCCGATGTTATTGCAACCAGGAACGAAACCTTCCAGGAGAGAGCAGGAAGCCAAAGGCTCGAAGGGAGGCCCCATGAGCCTCAACAGCATGAGATTCAGGTCTCAGGGAAGGACGGGATCCTGGACGTGCAGGTAGAGATGCTCCAGGCCTTTCAAAAACCAGCCCGTCATGTCGTGAGTGAAGATTGATCTGACTTGGAATGGAGGGTGGAAAGCCGAGATAGTGTCCAGGTGGACCTTGAACAAAGATAGGGACAAACCTTGGAGTTTGAGGTGCAGCAGATAATCCAGGATCTCCTGCAACGAAGCCTGCGAGGCCGTTTCGAGGCCTAGCCCGTGAATGTTTTCCACTTGGCCAGGCAAGTCGCTCTGGTGAAGGGGTTTTCCGCTACCCACAAGACCTGCTGAACCTGGGCTGAGCATTCCCGTTCGTCCGCATTCAACCATGCAGTAGCCATGCTGTCAAGTGCAGTGCTGCCAAATTTGGGCGCAGCCACGTGGCCCAACAACTGCAGCAGATGTGAGCGGTGGTGAGCGGGTGGTTCTTCACATGGGAGATCAGGTTTGACATGTCCTGAAAACGCGCTACCAGAAGGAAGGCCCTGGCTCGCATGCAGTTGAGAACTAAACCAATGAACTCTATTCACTGGATTGGCCTTAAGGTGGATTTTTTTCTCATTTATTAACAGGCCCAGGTTGCGGCAAGTGGAATGCACCAGACTGAGCTCCTCTGCACTTGTTCCCGAGACCTGCCCTTGATAAGCCAGTCGTCGAGATATGGGAAGACCTGGACCCCTTGACGTCTCAGTTAAGCAGCCACTGGCACCATACATTTTGTGAACACCCTTGGGGCCGATGAGAGGCCAAAGGGCAGTGCCGTGAACTGAAAACGGCATCCGCTTACTATGAAACAGAGGAAATGTCTGTGACCTTGGAATATGGAAATATGGAAATAGCATCCTTCAAGTCGAGGGGAGCATACCAGTCTTCTGGATCCAGGGAGGGGATGATGGAGGCCAGGGAGACCATGAGAAACTTCAACTTCCTGAGAGACTTGTTGAGGTGATGCAGGTGCAGAATTGGTTTGAGGCCCCCTTTTGCTTTTGGGATTAGGAAGTAGTGGGAATAGAACCCCTTTCCTTTCATGTCCTGAGGGCCCTCCTCCACCCCCCCCCCAAGTACAGGAAGTTTTCGACCTCTTGAACGAGGAATTCCTTGTGAGAAGGGCCCCTGAAGAGGGATGGGGAAGGGGGGGTAGGACGGAGGGGCGGCCGAGAATTGCAGGGTATAGCCCCGAGATACTATGTCCAGCACTCAGCGGTCTGAGGTGACCCACAACCAGACCGAATGGTAGAGACAAAGATGGTCAAGGAAAGAACAAGGTGGATCCGGGGAGCTGACTGGGTCGTCGCTCTCGAGCACACCTTCAAAATGAGCACTTCTGACCCCCAGTATGCTTTGCCGGGCTGGGCTATGTGGGTGAGTGGGAGGAGGAACGGAGGCAACAACCAGAGTTTGTGTCTCTATCCCTTCTCCTTGCAGACCCCTGATGAGACTGCCACGGCCTTGGTGGCGGGGGAGGCCGGAACTTCTTCCTTGCAGACTGTGGCATATGCATACCTAGCGAACGAAGGGTGGCCCGAGTTTCCTTTAACCCATGCAGCCTCGCATCCATTTGCTCCACAAAGAGACAGTCCCGAATGGGAGGTCCTGGATTGAGGTCTGCATTTCTTGGGACAGGCCAGCGGTCTGAAGCCAGGAGCTGCGCCTCATGGCCACCGCTGATGTGACCATCTAGCCACCGAGTCTGCCGTGTCCCAGGCCATTTGGAGAGAGCACCACACTATCACGGTACCCTCCTCCACCAGGGTGCCGAATTTTTGGGCCTACCCTTGAGGGAGGGACTCCTTGAACAGAGGGAGTTCCATAAGTTAAAACTGTACCTGCCCAAGAGGCCTTGTGGTTGCAGGCTGGCTATTGAATACATTTTCCTCCCGAAAAGGTCCAGTCTTTTGGCCTCTTTATTTTTGGGAGTTGAACTGGTGTGCCCCTACTTGTCCTTCTTGTTGTCCGCAGAGACGACCAGCGAGCCCAGAGGTGGGTGGGTATATAGGTACTTGAATGCTTGGGTCAGGATGAAGTACTTCTTTTTGGCCGTTTTGGAGGTGGGAGGGATGGACGATGGGGTTTGCCAGAGGGCCTTGGCAATTTTCAGGACTCTGTCATGCACCGGTAGTGCCACACGGGCAGGGGTAGAGGCTGAGAGCACACCGAACAAGGTGTCTGCTTGCTCAGCCATCTCCTCCACCTCTTGCCCAAGTTCTCAGCCACCCGTTGAAGCAGGGCCTGGTGTTCCTTAAAATTGTCCAGTGGGCTGGCCCTTGAGGGTCCCGTGACCGCCTTGTCCGGAGACGAAGACGATGATTGTACAGCCAGGGGAGGCCCCAGGACATTATCTCCCATGGGGAAGGGGTTTTGGGGTGGGCACTGTCTCCTCTATCCCGACCTCTGAGCTCATTTCATGCACCGAGCCCAGTGCCATCAACTGTTGCTCCAAGGGGGTGGCAGATAAGCAGTGCAAAGGGGGCACTGGCATCACCGGCATGCCCCATGCACTCCAATAGGGCCACTGGCCGGGCTGCCAAGGTGGAGTCTTGTTGAGGGGTTGAACTGCCCTTCCATGCTGGAGGAATCCTCTTCTGGTGGCATGGCAGGGCCGTCGCAGCCTGTGCTTGCCTGCTGACTGTTGCCGCCGGAGACTGGTGCTTCGAATGGGAGGACCAGTGCCGATGTCATGGGGACCAGTGCCGGGGGGACTGGTATCACGACGGGGAGTGCTCCCACGGGGCAGGCAACAGAGATCTGCACTGGGAGGACGACCAGCGGGAGGGCAAACGGTGCCTGTAGTACAGTGACCGGCGCCTCCCCCTAGGTGATCCGTGTTGAGATGGTGGGGACCGTGAACGCGGTGCCAGTGACCGAGGGCAAGCCCCAAAGGATCTGGGCTGTGACGCCAGAGATCTGCGGCATGGAGATGGAGAGCGCTGCCTTGGCTCAGGGGATCAGCGGCCCTCCATTGTCCTCCGGGGGGTCCTGGTAGCTGGTTTGCCCTTGTAGGGAGCTTTTGCCGTGTCCTGTGGCACACGCGGTGCCAACAGCGCGGGCAGAGGCCTCTGTTCTGTTGGCACGGGGGGGGGGAAGCTTAGGAAGGTGTAGATGTCACCACAAGTTTGGGTCCCCTCCTACTCCTCGGAGTCGGTGGTGGATCCTTTAAGGAGCTAAGGGCCCTGACTGGGGATGCACGTCCACATGGCTCTGGAGTGGCTGGGTTGCCTGAACTGGGTCTTTTGCCCAATGCCCCATGGCCTTTCTTGCCCGGTGCCGGGGAGCCGTGTTTCTTAGTTTTCTTTTTGGGTAACGGCGATGGGGAGCGGTGCTGGGGATGCGCTGCACACCGAGGCTGAGGTTCCAGGGGTCGAGTCCGGCCGGGATGGCTCGGAAACCAGTCAGAGGGCAGTCTCTATGAGGAGAGCCAACAAACAAATAGCATGTTCTTTCTGAGTCCTGGGTCGAAAGTTTTTACAAATACAACACTTGCCCTTCGCTTGTGATTCCCTCAAGCATTTGAGGCAGCTGCCATGGGGAGCGCTCACAGGCATAGGCCTGTTACAGTCCGCGCAGGGCTTAAACCCTGGAGACCGGGGCATGCCCTTCCTGGGGTGAAGTCCCCAATGGGACTCTGACTTCTAACTACACTTAACAACTACTTACCGCTAATATGAACAACTATTTACATGGCCCTAAGGCTCGCAGTCAGAAGAGATGAAACCGCTAGCTATGCAAGCAAAGGTGTTCTGATTAACCACCACGGGCGGTAAGAAGGAACTGAGAGGGCGTAGGTCAGCGGCGCCTGATACATCG
This sequence comes from Terrapene triunguis, assembly GCF_002925995.2. Lineage (NCBI taxonomy): Eukaryota > Metazoa > Chordata > Testudines > Emydidae > Terrapene > Terrapene triunguis. Next base: position 60,286,467 of record NW_020664409.1, read on the forward strand.
ACGGATGAGCGCAGCACTCAAGGAGGGGCGCCACAGCTGACCCTACAGATACCGCTAAGGCAAAAATCTCCGACAACCGCGCACGTGGGCACGCACACCTAGAATGGAATCGACATGAGCAAGCAATCGAAGAAGAATTGAAGTTCTTTTTGGTCTATATGTTTTTGAATCTTTTTTATTTTCATCAATTACTTTTAAAATGACGTTTGAAGGACGTGTTTACCTAACATATGGTAAACATTCCAGTGCTTCTTATTATCCCCTCTCCACCACATGGCCAACGAATAGATGCTGTGAATGGGCAGATCTACAGGTGGGAAATTGGGGTGGAGCAATTTCTGTGATACTTTGAGTACAGGGACTAACACATTTGGGTAAGGGTCAGGCACAATCTAGCCCTCTGTTTTTTTACTTAGTTCTTAGTCCAGGCAAAGCTGTCATTGACTTCCCAAGATTCAGTAATGATTTCAGGATTTGGCCTGTAATGAACATGGCATAGAAATAACTCTGAAAATTCAGTTGTATTATGTTTTCTAAAGACAGAGTTAGACTTACTCTAACTTCAAACTTAAGGGAGACACTGACACTCCAACAGTGAAAGGTTTTATAGAAAGTGCTATTTGTTACCAAATGATAATACAATAAAAACAAAACACTCTTGAACAATAAGTGCCCTTCATTGCCTACACACAACTATGGTTTCTGAGTAAGTGATGAAATTAAAAATGGGATGAACTTTTTAATTTAACAAAGAACCCTTTAAAAAATGTAAAAAGGAAAATATCCCCCAAACAAAACAAAACCAAACCAATCAAAACTTTACCTGGTTGGTAGAAACTTGGTGAAAGTTCTCTGGCAACTGCTCTTGCAATATCACTTTCCTGGCGAGCAGCCTGAGCAGCCTGATCCGCAGCATCAGCTTTAGCTCTTGCATGTGCAGTTCTATACAGAGCAGAAAAGGGTTTATATGCATAGATGTCTTTTTGTTAGTTGCATTAATACACCCGAGAGCCAAGTATTATTGTCTCTGGAAAAGAAATGATGAAGCATAACCAGAATATTACGCCTGTTGATTGTGAATAACTGCAAAACAGCAAACCTTCATACAAGTTATCATGACTCAGGAAGTCTACACAAAATAATATTGGGACAAGTATTGGTCTGCTATAATCAGCCTAGGTTGGAAGTGAATGGAAAATATTTTTGTTTGATGCTTTGGGGAATTTTTCTTCAGTCTGCTGAGCTGAAATTTATATAAAGGTGATTTTAATGAAGTAGAGTCAGTAGGAAATATGGCCCAGCCTTAAAAGGTGGCATCATGTGAAGACAAAGCTGATCAGTTGCAAGGTTTTCTTGCCAGGGAACTCAAACAAGCAAATTTGTATTCATTTATCAAGAAAGATGGTAATACAAGCAAATACAGTATAATGACTGCATACATTTACTTTTGATGAAAATATCATTGAAATTTATAAATAGATGCCAATCTAAGCCTTGGTGTTGCAAAGTTTAGAGATCTAAAATAAACCGTTCCTAATAGATGCTAAAGGGCTTTATAAAGTACATCCATGTTCTTCATTTTGCAAAATTAAAAAAATGTAACTGCCTTTGACAGAGGACAGAACTGATCATACAGGTACAAAAGTACCATAATGGAAAAGAGATTTAGAAAAAAATCATTATAATGCAGTCAGAGGATCCTGATAAAACTTCCCCCAACATTTCAGCAACCACAAACAGCTTTACAAACCAAAATAATTAGAACTAGAAAAATATCCACCTCCAAGTACATGGGACGTTATCCAGATTATACCAACTATAATTGCACAGAATGTAATTTGGTTTTATATAATTCCTTTTACATTTAAGATGTCTTGAAGTGCTTTGCAAAATAATGAATTATATTCAGCCAGTGTAATCACTATGTAGGCAAACGAAGACAACATCCTGAAGTCAAATAGGGTTGCAGACATCTAATATACAAGTTAAACAGTCTATTTAGGTATATCTTTGATTATTCAGAGGTACTTTGTGCATTTAAAGACTCAGCCCTATGTTGGGGCAGCACAGCTCTTCACAATCCCTCTGCTGATGAGTGAGGGTTAGCATTGCAGTCTGCACTGTCTGTTAAAGTAATGTACAGTATGTGCGCCCTGGGCAGACAGAAGCAGCAGTTTCTGTGGTCCCGAGCTCAGAGGGTATATCTATGCTGCAATTAAAAACCCATGGCTGTCCTGTGCCAGCTGACTCAGGCTCATGCTGCAGGGCTGTTTAATTGCAGTGCAGCCTTCTGGGCTGAGACTGGGGCCCAGCGAGGTGGAAGGGTCCCAGATCTCAGGGTGCAGGCTGAAAGTCTATACTGCAATTAAATAGCCCCACAGCTCAAGCCCAAGTCAGCTGTCACGGGCCAGCTGCAGGTGTCTAACTGCAGTGTAGACATACCCAGAGATCCAAACTGCGCTGGCCCTTATGAAGGAGGGAGTGGGGAAAGCTTACTATTCTTCACCCTCTTTCCCTCATCTCTCTGACCCCTCCTCCCCCTCCCCACCAGGTAACTGAAGAGTTTAGTAGTGTCCATGATAAAAAAAAAGTTGCTTACTTACTACAAAAATGTAATTATAGTATAAATATATAAACAAGCTAGATAAATGAGTAACTATGGTATTTTTGAGTCTAATATGGCAATAGGTATGAATAATAATTACTGAAAAGAATCAAAGACACTACCACTGTTAGTATGGAAGTTCATAGAAACTAGTGGATTAGATTTTAAAACCAGGGTGACCATTATGATCATCTACTTTGACCTTGTGCATAACACCATTCATAGACATTCACTTGGCAATTCCTGTATCAAGCCCGTTACTTCTGGATGAGCTAGAGTATACCCTTTAGAAAGACACCCAATTTTGATTTAAAAACTTGAAGTGATGGAATATCCACCACATCCCTAGGTAAATTGTTCTAATTGTTAATTATCCTCACTGTTAAAAAATTGTGGCTTATATATAGTCTGGTTTCCAGATGCTGGATCTTGTTAATGCCTTTGCCTGTTAGTACAGGGCTCTTTAATCTATCAGAAAGCTGTCCCTTAAAACATCTGAGGCCAAAATGTTTCCTAAAACACAATCATTGAAGAGGATCAATTAAGCTATTTCAGTGGCAGTTGAACTACAGTCCTCTTGTACAATAAATATAGCTCTATAGCAATGAGCATATATTATATACTCTGACTGTTCCTAGACCTGAGGCCCCCTAAATATCTACAGTGTGCATAGTGGGGGAAGTCATGGAAATCACAGAAATGTAGGGCTGGAAGGAACTTCAAAGGCCATCTAGTCTAGCCCCCTACACTGAGGCAGGACTGAGAATCCCTGACAGGTGTTTGTCTAACCTGTTCTTAAAACCCTCCAATGATAGAGATTCCACAACCTCCCAAGTAAGCCTATTCCAGTGTTTAACTATCCCTGTAGTTAGAAAGGTTTTCCTAATACATCAAGTAAATCTCTGTTACTGCAGTGGACATGGAGAACAATTCATCATCATTCTTGTTATAATGTCAATAGTTCAGTTTTACTGTACTTGCTTTTATTATAAATTATATTTGGATTTAAACCAAAGGGTTTCAGTTTGAAAGAAGCCTCGGCTTTCTAAACTGTGGGTGCAACTAATGTCATTAGATGTATTCTTGCTTTTTTGATTCACTAGGGTAGTTAAATATCTAAATGACATCAATTACACCCACAGAACTGTGGGCAAAAAATCAGAGGCTTTTCAAAATCAGTCCCATTGGTACAATCCTACAGATGTCCATCTGCTTATACCTGAGAAGTGACTTAAACGAGGTGTACTGTGGGCTGAAAAGCTTAAGCATCATTAATTGGCATTCTGCACTAATCCTAAATGTGCTTTACATGTAGTGCCATATGTCTTCTATACATTAATTATCAGGGATCCAAAAGCATACGGTATAACATTTATCTCAATTTAAATTCTATGTAAAATTCTCCATTGTTCTGTGATCTCCAGATCATTTTATTTCTCCACAGTATCCTCCAGTAAGTTTACAATACCTGCTAGTTGAGGATCATCTGTAAATGTGATCAATGTACAATTTACTGTACTTCTCCAGCACGTTATTGAAGATACTGATCTCAAAACAAACCTTTCTAGTAATCAGCTTTCTCCCCAGTATAAAGGCACACCATTAATTATTCTGTTTTCCACCTCTCAGAAAATTCTGAATAAACACTATAATATTCTTAGTAACCAGATAGCATCTCAACTATTATTTTATTAGCCTTTCCTGTTGGATTATCAAAAGCTTTAGTATAAGTATAAGTTAAGTGTACCTAGCTATATTTTCCCACAGAAACTGATTTTTCTTCAGAGAACAATCCAGTGTGTCTGACTCAATCAGTTCTTAATGAACTTGTGCTCTTTATCAATCATTGGCTCCTCCTAATTGCTTTCAAGCGGTTTCTTGATTCTCCTAAATAATGAGTAACATTACTTTCTTGAAGTTTATTATCCGCTTTCTAATTACAATCTTTGGAAAAAGAAATGCCGAGTTCTTAAAGCTCAGAGTTGTGTGATCAATAACAGAAGGTCCTGCTCTCACTAATTTCCTCTTTTCATAGAATCACAGAATATTAGGGTTGGAAGGGACCTCAGGAGGTATCTAGTGCAACCCCCTGCTCAAAGCAGGACCAATTCCCAACTAAATCATCCTAGCAGGGCTTTGTCAAGCCTGACCTTAAAAACCTCTAAGGAAGGAGATTCCACCACCTCCCTAGGTAACCCATTTCAGTGCTCCACCACCCTCCTAGTGAAAAAGTTTTTCCTAATATCCAACCTAAACCTCCCCCACTGCAACTTGAGACCATTACTCCTTGTTCTGTCATCTGGTACTACTTCCTCTTTGGAACCCCCTTTCAAGTAGTTTGAAAGCAACTATCAAATCCCCCCTCATTCTTCTCTTCTGCAGACTAAACAATCCCAGTTCTCTCAGCCTCTCCTCATAAGTCGTGCTCCAGCCCCCTAATCATTTTTGTTGCCCTCCGCTGGACTCTTTCCAATTTTTCCACATCCTTCTTGTAGTGTGGGACCCAAAACTGGACACAGTACTCCAGATGAGGCCTCACTAATATAGAATAGAGGGGAATGATCACGTCCCTCGATCTGCTGGCAATGCCCCTACTTATACAGCCCAAAATGCCATTAGCCTTCTTGGCAACAAGATATGTTGACTCATATCCCGCTTCTCATCCACTGTAACCCTTAGGTCCTTTTCTGCAGAACTGCTTCCTAGCCATTCAGTCTCTAGTCTGTAACAGTGAATGGGATTCTTCCGTCCTAAGTGCAGGACTCTGCACTTGTCCTTGTTGAACCTCATCAGGTTTCTTTTGGCCCAATCCTCTAATTTGTCTAGGTCCCTCTGTATCCTATCCCTACCCTCCAGCGTATCTACCACTCCTCCCAGTTTAGTGTAATCTGCAAACTTGCTGAGAGTGCAGTCCACGCCATCCTCCAGATCATTAATGAAGATATTGAACAAAACCGGTCCCAGGACTGACCCTTGGGGCACTCCGCTTGATACCGGCTGCCAACTAGACATGGAGCCATTGATCACTACCCGTTGAGCCCGACGCTCTAGCCAGCTTTCTATCCACCTTATAGTCCATTCATCCAGCCCATACTTCTTTAACTTGCCGGCAAGAATACTGTGGGAGACTGTATCAAAAGCTTTGCTAAAGTCAAGGAATAACACATCCACTGCTTTCCCCTCATCCACAGACCCAGTTATCTCCTCATAGAAGGCAATTAGGTTAGTCAGGCATGACTTCCCCTTGGTGAATCCATGCTGACTGTTCCTGATCACTTTCCTCTCCTCTAAGTGCTTCAGAATTGATTCCTTGAGGACCTGCTCCATGATTTTTCCAGGGACTGAGGTGAGGCTGACTGGCCTGTAGTTCCAGATCCTCCTCCTTCCCTTTTTTAAAGATGGGGACTACATTAGCCTTTTTCCAGTCATCCGGGACCTCCCCCGATCTCCATGAGTTTTCAAAGATAATGGCCAATGGCTCTGCAATCACATCCGCCAACTCCTTTAGCACCCTCGGATGCAGCGCATCCGGCCCCGTGGACTTGTGCTCGTCCAGTTTTTCTAAAGAGTCCCGAACCACTTCTTTCTCCACAGAGGGGTGGTCACCTCCTCCCCATACTGTGCTGCCCAGTGCAGTAGTCTGGGAGCTGACCTTGTTTGTGAAGACAGAGGCAAAAAACGCATTGAGTACATTAGCTTTTTCCATATCCTCTGTCACTAAGTTGCCTCCCTCATTCAGTAAGGGGCCCACACTTTCCTTACTTTCTTCTTGTTGCTAACATACCATATCTTCATGGAAGAACCTTTTTAACATTTGCTTTTTTCCTTTTACCCATTTAGTGCCCAATGCTGCAAAGCTCTGTGTGTACAAAACTCCCATAGAAATCAACAGTACATCCACAAATTGCAAGGTGGGAGGGTCATGATGAATGACAAAATGAAATGTTAAGAGAATCAATCACATTTTATTTTTACATATTTTTTCTGACGTTACAACATACTAAAGCTATTCTACAGAGGCTGTCATACTAACCTCATTACCATAGTATCTGAGCACCTTCCTATAGAACATTTTAGTTATTATCTGAAAGAAAGGTTGATTTTCACTGGTTGATAACCTTTAAAACATGTTGCTTTGCAACTAAATATAGCTTTTATTAAATTTGGTGTTTCTTTTTGGATACACGATACTTATACATCTTTATTTAAGCAATTATAAGGCATAACAGTCTGATTTTTAAAAAAAAATTACTATGTAAGAAAATGGTGTATGATGCATTTCTTATTTATTAGATTTTTTTAATTGTGATTTATGTCAGGCTTTATTTGGATGGAAATTCAATTAAACTAAATACACAAAACCAGCATTTTTAATTAAATAAAACTATCTTAAGTATGCTGGATAAAATCTTTTTCTTTTATCAAAATGTTTATTTTTTGCATTTAAAACTAACTTATTTATTAAATAAAGGAAGCATTATCTATAGTTGGTGAATTGAACTTAATGTTTCTGGTCACTGTGTCCTTTAAGAATTAACTAGCTGAATAAAGTGAAATGAAGAAATATTCTCTCTGCACGTGCAAAAGAGGCTACTGCTGTCAAAATCTGTTTTAGCACTTCAACAAGCTCCCCTCCAGGTGCTTAGCCAGTGATTTCCACCAGTTCAGTCGTTTGACTTAAACCTGACAGCAAACAAGTACTGCATAATTATTATTTTTTTACAATCATTTAAATGATTAATAGATTATAAGCAGCTTTGGTCTTAACATAGGATGTCCATTTCAAATAAATTGTAACTGGTTTATTTAAAAAAAATCTGTATTTAAATCAAAATAATCTGATTTAAATAAAAATCTGATTTTTAATTTTTTTTAAATAATTTATTTTTATCCTGAAATATATCAGAAATATTTTGCTATTTTTACTAGTTTTGCAGTATGAGATGTCTAAATGCAGTATTCAAAAATATTGTTAAGAGTATGTCTTGGATATTTAATAGGAGACTTTGATACTCATCACTGTCTCATTTGATTACACTTCTGCTATAATAATTGAGTCTGAATTCCATAAATGTACATGATGTAATCAAAAATAGCAATATACAAAGGCTTACTTTAAAGAAAAAACTATAGTTGGATTACATGGAGGCATCATGCTCATTTGCCACCTTTCTCTTCACATAGCTATGGAACATAAATATATCCCAGCACTGCTCATTGCTCAGAATAAAAACAGCATGGAATGAAATCCCAATAGCAAATGTTGATAGATAGGACACACTGCAAAACAACACAGCATATGAGCTGAGATAGTTTTGGGTTGGATGTTGAAGAATAGAGTGTACAACAGAGGCAGACAAAACAACCCATTGTGAGAAATAATTACAGAATTTATAGGACTAATATGGATGTTCAGAGCTCTGGAAAGGAAAGAGTAGCTAACATTTGTTTAAATAATGGACGCATTGACATTATGAATTCATATCATTCAAAAGGCTAAAATCTAGAGAGATCTTAGTCCTGCTGAAGTCTTTTTGATAGTTCTTCAGTATCTCTCTGTGTTTAAAATCTTACTCAATAAATTTTTGTTTAAAGAAATCATCTTTTTGCAGTTAATGTCCCCTATAGAGTAGTCTTAAATTACACACTAAATTGATGGTGAATTACTCTTAATTTAATCTTTCCTTTTCTGCACTCATTCATGTCCCTTAGTCAGGTACAAAATGCCTAGAAAAAGGTTAATAAACTCCGCCATGATTAGTTTTCCTGTACTTAACAGTTTCCATATCAGTTTTTTAGTGAGAGCAATGCTTGAAATGTGCAAGTCAATTTGGTAAGTTAGATACTAGCAGTATTTGAACAGCTGAGGTTTGAGTCTCTCAAAGGTAGCAAAGGGTCTAAGCTTTCCCCTAGGGGTAGGTCCTCAGGTGCAGGGGTGACAGAATGCACATGGCATGCACCCCAGATGAATATGTTAAAGATCATGAGTCTGAACATTGGAAACAAGCAAAAATAATAGGCTTTGACGGTGCTTTGATTTGCAAATATCTAATTTCCCCTGATAGAAGAACACAGCACACTGGCATTTGGGTATAATGCCAGAATGTTTCAGACACAAAGCAGGTGAAGCAGACTACACCAAAAACTAGTTAACATGAAGCAAATGCAAAAATTGGATTTGTGACAAATTCAGTTAGCTGTTCTAAATTGAACCTACATTGTTGTATGCAGTGTTGTCGTAGCCCTGATGATCACAGGATATTAGAGAAACAAGGTGAGTGAGGTAATGTAATATTAGTGAGGTAATGCTAGTGAGGGAGCTTTTCCTCAGATCAGTTTTGAAGGTGTGATGTTTGAAAGCTTGTCTTGTTTAAGCCAGCTTTAAGGGGGCTTTGTTTTGCTGCAGTGATGCAAACCAGCCCCAAAGGGAAAATGGAGCTGTCCCTGTCTATGCTGCAGTACAATCACTGTTAAATTAGAAGGGGAGTTTCATTTATTGCAGATTGCATTGTATTTTATTATTTTTGCAATGTATTTGGCATCGGTGCTAGTAAAGACATCAGTGTTGGATCTTTCCTTGGCATTGTCTTCTCCGCTAGTCTTAGGCATCACCTGTCTGCTTGGTAGGGCGCTGGCTTGTCCACTAGCAGGATTCTGAAACTCATGTCCTTGGGATCTGACACAACCGTCATGGACTGTTTCAGAAGAACCAATTTCAGCCTTGTGACTTGAATGCTTCTAGCAGAGAAGAACAAGTTGCTCAGAATATGCGATTTTCCCAGCAGAAGTAACACCAACTGTGTGCCTCCTTTAGGGGAATTAGTCCATTGTTGGATAGCCAGGGCTTGAAGCCCCCAGGTTTCAAATCTGCCATACTAAAAAGCCCTGTAAGGGGAGATCTGACCAGTAGAGTTCAGTCCAGGGAGGACAGGTTAGTTAACAGTGGTTGAATGTAGGAGATCAGAAGTAGTTCTAGAGACTTTGGAAGGTTTTGAAGAAGTTCAGTCTGAAACTAAGAGCTAAGAACTAGTGTGTTGGATGCTTGTCAGGTTCTGCCTGATTGCCACAGACTGTAAGAGGGAACTGAGGAAGGGTTGCTCTACCCTTTATGTCCTCATGTGGGAGCATGAGGCAGCACAGGGCACACTGATATTAAAAAATAAAAACACCTCAGGTGTGCATGTGCTGCTTACCAAAAGATACTGTTTTGATCAATCCCCCCGCTTGCTTGCTCTCTGTTTTTACCATACCTTTTGGAAGAAATGCATCATGTTTCCTAGCTGTAGTTTTGGTTTTTGTACTTTCCAGGATGAAAGGTTATAGGTCAGACAAGCAGTGCCACTAATCACAGCAGAGAATATCCATGAAAGGCCTGCCACTTTTTCACTGTGATTCCTTAGATGACATTTCCATAGTATATATGCAAGTGGAACAAAGCACATGTTGTTTAAGCAAGTTTCCAGAAAAATGGTATTGCCTCTTAACAGTGGTAGGCTTATGTCAGAGAACAGAAGTTTTAAGAGGCAAGGAGCCAAACAGGTTAATAGGAAATATGATATGCTTTCAGCAATTAAGATCCAAAAGCAGCTAGTCTACAAGATGAAAAGGCAGAGAAAATAAGACAAGTATAACCAAACTGGGAGTGTCTCTGGAGTGGTGTAGCCAAAATAAAGAAAATTAAAATTACGGGTGGGGAAAAATAACTCTTTTCTTACAATTTCAGCCATAGGTGCTGGAACTAGGGGTGTGGGCAGGGGTGTGTGTGTGGTGTGCTGCTGCATCACCTGGCTTGAAGTGGTTTCCATTATATACAGGGTTTACGATTTGGTTCAATTACTCTCAGCACCCCCACTATTCAAATTGTTCCAGAACCCCTGATTTCAGCAATACCAGGCAGGAAAGAAGGAATGTAACTAGAAGTTGTCTAGGTCTTTTCACTTGTGAACTGCAAAGTAGAGGAAGGTATAATGTGGTCTTACATAGGAGATAGTTCCTGGAACTAATTTCAGGCAAAATGTAAAGTGACTACTAGGTTCTTCCATCAGTGAATGTTGTAGAGATTTTCAATCAAAATTTCTAGGTAGAAGATAACTTTTTTGTGTATTTCCAAAAAGGTGGAGAGTATTTCCACCTCACAAGAGAACTCAAAGAGGAGAGCATGCTTGTGAGCATGCTTGTGAACATTCTTCTATGTTGATTATGAATAACAAGGTGTAATAAGGGTGAACTATTAACAGGTTAAGATGCTTCGTCTCAAAGTGTCCACTCATCTAGGAAGTCATCCAGGTGTAGATTTACTTACTGAGGCTCCTCACAGATACATTGTCAAAACTTTGAAGGCCCTAAAGACCACCGCACATCCAAATGAGGGGATACTGTGTTGACAATGGAGCACAGTCTTGAAGTACAAGTACCTCTGATGGCAGTGGGGAGGTAAGAACCCAATAAATCTATTGAGGAAGGTTCTTAATTGATGAAAATTGTGAACAATCAAATTGTGAACCGAACCATCTCTAGGACACAACCTCATTTAGCCATTTTAGGTCTGTTCCGCATCCTGGCCATATGGGGTGAGCAAAAAAAGATTTCTCACTGGCTCTGCTCTTGCTCCTCACCCTACTGACTCCAGTGAAAGCTCCTTTCCTCCATCCTCATTGGTCCAGCCCATCCTATGCCTTTTGGGGAAATGATGAGGTCCATGGCCTCACTCCAGGAAGATGATCTCCAATTTGCCCTGCCTGACAATGTTCAGTGTATGCTCCGCTCCATTTAAAGTGTCTGGCTTTGGCAGCGATGCCAGCCTAGGGCTGTCATAATGTTCAGGGAGTGCAAAGTCTGTGAATGTGACTGTTCCTGATGGTAGGCCAGAGACGTACACAGGTCCAGTTGGAAGCCAGAGGAGCAGAGGAACTTGTTTTCATCAAGATAAGCTTACCACTACTAGATTAAAACTATCTTTGAAACTGCACATTTAAATTTGAGAGAGCAGCCATTCTACTAGCAGGCACCAATGGTTTGTCTGCCTGTGTCTTTCTAGACGATTGGCCAACAAAGTAGTAGTAAAGCTTCTTGGCAGCAGGTTAATATATAGGATGACAAACACAACTGCATTTCAAAGTTACATGTATTTTCTTATGTAAGCAATAAAGGACACCCACAGACATGAAAGACGTTAAAGTGCTCTGAATGTATTTTTTTTAATATCAAACTTGTCTGCTTTAACACTCCTGAGGAATAGAGCCAGCTTTGAAAACTGTCAGGAAAAATTATATCAGCCAAGTCACAAAATCTATTTGGCTCCCCTTTACCACAATGTAGGATCATTTAAAAAAAAACCTGAAACATTACTTGAGAGAGAGAGAGAGTGTGTGTGCGTGTGCGTGCGTGCGTGCGCATAATGGCCTAGACAAACTTTTGCATGAGCAGCTGGGGAGAGGTAACATTTATACTCTGATCCTATGTGGGGAATCTTCTTTTTACAATTATTTGTTACATCAATTTTGTAATGGATAAATTTCTACATGGTCTCCAGAGGCAACAGAAATGGGCACTGTTATAAAAATAAATTAGAAAGTATTTACAAAATATAAGAACCCCCTACATACAAATACTATATCACATGTGTACAGCTTGACTGTTTAACTTATTTTCTTTTCTGGCTGCCATTTTGCTTGAGTGATTTTTCCCCCCCAACTATATCCATACTCTAACGGAGTACATTTTATCCCTTCCAGAGGGCTGAACAGTAGAAATATCCCAGACCTGGAGTGGAAGGCAAGTAAGTCGGCAAGGCCCAGTTAAGGATATTCCTACAATTCCAGAGCAGTAAATTCAGTGTCCTTTACCTTTTCTAGAACAATAAGGATTCATAGGACTTCCTGCTCCAGTATTTCATCTGGTCGCTGGACCAGGTGTTCACCACTCCATCGAGTACGCGGGGAAGAAGACCAGGAGTTAACTGTCCTGGTGTTAGCATTTTTCAGATAAAAACACATGGATAGCGTCAGATCCTACCCTGCCCCTTGCAGCCACGTAGGACACAATAGGTATCTGCTGTGCAGGTGAACAAGTCACAGAAAGGCTACATGGGAGGGTTGTGTGCCTTATGAGCTTTGGTGCATCTCTCTGCTGGGGTTCAATAGGCTACGCCACACTGGTTGTTTATGATGGGCATTGAGCAGAGATGTGGCAGAGTTCATGGACACTCTGACAGTCCTTTGACAGCTCTTGTGGCTGTGGAGCTATGCCACACACTTTGTCAGGAACTTCTTTCATGTGCTCTGCAGCCTCAGGGGAATATTCCATCTCTCCAGTTTTCATGGAGTGCCCCTGTGCAAAGCCCACTTACTCAGCATTGCACAGAGTAAGGGGATTAGATCCTTGGTATTCAGCCAATCGCTAGCCCCAAAAGATTTAAGCATTTTGGTAATTCAAGGTGACTTATTCTAGCCTCAGAGCACATAGAGATCCCCTTCTTACTTGAAAGAACACCAATAATAATCCTAAAATTGGCTCTATCTGAAACACATTTGTATTTGTGCTAAAAGATGAATGTCTTAACATATTATCTTAAATACTGTTCACTTGAGAGATTATCTTTGACACTATTTAGCAAAATGTCGCATCGCAAACATGGGTCAAGAACTCGTAATGGGAAGAGTGCCTATGGCAGCATAATATTAGAGACATCACAATGTTGTATGTATACAGGGTTGAAAAAGTTTAGTACGCTACTAGACAGTAGTCAAAATCCCCATCAATATTTTCACATCAGATAATTTTGGATGCTTCCAAATGTTGAATTACAGATCTAAATGCTGTAGAAGTCCTTGAGGAACACTGCAGCTTTGTAATACTCTCAAGTGGACTTGCAGTCCATAAAGCGGATAATGGACTACATGCTGACTAAAGTTATTCTGTGGCAGATATGATCTTTCTCTAATATTGTTCCTGCTGTGTAAATGAAAAGAGTATCCATATTCTTCAGAAAAAATGGGAAAAGGAACTCTCCAAAGAAAACTTTCAAAAAACTTTCCCCCATATATATTGACGCTTGCATAAAATAGGAAATACATAAAGCCATTTATTTGTCAACTAGCAATACAGAATACAGCTTTGAACAGTTTTTATTGCATCCTTGTGCACTACGGGTGTTAGCATTTTGGGGTATGTGTAATGCACATCAAAATGAAGAGTGTCATACACATGCTTTTTGGCTGTAATCACATAGGTTTTGTTGCAATATTGTGATCTTATGGTATGCGCAGGTGGTCTGTGCAAGGCTCTGTGTAGCCCATAAACTCCATATGAAGTTCCATCTTCTGTAGAAATCTCTACAACATAGAAGAAGTACGTCCCATGATAAACTACACAATCCCCATTTGGGGATGCTTCTAGTACAATGTGATATAACAACAATGGTAAAATAGGACTTGGTGCACATTTAAAATGTAGGTTGACATAGCTACAGTGCCCAGAAGTCTCAAAAATCCACACCCCTGATGCCATAACTATGCTGACCTACACCTCAGTGTAGACGCAGCTAGATCAACAGAAGAATGCTTCTGTTGAACTACCTACTGTTGCTCAGGGAGGTGGTGTTCCTACATCATCATCATGTTCCCATTACACCTCTGGCGTTTAGGGCAGCGACAAAGCTCCTCCACTCCTCTCTGTTTCTGGCAAGTCTTTCAATGGTTCCCCGAACCATTGAAAGACTCTACAACAAGGGAAAAACCCTTCCTTTGCTATGGTTGTGTCTACACTATGGGGTTATACCAGGATAGATACAGCACTGTAGTTATGCGGTTATAGTCCCAGTCATGTAGACATGGCCTAAGAGTAATTTACAGCACAGGGAAACAGAAATGCTGACTAATGATAGTTGTGTATAGTTTAAACTGGAATTTCAGAACTTTTCAACCCTAAACCTTATAAGTATTACTGAAGTTTGAGAAAAAATATTTTAAAAAATTATATTAATCATATTCTTAACTGTGCTGTCCTAACAGAATATGGTTGCATTAAAAGGCAATGAAACTGTTGAAGTGGGGTGTTACTAGTGCTAATATAAAAATCCTGTTTTCACTGTATTAGCTAACAAACAACAAATTATGTAATTGATAAATTAATCAAGGAACTGATAACTTTTTCACGTATATATTACTGGTTCTTATCTTACATCCTTCTAAAAGACAACAGATGATCAAATCAATCTCCTATACCCAAACAAGAATAAACCATCTAAAAAATTTCCACTTTAAGTTCTTAACAGTTAAAGGATTTAAAATTAAATTTATTTTAATGAATGCACAAATACCAATTTATATACGACAGAATTAGGACCATCTTGTATACATTCACTTCATCTCAGTGTTGTAAGTCCCAGTTCAATAACTATGTAGTAAAACAATATTAACCCATTTTAGAAAAATATAATAAAGATCATGCTTTGCTTGCAGCTATTCAGATGATGTGGAAAACCAGGTTATGGCTGATGAGATGGAAAGAGTGATCACCATAGCAACAATCTACCACTTAACAATGAAGGGGGAAGGGCAGATCATCCTTTGCTATTTGCCCATGTAAACAACTTAGTTCAAAATCCTCAAGTGTAACTTCTTTGTTTAATACTCTTTCACCTGAGAAAGACATTTAATGAAAAATGCACATGGTATTCCTAATACTAACAGGACATACGTTGATCTTATCCACAATAGAACATGGCAACAGATCCAGTACTTAGAGAAAAATTATAATTTTCATTAAACACACGCCCTTGTATTTCTGAATAATTGAACTTTCCCCAGGAAAGCTAGTCTGACTTAGGGCTCCTCCACACTTAAAACGCTGCAGCGGTGCAGCTGCAGCGCTTCAGTGAATACTCTACACATGCCAACGGCCGGAGTTCTCCCATCGGCATAGGTAATCCACCACCCCGAGAGGTGGCAGCTAGGTTGATGGGAGAATTCTCCTGCTAACCTAGTGCTGTCTGCACCGAGGATAAATCAGTTTAACTGCATCGCTCAGGGGTGTGGTTTTTTCACACCCCCATCGAACATAGTTATACCGACCTAATTTCCTAGGCTTTGTCTATACTGGCACTTTGTCAGCAAAACTTTTGTCGTTCAGGGGTGTTAAAAAAAACACCCCCCCGAATGACAAAAGTTTTAGCAACGAAAAGCACTGGTGTGAACAGCGGTTTGTCAGCAGGAGTGCTCGCCTGCTGACAAAGCTTTGCAGCTCTCCTGCTGATAAAGCCGCTGCTGCTCGTGGGGGGTGGAAGTTTTTTCTCATTAGGAAAGCTCTCTCCTGCTAACAAACAGCAGCTACACTGTGTGCCTTTTAGCAGCACGGCTGTAGCGGCACAGCCGTGTCACTAAGTCTGGTCGTGTAGCCATAGCCCTAGTGTAGACCAGGCCTGAGAGAGAGAAAAAATTGCTCTGGTCGGGTAGAAAAAGCACTGCTGGTCTAATTAACAATGTACAACTTACTCATTTTCAAGTCTCTAATATAGTGGCTCTCAAACTTTTGTACTGCTGACCCCCTTCACACAGCAAGTATCCAAGTGAGACCCCCCCCCTTATAAATTAAAAACACTTTTTTATATATTTAACACCATTATAAATGCTGGAGGTGAAGCGGGGTTTGAGGCGGAAGCTAACAGCTTGAAACTTCCCACATAATAATCTCGTGACCCCCCTGAAGGGTCACGATCCCCAGTTTGAGAACAGCTGGTCTAATATATGTGTTTATTGCTATTGAAAACTGTATGCTTAAGAAGTTCCAGCTGATATCACACAGCTTTTGTTGTGCACAAAGTTATTTTAAAATCTTTAAAACAAAAGAAATATAGATTCCTTTTCTTTTCTAGTGACAGATATGTCTACATCCTCACAATAATAATTGTCTGACATTACCCTGATTAATTGTAAAAGATCTGATTAGGAAACTGATTTTTTCTAGACTCTTGCAAGTTAGTTTGCATCTTAAACATTTACTGTTTTTATACTAGTTTCCCTCCCCCCACCTGTAACATCTTGGAAACCTCAAACTTAAATTGTTTTAAATCTAATTGGTCTTTCTTTGTTCTGTAAGTGTTATTCAGGTGCATCCGCATGCTGACACCATCATATTGATGCATTGCTCAGAAGCCTATTGCACTCATCTCCAATCTCTCTCTAAATGCCTAATCCAAGGTACTTTGAAGTCAATGGGAAAACTCTCACTGCCCTCAGTGGGAGCTATGGGTGCTCAGCACTTATGAAAAGTCAGGCCACGTATTTAAAGGCCTAACTTTTGGCACTCATGTTTGAAAATTTTGGCCTAAATAACTTGGCAAATATCAAAACACAAAGTGGCAGAGATGGGGATGGACACAGATATCCCGACTTAGTTCTGTGCCTTAACAACAAGATCACCTTTCCTCAGTTCCTATCTTGTAGTCACTTACCTCCTACCATTCAAATATCAGTGCTCATTTCTGCCCTCTGCAACTTTCAACGAAGGATTGAGAATTATAATCATGCTAATATGGTCAGAATTGGGGCCTAGGATTCCTGAGCAATTTCCCTTATTTCATCTCATACATGTCCCTGACACACTGTTTACCCCCAAGATATTTCCCCTATATTGCCCTCCAGCAATTCTCTGCCACTGCATCAAAACGCCTTATCCAAATTTTCCTTTGCAGCAACATCCATCCATCAGCTAGCAATTTCTCTTTGCCATCTCCAATAAACTAAATGTCCAGATCAAATCCCCTCCACCAGCAACAAAACCTAACACTTGAATCATAGAACAACCTCCAGCCCTGCCCAATTTATTTTATTCCAAACAAACACCAGAACAGATTCCTCTCCTTACACCTTCATGGGTAGAGGGGAAGGCCATTACTCGTTCTCCTGTGGGGAAGGGAAAGAAGGAGTGGGGCTTCTTACTGCGGTACACTCTTCATAGACAACAGTTCTCCCCACAAATATTTCAGGTAACTGTCCATATTGCCTGATAACCCTCCCTTATAACCCACTGATGGGAAAAAACTGTGGGGCTGGCCTTATGGTACTAACTTCTTCAAGAAGGCACTGGCCAGTTATTTACATATGTAGGATGATGGTCATTACTATAAACACCAGCAATAATTTTTCCTGCCACACTTTCCTGACCCGAAACACCAAGAAAGAGAAAAAAATTTCATATGAATAAAAAGGAGGAAAATCAAATTCTATTCTCATTTACACTGTTTACATTTGGAATAATTCCATTGTCCTTGGTAAGGTACCTCCTGATTTATATCTGTGAAAAAAGAACAGAATTTGGCTTTTGTTTTGCATATGAAATATGTAAATGGAGTAACTTATGACATTTAAATGTTAAGCCTAAACTCTCAGACAATGTCCCTTTAAATTTACTATGACAGACTAACAATGTGCAGTGTATAGAACAGGATATTCCAGTTCAACAGAGTTCAGTTTTTGAGTTTAATCACCTGTGCTAAAGCACACAAATTGGCATTTGTGTGCCTAAAATAGGTATTTTGATGCCCAAATGCAGGATCTGTACACTACATATCTGGCAACAAAGTCAGCAAATTGTGTTCCAGATGTTTAAAAGTGCATATGCCCATTGTACAAGATTGAATCTTGCATAGAATCTTGAAGGATGAAATAAATAAAATGATAGAAAGATATTTCTCTGTTGGATCTCATTCAATAATTTAAGTACTGTGCAGAGAGAGAACAGAATTGATATAGCAGTTTTGGAAAACCAAAAGTAGAAAATCCTAACATACTCAATCTATTTTCATAGATGATAGAAGGAAAATCATTAAAATCTGATTATTTTAAGAACATGAAAGCAAACATGAGCAAGACACATACGGTACTTTTTATTGCTAGAAATGCAGTATTCACAACTGACAAAAAATGCCTTTAACATAAGCCATGACAGAGAAAAATTTTACATGCTTGGTTGGTATACAGATGATGAATCTGTCAAATACATAATATACTTTAAGATATTAGTATACAGTATGGTACAAAAGATAAATTATAGATGATGTTAATGTCTCTATTCATTAATCAAGCAAAGATTGAAGTCAGAGGTGGCAAGGAACATTTACAGTGCACAAGTACTGTACGTAGTCTAATGAGCCAGTGAAAATATAGGTTTGATTGTGGCAAAATTAGGTGCTTCAGTCTTGGCAGAAAAATATCTTATGATTAGTAGGTGCTGGTTTTTTATTTATTTATTTATTTTTTTGATGGGCTGGGATCATACTTCTGCTTATAACTGCCCGGTTCTAATCCTCTCTCTTCTTAGCAGAGGAAATGAAGGTTTTTAAATTTTTTTAAAAATAAGTTCAAAATGTATTTTTTAATAGTCAAAGGAAATGTTCAGCCCAAATTCTTCCTTTTATTTATTAGAAAATGATTATTACAAAGAAAGCATTGTAGAAAGAATAGTTTAGAAAAAAATCAGGTCAGACACATCCACTCATAAAACAAAAATTGGTAGTCAAGTATCTTTTCTAAGTACATTTTAGTATAAAACTATAGTGATTATGTCCTTAAAATACATTGGTGTCTAAAGATAGAAGCTCTATATCTATTTTGACTGCTGCCTAATTGGAAATCTGCTAAAAAAGTATTCCAAGCTAAAACCTGACACATATGATGAAAATCTTGTAATTTAGTAACTCAGGGAAACATGAGATTTCTGTGAGATAGCAAATGATAAGAACTAAACAATTAGTTCACTGTGAAGCTGAAAGGGATTATTACGCAGGATTGACTCAATAAGAATATACATACAAAAGTTTGAGAATCCAATGCACTGACGTTTCAGGATAGTTTCAGTATAATACATTGAACTTTCATAAAAGCCAATCACACTACCAAACTGCATTAATTAATCCCTTACTTTATGAAATATCTGTCAATAGTAAAAATCTGATGAACAGAATCACCCACCTTTAAAGTTCAAATACTGTATGTTTAAATTAGACTTCTAATTTCTAACAGTACCTAGCTTTTCCACTTATTGATATTTTATATACAATTAGAACCAGCCTTGATAAAATGATAATATAAGTCAACAATTACAATAAAAGGATATTTTAAAATGTAAAACTATCCTTTAATCTGCAACCATCTTGATACACATATGACAGTGGACTGGACATTAAAAAAAAAAAGAAGATACATGCATGACACTAGTGCAAATTGTTTGTGATTTTAAGTTTGATATACAATGCACTACAATTGCAAAACAGATTGTATGTTCACATGATTTTTCCATTTAAAGAGAGCTATATTCAAACAGACAAGATACTGAAACGTAAATATCGTTTAAAAAAAACAAAAAAGAAATAGGATTTTGTCATTCCTAATTGTAGAAAGGAAGCATTAGTCTAGTTTAAAACAAATCTGTAACATGGATTCATGCTGACTATATGTTAACTGATATTTGAGGTTAATTTTTACAAAGAAATTCTCATATAAGACTAAATATTTGGAAACAATTATATAAGAATTCCATTATATATGGGCTTTTCTTTTTAAAACTGCTTCAGTATAGTCAATTCAATTTTTATCTCAGAGCATCTCCCGCAACCCTTTCAGTCTGGAAGAGGTGATTTAGGGGAGACTATTTGTAAGGATTATCTAATTAATGGGCATTAATTAAATTGATAGCTGAAAGACCTCTAAAATTAAGACTGTACACTAAGGCCCCGATCTTGCAATTGTTGCCACATGGGCAGACCCCTGCAGAAGTGCAGAGTTCCTTTGGCTCAGTATGGACGTAAGAGTCCACCTACGTGGATCTGCAAGCAGGTTTGGGGCCTAACATTAAACAATTGACCCCTCTTTCCTGTTCTTCTCTCTGTTTTCCAATACCCTCCTCAACTTTTTAGATGTCATAGATTTTCTCTCATCATCACTTTATCCACCAATATCTTTATTTCACCTGTTATCCACTATCATAATTTCTATTTGTCTATCTTTTATCTTTTTCTGTGCATTTTTCCATGCCCTTTGCAAGATATAGTGGATTATTCATCACTGAAGTCTTTAAATCAAAACTGGATGTCTTTCTAAAAGATAAAGTCTAGCTCAACCAGCTGCTCAACCAGCAGTTATGGACTCAATGCAGGAAATATTGGCTGAGTATCTATGGCTTGTGTTATGCAGGAGCTCAGACAGATGATCATAACAGTCCCTCTGGCCTTAGAATCTATAAATCTGTTAAACAAAGGTCTCTGTTGCCTTTCTTTAATGGTCTTCCACATGCAAATTAAACATTATCTAACATCCCTAGGAGGGGATAAGCTTGGTGTCCTGGCTGATATTCCCACCTTAAAAATATTTCTAATATTCAGGGCTGTTTGAATTATTGCAGAATAGATAACATCTCTGCCTACATGCCTTCACAGCCACTGGACTACCATTCATTACGCTAAAGGTGATTTAGTATATCCCTTTAGTATGAAAGGAGTTAGATAAAAAAAACAAATACAAAACCCTCTCCCACGGGTGAGAGATATTACACACTTCACAATAACTTGTACAACCATGACGCTGTGTTGTGAGCCCTCTATAGAATCTGTACAGTGAGCTGACTCAGGTGAGCTCCCCACTCAGTGGTATGCACTTCTGGTACCAGCTGGAATCAGAGGTCAGAAAGTTACCCTTTTCATGTGTATTCGCAACACTACGCTACTGAATGACAAAGTTCCTGAAGTACAGACACCTTTGTTTCCAGGTCAGTGAACTGAGGAAAATAAATCTTTCAGCTGAAACTGCCGGGGTTTTATTCTGAGCCTTGAAATGGGTCTGATGAAGGATGTATGACACCACGAAAGTTAGCAGCTTTAGGAAAAGGCAAACAGTGCCCTATCAGTGAATCTGGACTTTGGATCACATAAACTAGCTCTGGATCAGATTTTGGCTCCTTTCTGTTCCCTTTGCACTCCTCAGGTGGTGCCCAGGGAGGAAAATCTCCCCTCCTCCCACAAAATTCCCTGATAGGGCTTATATTGGTAACAACCCTCCCCAATACAGAAACACAGGTGCCTGATCACTAGGTGATAGTTCACTTTCTTATGGAACTAGGGAAGGGATAATAGAGGCTAAGAATGCCATTCTGGATGTGATGGGTTGGATCACAGAAACCCCCTTGGGAGCTGCCACCTGATGTGCCAAGACTACCTGTGCTCCTGTTTTCCCTGCCAGCTCAGGACTCCAGCACCCTGTCTTGCTGAGCCAGACACTCCCGTCTGCTCCAACACAGACCCAGGGTCTGAATCACTTGTCCAAGAGCTCCAAGTTTACCTGAAAACAGCTCACAGAAGTGTGCTTGTCTTTAGTACTCAGATGCCCAACTCCCAATGGGGTCTAAACCCAGATAAATCCGTTTTACCCTGCATAAAGTTTATGCAGGGCAAACTCATAAATTGTTCGCCCTCTATAACACTGATAGAGAGATATGCACAGTTGTTTGCTCCCCCAGGTATTAATACATACTCTGAGTAAATTACTAAATAAAAAGTGATTTTATTAAATACAGACAGTAGGATTTAAGTAGTAACAGACAGAACAAAGTAAGTCACCAAGTAAAATAAAATAAAATGCGCAAATCTATGTCTAATCAAACTGAATACAGATAATCTCACTCTCAGAGATGCTTCAATAAGCTTTTTCTCAGACTGGACACCTTCCAGGCCTGGGCACAATTCTTTCCCCTGGTACAGCTCTTGTTGCAGCTTAGGTGATAGCTAGGGGATTCTTCATGATGGCTCCTCCCCCCTTTGTTCTGTTCCACCCCTTTATATATCTTTTGCATAAGGCAGGAACCCTTTGTCCCTCTGGGTTTCCACCCCCCTCACTGGAAAAGCACCAGGTTAAAAATGGATTCCAGTTCAGGTGACATGATCACATGTCACTGCAAGACTTCATTGCCCACTTGCCAGCACACACATATACAGGAAGACTAACAGGTAAACATAGCCATCTGCAGACAATGGTCCTTGCTAATGGGAGTCATCAAGATTCCAAACCATCATTAATGGCCCACACTTTACATAATTACAATAGGCCCTCAGAGTTATATTTCATATTTCTAGTTTTAGATACAAGAGTGGTACATTTCTACAAATAGGATGATCACACTCAGTAGATTATAAGCTTTGTAATGATACCTTACAAGAGACCTTTTGCATGAAGCATATCCCAGTTACGTTATATTCACTTATTATCAAATCTTTATAAAACTATCCCAGTTACATTATATTCACTTATTATCATGTTTTTATAAAACCATATAGACTGCACAATATCACACTGGACTTCAACTGTGAAATGAATTTGTCCTGTTTTCTCAGGTCTAGGAATGACCTTAAGTTATTGGGTGTAAAGACCTTTCCCTCAGGAATATGGATTATGCAATTTCAAGCCTCTAAATGTCTGCTTCATCCTACCCATTTTACATATTATACATTAAACTTCTTTTACAAGATCTGGGGTTCTTACATAGTGATCTGGATCATCCTGGTAGGACTTCAAGCTCCCTCTAATCCTCTGCTGACAGAGAATTTAGCTTTTCACTTGGATGTTGACCACTGTTAGTTACACTGGGTCTTCGCATCGTAGTTTAGTCCTCTGGCAACTATTTCAAATCCTATGGACTAGGGTGAGTGAGTGGGTGAATGAATGGGTACATGGATATGGGAGCAGGAGGAGGAGGGAGATATTGATGGGCTACAGTTAAAAAAAAGGTGGGGGGGGGTAGTGAAAGGGCAAGAGGAATGTTTTGTGAGGGAAGGAAGAATATAAAATAGGGGAGGAGGTAAAGAGCACAGAGGGCCTGATTTTTCATTGTTTTGCATAGCCATTTACACCTGATGAAAGTCAATGCAAAGCAGGTATAACTCACTACCAAGCCAGAATTCTCTGCTCATCAACATCATTTTTCACCTACTTTGCACAGATGTAAATGATAACAAGGCCGTGCAGAATCAGACCAAGTGAAGGGAAAGAAAGATGCGAGAAGCTAGAATGTGAAAAGAAATACAGGAAAGAAAGGAGAAGAAAAGTGGAACAAAGCCAGAGAGAGAGAGAAAGATCAAACAAAAAGAAAGACACACAAAGTGAAAGGTGAACAAGTGAGATGGGGATGGGATTTCTATTCACTGTCCTAAAGTTTAGTTTCTTCTAATGCATATTTAACTTCAAACACTAATGAGCACTTTGGATAAAGGTATATTTTCTTAAAGAGTCATCACCTCTGTTCCTTCAGTTGGATGTTATAGCTCACAATAAACAGGCTGTGAGATCTCCCAAGAGGTCCCCCGGCATAACCTAGGATTACCAGAGACTTGCCACTCCTGATATTTTTAAGATAATAGAAAACCTTTCAGGCCTCCTTTAAACAGCATAAAGAACACACACACAAGGGGGAAAAAAAAATATCCTTTGCAGGTCACCTTTGAATTTCAGGAGACATGGCCTTAGGTTGTGTGGCTGGCACCACAGGTATTTTATAACCTGACTAGGATGCTTAGTCCTCAGTTTAGTAGCTGTTGGGTAACATTTCCAAACGGGGTTAAAATTCCTAACCCTGTGCACTTAGCTCAACACATGATTGGGCTCCAAAAGCTTAATTTAAATATGAAACCCATTATGAAAATAACATTAAGGATATTTTAATGTGTATATTATTTTTTTTAAAATCAACCCATTAAGGGCGTGATTATGTTCCCATAGAAATCAAGGGCAATTTTGCCACTGATTTCAATGGACATAAAAATCACACCCTGATGGCAAGGTAAGGCTATCAGACCAACTAGGACTTGTTTTTGGAGTATTCATAAAAGATATCCATGATAATTTTTCAGCACAGTGTGTTAGCCAAGTGACACCCATTAGCATTGAAATACACACTGTTAATTCATATTAATTACACTTAATATCCTTCCACCCTGTTTTCTCTAAAACATTAAAAAAAGACATTTCTTCAGTGAGCTCTGAAACGTCTAGCAATCTTTGGCAGAACACCTGTGCATTTGTTGGAAAAGAAACATTCAAATTAGATTTGTATTTCTGAACACTAGATCTGTCTTTCAATCTAGTTTTGCCTGGGGGCATTCAGACCCTGAAGTTTTCTAGGAGCCACAGATCATTCATAACTTCTGGGTTTGTTAAAAAAATGCAGATGAATAAATTTTGAGCACAGTCAGCAACACAGCAGATGATAAACATACATCTGTGTGCAACGCGGAGAGCTGATGATAGCACAGAAAAGATGGGCTACAGTTTCAGCTGTTAGCGGGCTATATTCCTGTCAAATGCTGATAAGTTCAACTCCGGCATTGCCTTATTTAGTCAGACTTCTCTGCTGACACACTTAAGCACAGTAACAAATGCATATGCTGTTTCCAGTCTGGACAGGCTCTTGCTCCTCCTTTTAGTAATACTATGACAAATATTAAGTTGCTTAAAACTTTTTATTTAGGTTTATTGAAGGAGCCTTATTGGCTTGTTTTTTTTTAAATATACTACCAGTTATTTATCTGCCCTACTAACAACTGTCTAAAGTGTGCGCCTATGTTAAGAAAGAAAACTAATCATAAAAAAATTACAGCTATTTCTATAAAGGGGATTTTTACCCTATACGTCAAATAAGTCTTTTAGTCTGGAAGACAATGAGAAGACATTCAAGTAAACATGTATGTAGTGCCTGTGAATTATGTGTTTTGTTTTTTAAACATTGGACAAAAGTTAGTAATTTAGTTCTCTAAAGAGATATAATGTATCATTTTCAACTGTTTATTCCTTCAGAATATTCCTAAACCAGTCAGAATAGTTGCTTTATTTGATGTTGTATGACAAAAGAGAATAATTTTGAAATATGTTTTCTATCTAAAGAACCACTTTGCCAATTCTCACTTTGCTAATCTGATAACTCACCCAATAGACTCACCCCATTTCTTAGAAAAGATTTAATAGCAGACTGCTGTACTAAGGTTCCTCTGTAAAGCTTCATTATTTTTATCAACTATGCTCCAGTGCATTTACTAACATATTATGAAGTATAAATACTTAAAACTAAACTGTACTTGTCAAAGTAAATTAGCAAAGTACATTTTGTGATGCAGTATCCCTAAAGTTTTGTCGTCATGTTTCTCTTGCTAATTGGTAAAATACAGTAATCCACATTGGGTCTGCCAGTCATTAGCAAGAATTGGCAAGATTCTGCTGTATTATATTTCACAGCTACTGCCAAAAGCAGAACTCTTGAGAAAAGAAAGATCCATTGAGAATCACATATTTAGGCACCTTTGGAACGATTATGATATATTCTGTTATTTGTTTAATATGTCATATTACAAATTGGCAGATTGTGAATGAGGATACATCTATTGAATACAAGCTGTTTTTCAAACATGAACGACTTGCCCATTTTAAATAGGGCCCCTAAGAACCAGACGCATTATGGCTGCATGATTGTTATGTTGTAGGTGTTTGGTTAAAAAGAGTTAAGCTGTGAGTTAGGCTTTGTCTACACTGGCAACTGAACAACAAAGCTTTTGTCTTTTAGAGCTGTTAAAAAAAAAAAAAAACCCCGGAAAGACAAAAGTTTTGCCATGACAAGTGCCAGTGTGAACAGCACGTTGTCGGCAGGAGCCCCCCTGCTGACAATGCAAACGCTGCTCATTGGAGGTGGACATTTTCTGTCAGCAGGAGAGCCAACAAAGAGCGGCTACACTGCACAACTTTTAGCGGCATCACTGTGGCGACACAGCCATGTTGCTAAAAGCTGTAGTGTAGACAAAGCCTTAGTGTTGTTAAGAGAGAGTTCACTGTCACATATTTTTCCCTTTCAGTTCACTCTAACACTTTCCAATGAAAAACAAGATTGACTCACAATGGGCTTTTGTGTCCAAGTAAAATCAACTATAGCTCATTGACTGTTTATCTGTTGGCCCATGGATTCAGCATTCAAGCAAGTCAGTAGCAGAGTACTTGACTGGCTTGAGCTGCTGCGACTATATGAATGTAGGGTCTCCCCACAATAGCAATGTCTGACCCAGTGTTTGGGTTCCCTGCATAGTTCTGAAACATGGACCTGATTCATCTCTCTCTCAACAGTAAGAAGCAGGAGTAACTCCACTGATGTTAATGGAGTTAGGCCACAGTAAATCTCATGTGACAAGCATCAGGCATATGGTCTAGTCACAATTCTTTCCCATCTACACTGCAGGATCAAACTGGGATTTAAGTTAACCAAATGGACTACACCTCTACCCCGATATAACGCTGTCCTCGGGAGCCAAAAAATCTTACCGCATTATAGGTGAAACCGCGTTATATGGAACTTGCTTTGATCCGCCGGAGTGCGCAGCCCCACCCCCGGGAGCACTGCTTTACCACGTTATATCCAAATTCGTGTTATATTGGGTCGCGTTATATCGGGGTAGAGGTGTGTACTAGGTTTCTAGGTAGTCAATGGACTTCTCATAAGGGCAGGAAATGTCAGTGACTTTCATGAGTGAGGGAAATCTCTTTTGTTTAAAAAAAAAAAAAAAAAAAGTAAATGCTCCTTGTGTTTCAAATGCTTAGGGCCTTGTGCGGATACAAAAATGTGGATCTGCATCCACCAGGATCAACCTGCGAGCCAACCCGCGATCCGCTAGCCATCTTTTACCTGTTTCCGCAGCCGCAACCACAGCAGCAAGCCATTTCACAAGGGCTAGCGACGGGGGAGAGGGCGGAGGGAGATAGTGGGGGGCAGGATCTCACAGGGAAGAGACAGCGCGAGGGTGGGGACTTAGGGTAAGGGGCAGCGCGGGTCAGGGTTTCGAGGAGAAGAGGTGGCATAGAGGGGAGGGCTGAGGGGAAGGGGTATCACATGCTGCTCCCGGGGCTCACGAGCAATGGCACATGGCAGCAGCAGTGCGTGTTGCATCACAGTGGGGCAGAGGAGTGGGGCGCCTAGGCCCCGCCTGCTCCAATCCCAATGGCCAGGAGGCGGGCCCTGCCGCCTACGAGTCAGTGGGCGAGGCCTGGGACTGGGAGCGTGGCCAGTGCTGCCGGGCCGGACCATGGTGGGGATGCTGATGCTGCCCGAGGGGCCCGAGCTGCTGGACAGGAAGTGGTGCAGCGAGCGGGTGCTGGACAGCCCCAACTCCAACCTGCCGCCCAGCTCCAGCCATTGGCTGCTGGCCCTGAGCGCACCGCGCACCCCAGGGTGCCCAAACTGGACGCCGCGGGCCAGGCGCTGCCGGTGAGTAGAGCCTTGCGTGGTTGTATCTGCATCTGATCCACTATCTGCAAAAATGGTCCACGGATATCCGCAGATTTGCAGGGCTCTACAAATGCTGTCATTAATCAGGGTATGGGGGCATTCAGTCCATAATCTATCTATATGGCCCTCATCACTGTAGTATCAGAGTGACTCACAATTATTAAACAGATTTTATCCTCAGAATAGTGCTGTGAGATAAGGAAGCACTATCCCCCTTTTACAGATGAGGAGCCAAGGCACAGGGTAGATTAAGTGACTTGCCCAAGGTCACACAGGACGTCTGTGGCAGAGCTGGAAATTAAACCCAGATTTGAGTAACTGCCCAACCTTTTAGTCCATCCTTCATAACCATAAATCTACGCTTAACTAAAATTTCACTTTAGGTTTCAAGTTAACTGGCAAAACTAAGTTAATAATCATGTTTAATACATGTCTTCTCAGATTTTCTTGTATTTTCTGGGCCTCGGTTTCAAAAGCTGCTTGTTAGTGCTAAAAATTAAACTGCAGCAGTCTATATAACCAGTTATTTCTACTGTAAAGGTATATTGCCTATTAATTGTCTAGTCTTAATTACACGTAAATGCAGATTCTCTTTACTAGAGATCTAATCTACTTGTCAAAGTATGAAACGGTGTTCTTAATTATGCTCATCAAATAAAGCAAAGAGAATCAGGTTTCCAGAAATATGATTCTTAGAGACCAAACTGAATTTTCTTTATGGTATACATTCTGTCACCCTTACCGATGCTGAGTAATAAAGTAGAACCTCAAACTTACATACACCAGAGGTACGAACTGACCAGTCAACCACACACCACATTTGGAACTGGAAGCACACAATCAGGCAGCAGCAGCAGAGAGACACACAAAAAAAGGGAAGGGGGCAAATATGATACAGTGCTGTGTTAAACAAACTACTAAAAACGTAAAGGGAAAGTTTAAAAAAAAGATTTGAGAAGGTAAGAAAACTATTTCTGTGCTTGTTTTATTTAAATGAAGATGGTTAAAAGCAGCATTTTATTACTGCATAGTAAAGTTTCAAAGCTATATTAAGTCAATGTTCAGTTGTAAACTTTAAAAAGAACAACCATAACGTTTTGTTCAGAGTTACAAACAATCTCCATTCCCAAGGTGTTAGTAACTCTGAGGTTCTACTGTACCTTACTCTGTAATGATTCCATGGGACTACTTGCAGAGTAAGGTAACACTCAGCTTCAGTAAGGGTGGCAGAATATGAACCCACATATTTGGGTTTTAACAGAAGTTTCTTTTTATGGAAGGGGAAGGACAAAAACTGGCAAGAGAATTTCCTTGATGGAAGTAAGAACGT
The DNA here is from genome assembly GCF_002925995.2 of Terrapene triunguis. Taxonomy (NCBI): domain Eukaryota; kingdom Metazoa; phylum Chordata; order Testudines; family Emydidae; genus Terrapene; species Terrapene triunguis. The sequence goes on from NW_020664409.1 coordinate 60,315,704, forward strand.
GATGCTATTTTAAACATCACTATAGCCTTCTGAAAAAAGAAAGTGAGGAATGCAATTTCCCTCCCCTCCTCCTTTGACATAGGCAAATAAATACCACAAGAAAAATCATGTTCAGAGACAGACGCATCAAAAACTATGGAGTCCATAGACTGAGATGGGGAATAAAAAGAATTAAATTAAGATGCTGTAATATGCATAATACTGTATCTTAGGGGCTATTAAACCACAGGATAAATCTGTATGCTACTCCCATTGAGTACTAAGAGAACTCGGCTCAAGACCATTCTGCAAGTACTTTAGTCTGTTTAGAATTGCAAGGCAAGCTAGAGGAGCTCTGGCCCTCCTTCCAACAACAAACAAGAAGTGGCCCAAGATTTGCAATAAAAAATGGCTCTCTGGGTTTTAGTAAAATGCATACATTTGTCTGGCTTTCCTAATCTCCTTTTTAATTTTCACTCATGAGTCAGGCCAAGAATTTAAGAGGTTCATTGGAAAGGATGAAAAGTTGACACTTAAGGCAGCAGGCTGAGAATCTGAGGAAGTTTTTTCCCCCATGAGCAGCTGAACTGTCTCTACTTAATTAATCGTTATGGTCCATCTGATAACTACAGATGTCTTGTTTTAGCCTTTTTTAAATCCCCGCCTCCCACCCCCAAAGAATGTAAATTATTGAAATATTTTTCCTTGGATGAAATCCTGACACCACTGAAGTCAATGGAAGTTTTGCAACTGACATGCATGGGACCAGGATTTCAACTGCATGAGTGTTGGATTTTACGGTGAATAGATTCAAACTAGGCAGGTTTAGGTCAGCCTTTCATCCGGCATGGATAAATGGAGAATAATGCAATTCACTATGTGGATGGGGTGCTCCTTTTGGTGGAGACCTTAAAAATGGAAGTTTTGTCTGCTGTATATGGATACTAATATCCCAGGCATTTTTAAGAGTAGGCAATTTTCTCAGTGTTCTTGGCCAAATTTCCTCCTCATCTACTGTTGGGCAGCATTCACTGGTTGGCTGTTGATCTCTACCCCAGAAATAGCTGAACAACACTGGATATGACTGCTGTACAGAGTTTGTGAAGTTTTTTGGGATCCTTCAGAATGAAAGGCACAATATACAGGAGTAAAACAATTAGCTGATATCATTACAGCCCATCTGGCATGTTGTGCTGAAAATAATAGTAAAGACTACTGCAGCCATCTCAAATGTGACATGCTGTTAAAGGAGGCTAATCAAACAGGACATGGGCTTGAATTAGAAGACGAGGACACTTCAAGCACATGGGTCTTTTCATATAAGCTTCCTACAAAGAGCTCTTTGTTCTGAAAATGTATTTTTGTTAATTCTACATAACTGACTCAATCAGAAAGAAAGACACCCACTATTTAGAACATTAATACACTTCCTTTTCTCCTGTAAGGACAAAGGCCTACTTCTACTAAAAGAAGTCTCACGTTTTCACATGTAGATATTCCTGCTAGCTACTGCAGTCCTCCAGGTCCTCTGCTATAAAGTGAAAACTCAGTACCAGTTTTTAAAATACTCTGCTTGAAGTAGTTACTTTAGCCATGTGGTCCAATATAGCCTCTTGCCCCCTATATGTTTATTAAAATAGCAAGAATTCATGATGACATCCCTCTGTATAAGGACATAATTGAAAGGCCCATCTATAACTACAATAGAGCCCAAAATTAAAGAGAGGGATGGCCACCTTACATAGGCCTGCTCACATTCTCTCATGCTGTTGGCAGCATTTCCACAAATCCCACCAATACCCATTTGCAGAAGTGGTAGGGCCCAGTTTTCTTTTAAATCCATGCCCATTGCTCACAAGATGGGGATAGTCATTCCTCTAAGAGAAGAGGCTAGAGACAGCTTGTCATCTTCTTTATAATAAAATATGAAGATCACAGTTGATATTGAGGAAGACTATTAAATTCAGGTCTGGTCCTGTTAAGAGTGTGTCTTTTTGAGTCTCTATATTCCTGGATCTATTGAGAAAAACAAGGTTCAAGAAATCTTGGAGGGGAAAAGAGGTTTGTTTTCCCTACTCTTATTATATTGCGGTAGCATCTGAGAGACCACAACCAGACTCGGATCCATTGCATTAGGCACTGTACAAAAACATAATAAATTATAGTCCCTACCCCCAAAGAGCTTACAATCTAAAAGACAAGATGTGACAGGTAGATGAGACAAACAAGCAGGTTGAGGTAGCATGAGGGTAATAAATTAGGATGTGCAAATTCTTAGCTGGTCAGTTGTAGTGATCACAGCTCTCCATTATTAGGTTGTACTTTACCATGTGCCTTACCACAAAGATGAGTTGTGAGGAGTTGCTCGAAGAGAACAAGGTGGTAGACTTATGGCTTTTGACTGGGAGAAGGCTAGATAAAAATCAATGATTTTTTAAATTTAAATAAGTTTAAAATGTAAATTAAATACATTTATATTTTAAAAAGAAAAATGTATTTAAAATTAAATTTGAAATTATGACAATCTATGTTAAAGCCTACACTTACTACAGTACAATATATTAAAATAATTTAAATTAAGTAACTAATAATAAACCATATGTTTGCTGTTGAAGTTTTAAAGAAAGGAACCCCCCAGAAATGCTGAAAGTCTCTGGTTAAACACCTGGAACTAGAGTTTGTTAAAGTGCTAAACGAGCTGTTGACAGCAGCAGCCTTTTCTGCAGTGCAGAGGTCCTGGAACTGAGGGTGCGGCAGCACCCCCTGGCTTGAAGTGGTTTCCATCATTTACAGTTTTGTTCAATGGTTTTCAGCACCCCCACTATACAAATTGTTCCAGCACCCCTGGTGCAGAGTGAATAAACTGAAATGAAGAAAATATTCTACTAGTTCAGTTCAATGACTAGTTCATTCAAAGTTAAGAAACCAATAGGGAGCTGAAAAAGCCTGTAAGTTTATTTTCCTCTTTCAATCTGTCAATAAAAACTAGATGTGTGACAATAAGATGTACTATTCTAAAATACTGAAGGGTTTGGTGACCAGAAACCATCAGTTTAATTAACTGACTATACCTAATACTTTGTTTAATAAATCCATTCGTTTTATATACAAAACGTTTTGATTAACTTTTGTTCTTACGTATCTAGCACATTTATGTAGTTCTACTTAAAATTAAAATGCTCGATTTATGAATTTTTAATTTAATTCCAATTTCCATCCAAGTAGAGCTTGACACAAATCATAAGTAAAATATTAATAATCTAGTAAATAAGAAATACATCATTCAACATTTTGTAGCATAATAAAAAATGTAAAAATTAAGAATCTGAATACATGTATATTAAGCTATATACAGTAGAACCTCAGAGTTACGAACACCAGAGTTATGAACTGACCAGTCAACACCACACCTCACTTGGAACCAGAAGTACAATATCAGGCAGCAGCAGAGACAAAAAAAATAACAACCTCTCCCCTCCCCCCCCAAGAAAAACAAAACAATACCATACTGTGTTAAACGCAAACTACGAAAAAATAAAGGGAAAGCAGTATTTTTCTTCTGTATAGTAAAGTTTCAAAGTGGTATTAAGTCATTGTTCAAATGTAAACTTGAAAGAATAGCCATAACATTTTGTTCAGAGTTACGAACAACCTCCATTCCCGAGATGTTCGTAACTTTGAGCAATTCTACTGTAATTGCTTAAATAAGTGTGTATAGTTATAGTATATTCCCCTGGTTAGCAAAAAGTACTATCTTCATTGTAAAGGCTATAGTTAGTTGCAAATCATCATGTTTTAATGGTTATCAGCCAATAAGAATCAACCTTTCTTTAGAAAGGCAACTAAAATGTACAAATGCAAAACAAGATTAAAATCAATTATTTAAATCAGGGTTTCCTAATTGCGGATTTGAATGATTAAAATTGGTGCGTTAAAACACTTTGATTTAAATCAATCCACCCTGACTGGGAATTTTTCTTACTTATAAAGGGCAGAGGTGTGGGAGAAAGCACAACAATTCTTGCTGAGGAAGTGGAGAACCATCTCCTTCAGGCTGGCATTACTGGCAGAACAAAGGCAAGAATCAATCTTGTGATCAGATAAAATGTTGGAAAAGGAGAGCGGGGCTAAACTGTGGAAGGCTTTGAAAGCAAGAACAGGAAGTTTATGTTTAATGCATTGGATGATGGGGAGCCAATGCAGAGACTTAATTTATGCTTTTATTATTTATTTGCATTATGGTGGCACCCAATTAGAATCTGATTATGCTGGTTGCTGGTACAAACAGATTATATATTCAGAGATTTTAAGGCCAGAAGGGATCATTATGGCATCTATTCTGATTTCTTGAATAACACAGGCCACAGAATTTCATCCAGTAATTTCTGCATCAAGCCCATAGCTGAGCTAGAACATCTCTTTCAGGCAACATCCACACTCTATTTTAAAACTTTAAGTGACGGAAAAAACCGACTGTTTCTTTTTGAGTTGTTTTGATGGTTAATTCCTTCATTCTTTAAAAATTTGCACTTTATTTACTCTCTGAAATTTTCCAGCTTCAAACTTCCTACCACTGGATCTTGTAATGCGTTTGCCTACTAGACTGAAAAGCCTCTATGGGAATTTCCCCCCCACATAGATACTCACCTCCTAAACTTGTCTTGGATAAACAAGCTTAATAAATTGAGCTTCTCAGTCTCACTATAAGGCAGACACTATTTTCTAGATGGTAAATAATTCTCATAGGCCTTTTCTGAACCCTTTCCAATTTTTAAAAAAAATTGTGGACACTATTCCAGTAGTGGGCTCACTAATGCCATATACAGAACTAATTCCATCTTCCTACTTCAACTCAATATTCTCCTGATTATACATCCAAGATTTGCATTAGCTGTTTAGCCACCACATCATACTGGGAACTCAGATTTCAGCTGGTTATCTACCATGACCCTTAAGTCCTTTTCAGAGTCAATGAGTTCTAGGACACATCCTCATTCTGTAACTGTAACCTACATTCCCTGACCCTAGATCAGAGGTGTCAAACTCATTTGGATGAGAGCGTCAAATTCTGTGTTTAATTATGGTCTGTGGGCTAAGGTATAAATTCAAGAGTATATACTTCTGGTAGTGTGCAGTGGAATGACCACTGATGTCTATAAGATGTTTGCACAGAAATCAAGGGCAGAAAATGGCCTTTATGTAGTAACTAAATGTTTAGTTATTTGTCTGTGTCTTACTGTTACAGATTTTTCTGCTGAGTAGTAAATGCTCCCTTTTAGGTACCAATATTTCTGCCCTGCATTGTTCTTGCTTCCTCACCCTCCTCTTTCCCTGTTGTTTTCTCTCCATTTCCTTCTCTGCAACAACTTCAAATTCACAGCTCAGAGTGCTTCACTCCCACTCCCTACACTTTGGGCCCTTTGTTTTCATTTTTTCAGGGAATTTATCGATTTTATGACTACAACAAAAATGGGTGAAAATCGGTGAAAAAAACTATTATTTTTTTCTGGGTAAATATCAGGGTTTATTTTGGTGGCCCGAAGGACAGGGGGAAAAGTATACAGTAGATTAATGCTTTGAATGGAATTCAGTGTGGTTTGCTGCAGAACTCAAAACAGAACTCAAAACATAATGCCACCTCTGAGTTTAAGAAAACAATATAACTCTAATCCCCAAATAAAACTTTTCATTTGAATAAATAGTTTACTGTTGTAGACTTAGCACTATTATCCTATAAATAGTTACATTGAATAATTGGGCCACACTATTTGCAGCGCATACATTCAACTTCATCCTTCTCTCCTGTTGTTTTTTTTTTTTTAAACTTTTGAATACTTCCTTGTGTAATGTATTCTGATACAGATTTTCGTTTTCTTCCCATTTTAGTGGGTCAAATCTTTAAACCGTTATGTGCTAACAGCTTGAAATGTGTACGTGGCGAGAGTGGATTCACCAGTACGTTCAGATGTGCACGCACTTCAGAGCTTGCATGCCTACCTGTTTATTGTGTGTATCTTCTAGACTAATACATAGCCTTACTTCAATTGTCAGCTTTTCATATATGCACAGACTAATGTATTATCGTAATACATATATCTCATGAAATGTATTGTATTTTCCTAATAAAACAAGTTATTTTTTATATATTTGAATGATACAAAAGTAGGGTGAAAATTGGAAAAACATTAATAATATTTTTTGTAAAACCTGGGACTTTTTTGGTAAAAATCGGTTTAAACTGACAACAAAGGAGCTTAGCTACACTACAGTGATCAGTGATTAAATAGTTAATGACAACCGAGGTGTCATCACTGGGCTTTAGTGGAGACACTCCAAGCAGAAGAACAGAGGAGTTCACCCTTGAGTCACTGGTTCAAGCTGTCTGGAGACTCAGGCAGCCATCACCATATCAATTACATTCAGTTCACATTTAGAAGGTTATCGCTGCACCCATGGGGCTAGACACTTGCTTTTAATTTTTGAATAAAATTTTAGATCCTGTGTTTATGTCGGACACCCTTGCCCAAACTATGTGACCTTGCATTTGGTTGTATTAAAGAACATGTTCTCTGAGTGAACCCAGCTTACAAAGTGATCCAGATCACTCTATATAAAAGCCCTGTACTTACTGTTATTTACCATTCCACCAATTGTCTCAGCTATGAACTATAGCAAAGAGAGACAGGCAGACACAGTCCCTGTTCCAAGAATCTTCAATCACTTGCTCTAAATCTTTTAAGTCTAGGACTCCTGAAGGGCAGGTTCAGAGGGAAATCTAAGCCACAAAGCACTTCCATAGAGCATAGAAGCTACCCATCAGGTGGAAGTCACAGGTAAATTTAAAGGCAGTAGTGTAGAGAAAACAGCATCTAGAAATATAGAGACAGTGGTTTCATTTGTGGGGAAAAACCAAATATCTAAATGGGTACAAGGACAAAGTATATTCTCATATCAGTTTCAATCTTGTGAAGTGTCTGGTGAAAATATATATGCTGCCTGCCACAGTAAAAATCTACTGGGAGGTTTTTGACCCTCAGCCATACTCTCTCCCCAGCAGTTAATTTACACATCTTAGACTGTTTTCAAAACAAATGTTAGTATGTTGATCCCTCTAATAGACTCTTAGCCACTACTCTGTAGCAGGTTTAAGATGAATCGCTCTTTCTTTCCACTAAGTAAAAAGGGCATTCTATTAAGGAGATTGAGGAACAGCAGAAATGAGTCTTTTTAATCTGCTGAAGTGAATGTTGCATATTTTTTGAGAACACCTGTATTCGCAATGTCAGGGTCCTAAAGGGAATAGTGAGAATTAGCAGAAATTTCTTGAAGAACCAACTAATGGAGAGAGGGCTTTTCTTCAAGCAAGGCCTGCAAGATCAGCAGCTAAATCTAGGTAAGGGCTATTAACTTTTACTCAGCTTCTAAATATCTCTAAGGGCAGTGGCTTGTCACTATTTCATAGAATCATAGAATATTAGGGTTGGAAGGGACCTCAAGAGGTCATCTAGTCCAACCCCCTGCTCAAAGCAGGACCAATCCCCAACTCTATGATTCTATGATACCTATGGACAGCTGGCCGAAGGGCATGAAAAAATCCCTGAAAGATACCAAGCACCTCTTGTTGAAATAAAGTGGAATAACCTATTAACTTGTTTGGTGGCAGTTGTTGCCAGTTCCTGGGAATCAGGCCAAGAAATAACCACAAACAAAGGTCAAACTAAAGTAGTACTGAGGGTTGATGTATTGCTTGCTTCCCTTATCTGCATTATTATACTCACACACACATTCCAGTCATACTGGTGACAGGCTGCAGGTGCGGATGTTGCTTTTGATCTTAGGTGACTGAAACTGGCCAGGTTCCAGCTTCCCAGAGATCGAACGGCTAGGCGACGAGAGTCCCCGAAGCCCCTTCGGATCTGCGGGAAGGCTCTACTGCTTCTGGTCCGGTCCTGAGTTCTTGCTGTCATAGGTTACATCTCTCGCTGGCTGCTACTGCTGTAGGTTTATATACAGTCCCATATACACCTTGATTATCCTTACACAGTAATATTTCGGTTCAAGCCTTGCGACTGGTTTCTTACTCTCATACTATACCACTCATTCCTTACATATTGATTACATATTCATAAGCATGAATACAATTGGTAATATAGCTTTAAGCAAGCCCCTCACATCAGCGAGGACTTCTGCTGCTGTTTGTGGTTCAGACAGGAACAAGATAACTGGCATAACAGGAAACCCACACAGACTCACTGCTTGAAAGGCAGATGCGGGGGGCCGTGGGCTGCCCCTCCTCCCCCTGGAGCAGGAGCTGCTCCTGCCTGGCAGAGGCCAAGCCATGGACGGGGCCGCGTCCGGCTACAACAGTCATATATAATGGCTAGAATCCAAGAAAAGAATAGCAGCCCTTCTTCTTCTCTTTCTTTCTCTCTTCAGTGCAAAAAAGATGCTTTTGAGTTACAGCATTAACTTAATGCTAGTACTATTTACATAGTGCATCATGTTTTTAGAGGAGCTTAGAGTCTAAGAGCTCAAACCTGCAAACATGTAGATGAGTACTCATGCCAATTTACATATATAGCACACAAAATTTAATCTAGCTTAATAACTCATTGTTTAATATATAAAAATATATTTGCCGCTTGAAAAAAAACCCAAAGTAAACAAAAAAACCCAACATGTTTTGAAAAGATCTGTACTATGCAAAAAGCCAAGATTTTCAAAAGTGACTAGTGATTGAGTGTGCACTAAAGAGCCCTGATTTTTCAGAAAGCAATGAGCATTCAACCTCTGAAAATCAGCCCCCTTTACGGTGCCTCAAGTTGGGTACCCAAAACTACTAGTCACTTTGGGAAACTCTGGACACAGAGTTTAGTGAAAATGACTAGTATAAATTAGCAAAGGATCCCTACTGGCTTAAGTTTCTGGAAATAGTTCCTTAAAACAGATGATCTATTTAAATGAACAACTGGAAGGGAAAAGAGTCTTAGTTCCAGAAACGGGTCATTGTGACCCAAATGCCCCTGGCATATGGAAAGCTTCTTTGAAAAACGAAAACCCCATTTTATTTCAGATTTGCATTCTACTCAACAATGGTTCTAATAGGAATGATTGGAATCTGTTTTGAAAATATATATTTTAAATCCTTAACAGAGCTGGGACTGAAATAAGACTTTCATGCCTTGCTATCCTTAGGTCACTCTTCTCAACCACAATGCCTCTAATCGTATGGACTATAGAACCACAAATCACATTAGAGAAAAATTTTAGTTGCAAATTAGTTCTTTTTTCTATCATTAATTCTAGAAAATTTAGATATATATCCAGTAGATTTAGACGCTACCAAGTCTTCTAGGTTTATAGTCATAGAGATAAAATAAAAGTACTCATATAGTGAAGTTACATTTGGTGATGCATAAGCCAGGATGGATTGATTTTAATCATGTTTTAAATCACTGATTTTAATCGTGTTTTAAATCAGCAAGCAGAAAACTTTGATTTAAATCACAGGTTTTAATTGTTTTGCATTTGTACTTTTTAGTTTTCTTAAAGAAAGGTTAATTCTCATTGGTAATTATTATAGTATGATGATTTGCAACTAAATATAGCTTTTGCACTACATTTGGTGATTTTTACTAGCCAGGAGAATACTGTAACTATACACATTTATTTAGCAATTATGTAGCTTAACATACATGTATTCAGAATCTTAGTTTCTACATTTCTTATAAAGTTGGAAAATGTTGAATGATGCATTTCTTATATATGAGATTATTAATTTTTTACTTGTGATTTGGATGATTATTATTTCTATTTGGATGGCAATTCAAAATACACAATTTTAATTTTATTAAATACTACCCCCTTCAATGTGCTGGATACATAAAGGTTGATCAAAACATGCTTTACATTTAAAACGAATTGTTAAACAAAGGTAGTATGATTTATTAACAAAGGAAGCTGTAACTGAGGGACCTGAGCACTATAGTAACCCCTGGCAGTCTGTCACAGAAGTGCAGTTATCTCTGCCTCAGTTTCCCTTAGTTAGTTCAGGGATGGAGCCTATGTCTGTCTGTCTGTGTCTGTAACTCCAGTCCTCTGGCTGGATTACTTGTCTCTCCTCTTTTGGGGCTGAAAGGAGTCAGGCTCCACCCAAAGTTCTACGGGCCACTTCAGTGGAGCTTTCTCACAGGGTCTCTCCTAATCCATTTTCCGGCACAGCCCCCTTTATAGATTTCTTCCTTTCTTTCTTCAGAGCAGAAATAAAGTAAGTTAAGCAGGAACACAAGACAAAGTCCCATATTCTGTTATTATTGCCACCCCTGCTCAGGGTTCTTGGCAGTCTCTACCCCGTCCGTGCACAGATGGTAAGGGGCCTCGGGCCCAGAGACCCTGGTTAGTGTTTAACTCTCCTACTGCTCCCCTAGGCTGCTTCCCACCTCAAGGCCTTTCAGGCACTTCCTACCTGGCAATCTTCTCTGATCCCTTCTGGCAAAACTGGTATCTCTGGGCAGCTTCCTCCAGTCTGAACTCGTAGAGTCCCTTCACTGTGGCTCTGACTCCAGCAGCTGCCCATTTGGCTGGGCTGCAACCTTTTATCCCGGCTGTTGTTAGCCTTCCCACAGACTACTACCGGGGAGATAACCGCTCCATTTTTTATACCCTTTGGTGTCTGTTGTCTTGTAAGATATACACACCCCATCACAGAAGTATTCACTATAGTTAGGGAACTGAACTAATTGTTTCTGGTCACCCTATCCTTCAATATAACTAGTAGATTACACCCTGTCACACCGAATTTTTTTCATAGATTGGAAAAGCAAAACAAGCTTTCCTGCTTTTTCAACTCTCAATTAGTTTCTTAACTTTGAACAAACAAGTCATTGAACTGAACTAGCAAAACAAACTCAACTGAAAAGAAAAGAGCAAATGAAGAAAATATTCTCTTCTCTGCATCAGCAGAAGGTACTGCTGTCAAAAGCTGGTTTAGCATTTCAGCAAACTGTGGTAGCAGGCGCATAGCCAGATTTTCTTTAAAATTTTGGCCATAAATGTACCACTTAATGTTATTCTTTGTATTTAATTTAAATTATTTTCATAGATAAGTAAGTTCAGGTTTTAAACAAATTGTCATTTTCAAAAAGGTCTAGTTTTTGAAAATAAACCAATTAATGTAATTTAAAATAAATAAAAATACATTAAAGTCCACTTTTGAGTTAAAAAATTATTTGATTTTTTATCAACCCTTGCATAGGCTTAACCATTTTAAGTGTACTATAGGCTGGACTCTCTTTGCCCATTTTGGAATAGTGAAACAATAGGCATCTCAAAAGATCCTTTTCTGGGCAAAAGAATTCTAGCCTGATCACAAACAAGTCTGACATCCGTGACTGTGGAGATGACTTCACTGGATTGGAGAACAGTTGAAGACAGAATAGGAGTTGGAACTGGTAGACAAGTTTGGAATTCAGGAATGCCTTCCTGAAAAGCAGTTGCTGTATCCCCAGAGCTGGACTAAGGGTTTGGGAGTATATCTAGTAAGAAAATATTTGGCCAGGAGTTAAAGTAAGGGGGAAAGACAGCTCCCTTTCCTCTGCTAAACACACAAGGGCGTGCCTCCTCATCTCTCTAGCTTGGTAAGCAGTGCTCCCATTCCCCCTTAGCTGGCATGGTGAGAACTTTACCCCTCCCCCTTTTCAATCTACTTTAAATAATGGTCTTGCTATGGCCAAGTGATGATTAGAAGTAGATTTGCCTCTGAAGATTTAGAAGAGATGGGGAGATTTCCTGGAAGATGAAGACCCTGGTATTGCCCCAGTAAAAGAATAAAAAGGACTCTGACTAAAATGGATCTCAGAAATTACCTTTCAGATATATCCATGGTTACAATCTTGTACTGCCAGATGTTGTATTTTGCGCCTCTGAATTGTAGGGTGGGTTTTGGCCTGACGCTGCTCCCAATGAAGTCAGTGGAAGTTTTACTATTGACCTTCAACAGCAGCAAAAAGTTAGATCAACGCCCAGCACTTTTGAAAATCCCATCTGTATTGTATTATGAACTGCTGAGGCAGGATCCATATGCTATATACAGGACCAAGTGTGCACACAGCTCCAGGGTCGCCGAGAGCAGATTCGGGCCCCAGTGAAAAAAAATTTTCGGGCCCCCCAGCAAGGGCGGACAGGTTAAACAGGGCCGACGAGGGGGGAGGGAAGCCAGGCCCCAGTAATTTGTACCGGCTTTCCCCCCCTCTCGTCGGCCCTGCACAGCTCACAGAAAAGGTCCAAGACAAATACTTTAAAAAAGTCATCTTATGATTATGCCATCATCAGGGGGCTATATTTCACAGCTGTTACATAGCCACAAAATAACTATCATATTAAATTCAAGATCATTTTACAGCTTTTTAATGAACATGAGACTGCAGAATGCAAATGAACTAACATCAAATACCTATGTCTCAAAACTATAACTCAACAGTAAATGGTTCATAAGTGGCTTAATATCAAAGTTGAAAAGCCATTACAATTTTGCTTCTGCCATCCCTATGTTTCCCTAAATAGAATCTTGCAAAACAATGTGGAGAAGTTCATGTATTAACTAAAACTGTTTTTCATATTCAAGTTTTTTGGAACTTTAGGAAAGACCCAGTAAATTTTTACAGAGCTGTCATTCTGAATAACCAAACCACATATTCCATTGTCAGGGAACTCTACTCAATGCTGGAAGCACAATGCTGTCAATTTTTCTAATCTGTCTGCTACCAAAGGTTGTTCCCAGGAGTGCCACTAAGCAGTTGTTCATTTGAAATGCTGTACATTATTACAGAGAACATCCGTGCATATCAGAGATTCAGGTTTCTACCCAAAGTTGCTGAGCAATTTTTCTTAATAAATTATCTTAATCTTTTTCTATTTTTTATTATTAAATTATAAACATCTATATAATTATTATAGATAGAATCTCATTTCCAAGACACAGGAAGTAATACTAACTACAGCTTTGATATACTCCTCCATATCCAAATATTCTGCTGCAAGACTCCCTGCTGAAACTGATGATGAAATCTACATTAGAAAAAAGAAGCCCAACTACAGGGGAGTGATATTATCCCTATGAATATATACTTAAATAACTGAGATAGCCAATTTGATTGTTTTTAATAGTGCAATTGTAACTTGAGGATATAAACAAGAAGAATTAATTTATATTTGGACATTTCACCATTCAGTAACTCGCCAAGTATCTGGAAACTTAACACACACATATAGAGTAATTAAATTCACAATATGAATCTAGCCCTCAATAAATAAATGAAAGTGCTTCTTTATCCCAAAGGCAACCTCCCACTACTTGAATAGATTCGTACAACTTAAAATATTACTGAACATTATAGGAGTACAAAAAAGCCACCTTGGCATTCTGCAATTGGTATTTCTAGATATAGGATTTGGTGAGTGTCATACAATATTTTCTAGTCCAACGCTTCCAGAAATAAACTGCTTTTGATTGACAAAATAATAGTTAGAAAGGCATCAGATGTATGGATAAAATGTGCATTTTAGTCTAGATTTTTGGTACATCTGGAATTAATCCCAATAGTGAAACTGCCCCATAGAAGTAAGGATATGATTCCAGATAAATGTTTAGCACAAAGCCCCTCATTTTGTTTAGGCAAAGGGTTTTAACTGACGTGCTATAACATTAACTTGGACTGATCACACATTATCTTACATTTTACTCACCTTACTATTCCTTGTTTTACAGCTTGCCATTACAAAACATTCAACACCACCTTTGAGCTCTTTTGAAGATGGTTGTGAAACTGACACAATGAACTATTATTAACAGGACTTGAAAATTCCACTTGTGCTGCTAGGTAAGTAGGAATATTTCTTGGGCATATCCCTTTACCTTCTGTAGAAACTAAGCTTTCATTAAGTTAATAAAAAATTAAGCTTCTAGCCATTATAGTTGTGGAAACAGCTTTCCAAATGTGATCCAAGGGTGAATCAATGCAATGATGTTTGCCCAAATCTGAAGACTGACAAGAATCAGATGAAGCAGTCTATTTTCATTGCTATTTTTCAGATCCCTTTGGGTAGCAGTGAAAAATGACCAAAAAACAAACCCAAAAAAACACCACACCACACACAACTGTTTAATTTCATTCAGATGGGGCCTGGAAAATTCTGAGCAACAACAGATGCATGTCCTGAAGCTATTTACTGGGAAGGGGAACTCCAAAAATGAAGGCTGGAGAAGAGTAGAGTAGCAGAAATGTGCCTTCCCCCATCTCTCTGCAGCAGCCAGTAAACTGAGGGAGGGGTACAGTGGAGGAGACACATCATAACAACAAGAAAACTAGGGAAAGTTAAAGTAGAGGAGGCTCTGGAATGGGAAGAAAGAACAGAGAGAAAATAATTCTGCCCTTTCTGAGTGCTGGAAGGGAAAATTTGGGATGGCTTCAAATTCATCAGATGTATACTAGCCAGAAACTAATATAAAAAAATATGGCTCCATGAGCAGTGTCCGGGCATAGCACACTGATAGGAAACGTAGTGCCTTCTCTTTCGTAGCAACTAAAGGAGAGCAGGGGTTGGCTTCTTACTTGGCTGTTGTTCCTGAACTTTGGACTTCTTGCACCCCATCTTTCATAGCCGTCGTAGCTGTAGGTTTAGTCACGTGGCTATTGGGTGTCTGGTAAAATTCCAAGTCCTGTGAGGGCTGTGAATGTTTAACAACCTGCATGGAATTTGGAGGAAAGAGCACAGGTGCTAAGAGGGAAGAGCTTGGAGGAGGCACAAGCAAATCAGTCTGTTTGCACATGGCTTGAATGCTGGCTACAGCATCTCTTTAAATGGTTCTCTTGATAAAGAGCCAGTTTCATTTTAGAAATATGGAGTCCTCTCTTGTTATTACCAGCATGCAGTACATGAAGCAAAGGGAGAAGCTGATTAGATAAACTATGGTGGGGGAAGAGAGAAAAAAATACCCTAGAGAGAACTCTGGCAGGGGAACCAGGGAAAGGGAGTTTGGGAAGAAAAGACAGAAAACATACAATAGTAGAACACCACAATATGGGGGAGAAGGGAGAGAAAAGAGAGGAAACAGACACTGACGTCAACTCAGAAAAAGAAAGGAATAAAATAGGAAAAGTGGACTAAAGACAAGAAAGGGAAAAAAATCTAACAAAAATAAGAGTAAGTAGTAACTAAGTAGGGCTGGTCAAATAGTATCCAGCAAATATATTATTCAGTTAATTTTACAGCATTTGTGGAATAAATTATTTAATTAATACTTTTTGTGGTATATGCACAGTTCAAAACTATTCAGCAAATATATTAGTTTAATACAGAAGGAATTAATCAAATACCGGTAAGTTAAATAAATTACTATAGTAAGTTACATTAAAAAAAAAAAAGAATTAAATAGAAAATTGATTGATAACATTGCACTTAAATACAGTACAAATAAACAACACATGACTTTTATTCCTGTAAGGGAAGAAGCTTGGGGGAAGGGAAGGGTTGTACAGGCAGAGGTATTTTTCTTCCTAACAGGTTTAGTTTTCAAACTAGTCGGTGCCATGTGAATTTCTCAAGTTCTGATTACTAGTAAAATATTCATATAGTTAACAAACACTAAAGATGATGAAATAAATGCATTAGTATGATCAAAAAATGTGACTGTGATGCTGGCAGACCAGGCCAATTCACTTATGTATTAGTATAGATCAAAATGATTATTAAATGTATAAAAGAGTGTATTTGGTGTTTAAACTTCATGAAAACTAATGGGATATTACTTGCATTGTCTTCACTTAGCAATATCCTGTTATAATGTTATTAACATTTACATTGTGTAAATAAATAACCAAATGAGAAAGAAGCCTTGTGAAATGCAAATGAAGAACTTTAACAGAAAAGTGCTAATTCCAAAGCAAGTGGTCATTGAGTGTGATGATCAGAGGTCTAAGACTCCAAATATATTCCTTGCTCTCTGTCATCAAAGGAAAAGCCAAAGCAGGTAGTGACCCTGTCAGTATGTTTTCGTGAGAAGAAACTGTAAGTATGGATTCAGAGGAAGATCCTTTATCTCTGGACTCTTACAGGGAAGTGTAGCAGGTGCAAAGTGGAGAGCCCCAGAGACAATCTGGGTACCCTGAAAAGACTTTTGGGAAAGTGGCAGTTTAGTACATCACTGTCACCATTTGGATTTACAAATTCTGACTTACTTTTACATATATTTTACCTGCTTTAATCTCTCAATAACTCATTTCCTTTTTTTATCTAATAAACCTTTAGTTAGTTTACTATAGAATTTGCTACCAGTGTTATCTTTGGTGTAAGATCTAGAGTGCCAATTGATCTGAGGTAAGTGACTGGTCTCTTTTGGAATAGTGAAACAATAGGCATCTCAAAAGATCCTTTTCTGGGCAAAAGAATTCTAGCCTGATCACAAACAAGTCTGACATCCGTGACTGTGGAGATGACTTCACTGGATTGGAGAACAGTTGAAGACAGAATAGGAGTTGGAACTGGTAGACAAGTTTGGAATTCAGGAATGCCTTCCTGAAAAGCAGTTGCTGTATCCCCAGAGCTGGACTAAGGGTTTGGGAGTATATCTAGTAAGAAAATATTTGGCCAGGAGTTAAAGTAAGGGGGAAAGACAGCTCCCTTTCCTCTGCTTCCCACAGGGATGTGCTGGCCACCACTTCTCGCAGCTCCCATTGGCCGGGAACGGCAAACCGTGGCCACTGGGAGCTGCGGGCGGCCGTGCCTGTGGACGGTCAATGTAAACAAACTGTTTTGTGGCCCGCCAGCAGATTACCCTGATGGGCTGCAGGTTGCCAACCACTGGTCTAAGGGGACTGTCTGTGACTCCATGGTAACACTGATATAATGATCCAGGAGTTCACATTTGTTACTGGCTTGGTGAAATCTAATTACAGAAAACACCACCAGCCTGGGGTGTCTGTCCTGCTTTCTGACAGTCTGCCCTGAGGTAGGCACTCAGTTCTGAGCCACTCCAGACAGCATGACAGTTACCGCAGAACATTTTGATAGGAAACAGTAGGTTAATTCATTAACCTTTTACTTTCACCTAGGTTCAAAGTTGTACTTCAGATTACAAGTGAAAATGCATCTGGTGGTCTCTTCATTCTAAATAGACATCTCTCCATCACAAAAGCTCTACTCCAAGTCAGAAGAAGTGACAGACACTGCTCAAAGGCTTAACTTTTGGAATGACTGGGGTATTGTACATCAGAAGTGATATGTATTGGAATAGCTAAAGGGGAAGTGTACATAATGTCTTCCCTCACAATCTGGCCCTAACAAGAGATGTTGGTCCTACACTTACATGATCTAAGACCCACAAAAAGTGTTTTTTTTTTTAAATAATATATTTATTGGGCTGCCTTTTTAAAGGTTCTTTCAGCTCCTAAATTAATTAGTCTGCAAATCAACCAAAAATACTTATGTAATAATCTGCCCTGTACAGAGAAACATTCCAAAAGTCTTGCTTAGTGGAAAGGTTTTCCTTATACCGGTCTTTTGAAAGGCCTGGTGCACAGAGCTTCAGTTTAACTAAAACATGTATACAGTCAGCAGAATTTACATTTTATCTTAAGTCAGAAATTTCCTATACGTCCATGTTCTCAAATCTTTCAATTTTTAACATGTTAAGAGAACAACTCTGTTGTACCAACTTCTGGATCTAATATGCATGCACAATTTCCACTGAAATCAGTAGGAGCTCCACAAGTAAACTTCACGGCACAATTATTTTTTTATTTCTATATAATAATGTTTTTAGTTTGGGGCTGCTTGTGAAAGTGATCTAGCATTAATACCTTCAGACAAGAGTTAGTCCACACTAATATCCCATAGGGCCCGTTGTCTTTTTTCAGATCCCTTTCTCTAAATCTTAATAATCTATAGCTGATGAGAAAGATATCTGAGGAGGTTCAACAAGGACAAGGGCAGAGTCCTGCACTTAGGATGAAAGAATCCTATGCACTGCTACAGGCTGGGGACCTACTGACTAAGTGGCAGTTCTGCAGAAAAGGACTTGGGGATTACAATGGATGAGAAGCTGGATATGAGTCAACAGGGCCCTTGTTGCGAAGAAAGCTAAAGGCATATTGGGCTGCATTAGTATCAGCATTGCCAGCAGATCGAGGGAAGTGATTATTCCCCTCTATTTGGCACTCATGAGGCAACATCTGGAGTATTGCGTCCAATTTTGGGCCCCCCCACTACAGAAAGGATGTGGACAAATTGGAGAGAGTCCAGCGGAAGGCAACCAAAATGATTAGGGGCCTGGGGCACATGACTTATGAGGAGAGACTGAGGGAACTGGACTTATTTAGTCTGCAGAAGAGAAGAGTGAGGGGGGATTTCATAGCAGTCTTCAACTACCTGTAGGGGGGTTCCAAAGAGGCTGGAGCTAGGCTGTTTTCAGTGGTGGCAGATGACAGAACAAGGAGCAATGGTCTCAAGTTGCAGTGGGGGAGGTCTAGGTTGGATATTAGGAAAAACTAAAGCACTGGAATGCTTTACCTAGGAAGGTGGTGGAATCTCCATCCTTAGAGGTTTTTAAGGCCCGGCTTGACAAAGCCCTGGCTGGGATGATTTAGTTGGGGTTGGTCCTGCTTTGAGCAGGGGATTGGACTAGATGACCTCCTGAGGTCCCTTCCAACCCTAATAGTCTATGATTTGATTGAAAAATTAAATACTTGGGATTTTTTTTTATTTACAGCTTAACTGAAAGCTATTAACTCATCTGAACTAAATAATAAAGTCAAATCAGAGAAGTAGCCATTGACAGTTTTGTAATTTCTACACTTCAAATAGATATATTATATATACACCAACACACACTACAGGGACTGTTACAAATCAGACTTTTAAATGTCCAAACCTGCATTCCTTTTTCCAGTTAAATAACTGTATAATGGGTAAAATCCTAGCCCCACTGACTTCAACAGAGCCAGAATGTAGAATTAGTGGCTTATACTTTAAGACTATCCACATAATGTATTATACAGCAGCTTGATTTTATCCATAGAACTTGATTTAATTTTTACCATGGCAAAATTTCATTTTTGATCATGAATCAGACTAAACAGTAAAATGAATATAACTGATTTTGTTCTAAACCCAAGTTATCTTTGTACTAATGCAAGCAGACTCATATAAATACCTTTGGTATTAGTTGGATCCTATTTCTAAACACAATGTTCATATTTCATCTATAATAAGTAAAGCATCTCAAAGATTTGCAAGGCACTAGTTTTGTGAGTGTCCAGTTTAGTGCCTTGAGTAAAGTGAGATTGGTAGAGTCAGCTTAATCCACAGTGGAAAGTTTGTGCGCTGCACATAATTCAACACGGTTTGGCATGATTGGCAGTTGCTGTTCAGAGGGGACGCAAACTATACATACTCAATACACACTAAATTCTCTCTCTCCCTTGAAATCACAGTTTGTCCAGGTCAAAAATGAGGACGTGAGTGAGACAGGGTAATGGACACTGCACTGTAATTATCTACAGGAGGCTTCAGTTTTAATTCCTGTTTGTTCTGTTCACAGTTTAAACTGTGTTGAAACATTTTAAAAACTCAGGACAATATTTTGCCTCTATTTAAGTGCTTTACTGCAGAGAGCTGGACTCTGTGGCAGTTGTACAGCTGCTGTAGTGAATAAAAAGGTTAATGAACAATATCTATTTATATTCTGTTTTATCCACCTCAAAGATCAGTGAATGTTACATAATTATGCATATTAAAGCTTGTTACACTACACTCAGAATGCTGAGTCTAAGTCTGATTTAGGTGGTAGTATGGATTTGGTCAAAAATATTTTGTGGAGTATGAGGCAGGAAAGGATAAGCAGGAATGCCTTCCATTTCCTTTGATTTCTTCTCCCCATCCCATCTCTCCTCTCTTCTACTAATCTTCTTTCCCATTCATTGCCATTCCTACTTTCTCCCCCTATGCACTTTCAACGTTTATTCTCTCTCTCCCTTGCAACATCAATCCAATGCTAAATGTAGCAATTCTTGTGATTAACACGGAGAGAGAGGGAAAAGCACAATTTCATAGTTTGAGCAAATGACTGAGCTCCAGGAACTCATGTCACAGCTCCTGATACAAACTCTCTTTCTGGCCTCAGGTTAGTCACTAGGGGTATGTCTACAGTGAAATAAAACACCCACGGTTGGCCCAGGTCAGCTGACGCAGGCTTTCTGGGCTATAAAATTGCAGTGTAGATTGTTGGGGCTTGAGCTTGAGCCCGAGCTCTGCAACCCCACGAGGGGAGAGGGTCCCAGAGCCTGGGCTCCAGCTAGCGCCTGAACGTCTACATTGCAATTTTATAGCCCTGCAGTCAGAGCCCGAGTCAGCTGACATAGGCCGGTGGCAGGAATTGTATTGCAGGGGAGAAATTAATCTCTCTGCCTTGATCCCGCTATTGGTAAAATACCTACCTACAACACAGTAATGAATCAAAGATTCTGAAGATGAAAAGAGCTATGTAAGTGATAAGTATCATTACGCTTGTTTCTAACATTGTATAGTCACAGCTAGAACTAGAAAACTACCAGGAGTGTTTATCTTAGTAAGAAAATCGGAAGAACTCAGTAATATAAAGTATCAGAAAGTATAGGGCAAATGTGCTTATTATTATTCTTAAGAATAAACTGTATCCTTTTATAATTATATCTCATCCATACTGTAGTTACAAAAACACATACCAAGGAAAGAAGGGAATTCCAAGCCAAAGACAAGTCTCTTGGCTTCTAGTGCATAAATTTATGGGATGGTTAGGGGGAGTGGGAGGAGAGAAGGGTATATGCCAGATACCCTCTCTACCACCCACAGGGAAAGCTTTCCATTCACCACTGGTGGGAATGCAAGTGTTTTTTTCAAGACCAGTTGTATTTATTTTGAATCTGCTGTAATCTTATATTTATCCATAATATGCACCCTATGGATGTTAATAAGGTTGTATAAAGAAGGATATAGTCAAAACTCTTATCCAGCTCCCCTTCTCTACTCATCTACTTCTTGAAAAAAATATATTGTAGTAGTGCAATTTTGTCAGGAAAATCAAATTTTATGATCAAAAAAGTTCTCAGAATATTATGATACACATGCAGAAACTTTTCATAATAATAAACGGTTACTATGGACAATATTTAGCACACAGTAAAGGATAAAAAGCTGACAAAGCTTAGTTTTGTGATCCTATAACAATGCTCTGATTTTTTAAATATCTGAAATGAGTAAGCATTGATTAGTTTATACTTATATTACTTGAAAACAGTCAATGGCAAACTCCCTGGACTGCATCCTCTATGTAAGATCTAGAGATAGGCTGTCTTAACTGTGAGCTGTTTCCTGGACACATTGCTTTCCTGATTATTCATGTTACCAATTCTGGTTTAATTAATTAAGGCTGTCACAGAATCTGTGACTTCCACCTATTTCTAAAGGGGGAGGGGGAGAAGAAGAGTCAGCATGCGGCCAAGTGTAGAGTTCAGGAAAGATGCTTAGAGGACACAGGAGATCTCTAAAACCATGTAATTTAGACAGTCACAACATGCTCTTGAAACAAACAGTAGCTGGTGATTTTTTAAAAATTTCAGGCCCAGATGTTTAGCGTGGGTAAGCTAATACAAGTTACTGGGCTCAATACAGAGGTAACTGGGTGAAATGTAATGGCCTGTGATTAATGCCTTTCATTTTCAGTTTTTACAGACAAATTCCTCGGTTTTTACAATATTATTCAGTTTTTACCAATTTTCATTTCACTTTTGGACCCCTCAAGTACATGAAAATACTGATTATGTTAAGAAAATCCAATGCATTACAATAGGTAGATGTGTTTGTTAATAATAAATTAGTCTAATTGTAAATATGAGGCTGTCTGTTAAAGTAAGGTAATGTAGTAGAAGATACTCACATGTGGACACATACTGTTAATGTACAGCTGATGAAATAAACCACAGCATTAAACTACTTTTACTTTCAGTATTCTTACTTTTCTTTAGTTGATGCTTTTAACCCTGATATTTACCCAGAATACTGAGTTCATTTTTACACTGATTTTCACCCTTTTAAAAAAATAATAACAAACACTGAAATTCCCATGAAATTTTAAACAAAATCAAAACCAAAAGCAAATGTACTTTGTCTGTGATATAGAGGAAATCAGGCTAGATGATCTAAAGGTCCCTTCTTATACCAGCTAAGGATCTAGCGCCTAGAGTTTTATGTGTATTTTTCTAACTTTACAAACTTGTGAAGTATGACTGAATCTGTTCTTGATCTTGCAAAAACTTAATAAACCTAAATTACTCACTTTAGCAAAGTTACAGATACACTTAAGTGTTTTTAGGACTGCAGCCTTTATCACCACAAAGTATTGTAACAAATTTGTGATTAAAAATATAGTTTTACTGAAATATTGTGTGTGACGTTGCAGTCTATATGATTTTATAAAAAATTGATAATGCGTGAATATAATGTAACTGGAATATGCTTCATGCAAAAGGTCTCTTGTAAGGTATCATTACAAAGCTTATTGTCTACGGAGTGTGGTCATCCTATTTGTATAAAGGTATCACTCTTGTATCTGAAATTAGAAATATGAAATATAACTCTGAGGGCCTATTGTAATTATAAAAAGTGCGGGCCACTAATGGTGGTTTGGAATCTTAATGGCTCCCATCAACCAGGACAATAGACTGGATGGCTCTGTTTGCAGGCAAGCCTTCCTGTGAGTCAGGCTGGGAGGAATGAAGGCTTGGGGTCTTACAGTGACATGTGATCATGTCACATGAACTGGAATCCATCTTTAACCTGGTGCTTTTCCAGTGAGGGGGTGGTGGAAACCCAGAGGGACAAAGGATTCCCGCCTTATGAAAAAGATATATAAAGAGGTGGAACAGAACAGAGAGGAGAGGAGCAATCATGAAGAATCTCCTTGATACCACCTGAGCTGGAACAAGAGCTGTACCAGGGGAAAGAATTGTGCCCAGGCCTGGAAGGTGTCCAGTCTGAGGAAAAAACTTACTGAAGCATCTCTGAGGGTGAGATTATATGTATTCAGTTTGATTAGACATATATTTGCGCATTTTATTTTATTTTGCTTGGTGACTTACTTTGTTCTGTCTGTTACTACTTGGAACCACTTAAATCCTACTTTCTGTATTTAATAAAATCACTTTTTACTTATTAATTAACTCAGAGTATGTATTAATACCTGGGGGAGCAAACAGCCGTGCATCTCTCTCTATCAGTGTTATAGAGGGCGAACAATTCATGAGTTTACCCTGTATAAGCTTTATAAAGGGTAAAACGGATTTATTTGGGTTTAGACCCCATTGGGAGTTGGGCATCTGAGTGTTAAAGACAGGAACACTTCTGTTAGCTGCTTTCAGGTAAACCTGCAGCTTTGCGGCAAGTAATTCAGACCCTGGGTCTTTGTTGGAGCAGACGGGAGTGTCTGGCTCAGCAAGACAGGGTGCTGGGACCCCGAGCTGGCAGGGAAGGCAGGGGTAGAAGTAGTCTTGGCACATCATGTGGCAGCTCCCAAGGGGGTTTCTGTGATCCAACCCGTCACATTGTGCTCAATGACTTTATGCAATTTCTGTTTCAAAATTATGACCATTGCCATTTTAACTGTGACAAACTCAGAGTAATGAAGATAAGTACATGTGTAAATGTTAACAAGATCAAAGACTAAATTATGAACATGCATCTCCAAGCTATTTCACTTCTAAGCTGACAGCCACCACTGCAGACTTAGCCCTGACCCTGCAAAGCCTCACACACATACTTAACTGTAATAGTGAAACTGCTTATATGCCCACAGTAAATAAAATATTTCAGATGAGGTGTACACTCCTGAAAACAGAGGAGTTTAAAATCTGGACAAAATCTTAGCTAATGACAAAGACTGAACTACTATATGTTCAAATTGTTTTAAGCAACTCCATCACAATAAATAGTTTTTTGTAAAGAAAAATGAACTAATCTTATTTATTTCCTTCATCTCCTTCTTTTCTAACACCATCAAGATGTGAGGGTGAGTATTCTTATCTCACATAACCCTAGTTAGCAAGAATAAAACCTTTACGCTAGAAATACTCGGACGTTATAACACTAGAAATGTATAACTGCCTTTAAAAAAAGTTCAAAATACCTACAATGAAAAAACAAAGTCTTTGGAGTCTCCTGGTATAACCTGCTGATTGACTACTGCTTCAATAGGTGTTGAACATCCATAGTATCTCACAGTAGGCAATCAGCATCCAGCAGGATTGGACCCATAGTTTGTATGTCCTTAGAATACACACACAGGAGAAATTCCACCGTTCAATATTCTTGAGGACTGGCAAGTACCCATTTTTCCTTCCAAATACAGGAAACTGGAGAAGTAGGCTAGATTTATCCCCAGTGTAACATTTTTGAAGGCAATAAATGAATGGATTTGTCTCAGTGACTTTAAAATAGTTTAAAGATTTTCTCCACAGTGACTATTAAAGTGATAAAATGGGGGAAGCACCCCTATATTTCTGAAATTTCTCTACTTCCAAGATTTTAATACATGAGCTCCAGTGTTTTCTCTTTGTTTAATATGTTCTGAGATACTTTTGCTTTATGCCACGATCCCCAAGTTATACCGGTGTTTGTTAAAACAATTTTATTATTATTCATTGCTAATGAATAATCACTTTTTAGATGTGTCTCTCGTCTTTCTGTGACTTTTGTTGTAGCAGGGATTGGTCTACAATGCTTAACTGTTGAGCGCTTTGTATGTATATGATGATTTTGTAATCCTGTCCATTTATTTTTTGAGTAATTGCTATGACAGTAATTATGTCAAAAAGACACCAATAAAAATAAATTGGAAAGCACATTCTGAGTCAGGATAGAATTTAGGTTGATGGAGGTCATGTTTAACTAACTTGCTAGATTACTTTATAGATCCTACAGTCATGATAAAAGAAAGGCAGGATACATAAAACAGATTTTCAGAAAGCTTTTGACACCTTCCATATATTAAGAGATTAATGGCAACAAAGAGTCTGAGAACAGGAAGCAAAACAGTGCACTAGATAAAAGGAAACAAAAAGATAGCTACAAATGGAAGTTTTACGAGTTGAAAAAGGGTTATGAATCCAGGCTCAGTTATAAAATTTCAGTAACAATTATTAAACAATTAAATTATTTGGCCAAGATATTGAAAAAAAAAATTTCCAAATCTGTAGATAATATTGAAATTAGAATCTGAGTAAAAAATAATTTGCAATACAACTAGAATAAAAGGGAATGGCATAATTTGAGTGAGTAAGTAGATTGAAAATGCTAAAAAATGTAACATAATTAGTTCGGGAACAAAGAATGAAGAAGCTAGGGAATCTGTGCTAAATAGAACAGCCATTCTACACATTCATTCATAGAGTTGTAGATTATAAAGCCAGAAGGGACCATTGTGATGATCCAGCTTGACCTCCTGTATAACACACAGGCCATAGAACTTCTCTGAACTAATTTTGTTTGGAATTAGAGCATATCTTTTAGAAAAGCATCTGGAGATGAATGGATCAGGAAATGAATTTCAGAGTTACAACAAAAAAATTAATGAAACTCTCAGCCAGAAATACCGCTACAATAAAAGAAGGCAAGCAGAAACTGATTGTATTACCTGAAGAATGATCAATAAGAAAAAGAATGGTTCCTGTTTTATTGGATAAACCCTTGTTAGACCCCCAAATAGAATTGTGTGTATATAATTGTTTACTGTTCCATACAAATTGATTCTTTTGAGAGGGAGCATCATAGATTTTTAATGCCAAAAGGGACCATTATTATAATTTAGTCTGCTATCTTGCATAATACAGGCCACAGAATTTTACCTACTAATTCCTGCATCAAACAAATCTTGTTAAGTCAGAGCATCTCTCTTATCACAGTCTCAAGAAAATCAGTTATAGAAAGGCTTAATGAGTTTGAATGATTTCCATTTGAAAAGACAAGAGAAACTACTCACACTATTGAACAGTGTCAAAAATTAGGATACAGCCCAAGAGCTAGGATTAAAAAGGGAATTATTCTTATGCTACCAGTATTTAATGCAGAGGATACTAATAAACACAGAATGAGTTTCCAAAATGACTAAAGGCAATTTAAGCAAAAGTTATAGAATAGAGTTTGGTTGACTTATGGAGGAAACTGAGGCAAGGTGACGGTGAATAAAAAGGAAAGTTGAATGGAGATCAACCCAAAATGGGTAGTCTTGCTAGGCCAGACTGCCTCTCTTTTTTGTTAAAGGGTTATATTTTTCTGACATGGAATATTCCCTGATGTTCCCATAAACATTAATTTATGGAACTATATGCACATACATTTCACAGATTCACTCTACCCTACTTCTCAAAATGTTTATCAACCACCTCCTCTAGCCTCTTAATCCTTTATAACCATCTCTCCATCCCATGTCCACTGTCTTAAACAATTAGGACAGCAGAGGGTCAATATAATCTGTGCTTTTCCTATATGAATGTCCTTCAAGACAAGTCACTACTGGTCTTTCCTACCTTAAAACTTCCTTGTTTAGTTATGATTGACACGCAAGTATTTTCTGATGCTCTGCTACGTGTTTGCTCTTTTATCACTTGATTGCTTCAGGATGACAAAAGCTGATTACAGAAAGTACAGGTGGAGAATACCCTTCAAGGGCTATCAAGGAGCATTTGTACATCAATCTAGGTATATATCCGGCCCTCATTACCAATTTCTTTTTCTTAATTTCATCCTGTAACTTCAATTACACACGGTACCAGCCTCAACAATCTTTCTCAAATCACATTTAGGGCTTGTCTACACTTACAGTGCTGCAATGGTGCAGCTGCAGCGCTTAGTGAAAATGCTACCTACGCCAACAGGAGAGCTTCTCCCGTTGGCATAGGTACTCCACCTTCCCGAGAGGTGGTAGCTATGATGATGGGAGCAGCTCTTCCATCAATATAGTGCTGTCTACACCAGGAGTTTGGTCAGTATAACTGTGTCGCTCACAGTGTGTCCTGATTCACAAAGAAACTTAGGTATGGTGACATTCAACATCACCATGTATAACTTTTAGGTACTCAGAAAAATCACTTGGATTCACAAAGCCTGAGTTAGGCACCTAGATCCCTATACAATGAATGTACAGAGAGATGGGTGCCTCAAAAACAGGATTCATGAAAGCCAGCATGCTAGACGCCTCCCGTAACTTAGCCAATGGGAGGTGCCATGCCAAGAGGCGTGCTAAGACCTGCCCCTCTCTTTTGGATAGGCACCTAAGTCTGGGCTGCAGGGAGGCTCCTCCTTCTGCATGGGATTCTCAGCTGCAAACCCTCTCCTGGCATTAGGGGGACTTGAACTGGGGGGAAGGGAGCGTTGCTAATAAATAGATGTTTAGAGCACAACTGTGCAAGTCTGTCTTCTGCATTCCAGGTGAGTTCTCCAAGGACTGGCCTGAAAGTTATGAAGGAGTTCCTCCTCCTCGCCCTGGCGTTTTGTGTAAGCTTCCCCAGAAAGGCCCAGTCTGGTAGGTGAGCTCTGAGCATGCTTACCAGATCGGGTACCTAAGGTGAGTTAGGCAACGGAAAGCCTGTCCTCCCCTGGTTCATGCATTCTCTGGGGCTCAGGCCTCCGGATGCCCGGCATGGGGCTGCAGCACGCATGCGCAGAGGCAGACACATAGGCACTTAGTGAGATTTTATTGCAAAAATTGAGAAGCCAATCTATTTTAGGTGCCTACAGGATTCAGGGGCAACTGAGCAGGGGTTCTGTGAATCCCAGTGGGACATGATTCTGGGATTAAGGCACCTAAAGTGCTAATTAGGCACCCAAGTTCTTTTGTGAATCTAGTCCTTAGGGTGTTATAAGTCAAAACCAACACCTTAAATTTTATCTGGAAACCTACAGTAAAGAAGAACAAATCACTAAGCAAAAGTGTAACATGCTTATGGAAAGATATTCCACTTTATAAGCAGGCCACCACATTCTTCACCAGCTTAATTTTCAAGATGGCATATAAAGGTGAAACCCCATATGTACAATGGAATGCAATGATATAATTTAGTAGTAGTTCTATAGTTTAAGTGCAAGCATGCAAGACTGACAGTATATTTCTGAAGTGTGCAAGTAATACTTCTCTCAAGTTATGGGGGCAAATTCTACTCTCAGGTTCACATATGCAACTTCATTAAAGTCAGTCAAATGCACATATGAAACAGAGCTGAATATTGCCCATTGAAGACAACAATTTGTACTCAAACTTTTAAGAGCCTCTGTCAATATAATTTACTGCAAACAATACATTTTTGTTGCTACACATGAAGTGGCAAAAGTATGCATTTTGCAATTACATACCTTGAAGATGCAATTTCAACTTTGGTTCTTGCCATAGCAGCTGCCCTTTGTGCACCCTCTATGGCTCTATCCACTTTTTCTTTAGTTTTGGTGTTTCTTATTGGTATAAGTTGCTTCCTTATTCCACGGACCAAAACATTGTTTTTATATTTTCCCTCTTCCTTTGTGCCATCTGGAAATATGGTGCATCCATATCCATGCCTTTTATTATTTAGCCATTCTCCTTCATATTTCATACCATTTGAACGCTCACTAATACCAAAACCATTGCGCTTGTCATTCTTCCACTCTCCCATGTACGTTTCTGTTGTGGTGGCATCAACATGGTCTTCCATAGGGCAATAATCACAGTCACCGTCTCCAAAACTAATCGTAGAGTTGGCATCACTAGAACTAATTCTGCTCATAGCAGCATCACTCCTGACAGAGCTACGTTTGCTAGATATTGATGATTTAGATTCAGATTTTCTAAGTTTTATACTACCAAGAAGGGATCCTCTTCTGAACAAGCCTCCTCTTTTCTTACTACCCATGGCTTCCGGTTCACTGTGAAAATTCAAAACAAACCCACCTCTTGTTCCAGCTGGGCTGTCTGAAGTAATGTCATGCAGAACAGTGCCATTGCTCTGCTCACTACGAAGTGAGACTAGAGATGTTCGGAGGGGTGAACGGATCACAGTTGCCATGCCATAAGGTACACTTTGACGTACACCATATCCGTGCCGCATCCCTCCTGTCCACTGTCCCTGGTATGTACCTTTTAAAAGAATAACCAATGGAAACAACATTTAAGAAGCAATTCAATTACAGAGGAACTGATGCCATCACTATAATAGTATACCTACTGCCAGCTATTTTATCAAACATTTTTGGCAAAATTTCATCAGAAAAGGCAACACATGTTACATGATAAAAAGAATCCTAGAATAGAAAAATATTTTTCTAACTTTTTAAAAATTATTCTGCTGTTTAATAAAAATTTAGCATTTGAAATGCTACCCAGTACTGAGACAACTAAAAATCCAGTAGTGTCCAGTCTGATTTTAATCTGGGTCTCTCAACAAAAAGGCACTCCTAATGGTTTATTGCACAATGACCCCTTGCACACTAGTGTCAAAATATATTTTAACAGAAAAAAAAACCAACCACATTTAATTTTGCTGAGATGCCAGGAATGAAACCGTAGTATATTACCTTTGCCTCTTCTTACTCCTTGTGAAATTTTGGCATTTACATTTTTTGCTGCCAACATATATTTCGCTATCATGAATACTGAATAGCTGTGTTCTCTATGAAATCAATAACTTCCCTGTAGGTTGTATTTCATTTCAGACCATTATTCTATTTGTAGCAACAGAAATACTGTATTATGAGACATCCACAAAGAACCCAGAAAAATAGCATACATCTTAACCTGCAGTCTGATCATATGCAAAAGTCCCAGTGAAATCACTGGGAGATCTGCTTAAGAAACAACTGAGTTCAGGTTCAAAGACAACATGTTCAAGACCTCTATCAGCCATAATGATATTTAGAACAATGATGACTGACAAGACATGGAAAATAGTTTTGCTTGTAAATTTTGTTTTTATATTCAATTAAATAATTGCATTACTAAATTTGTGACGAGGCTATCAGAACTAAGGCAGAAACTTCAAGTTTCTCTCACTATTCACTTAAACATGAAAAGAATTTGAAGTTACAAATGAGCACAAATAAGAGGTATGTAGTTAGGACAGGCCAATGGCAGAATAGCAGAGAATTAAGGGATACCATTTTAGCTGTACCTGAATATGTTACGTCACAGTCTTAACACTGATTTTTTTTAAAATGGAAACAGAAAAGGGAGTTGCATAACATCTGAAAAGAGGCAGTAACAGATATCTGTGTGATTGAAGTTGTATTGTCTGGGGTTAAAAAAGTGATTTCAGGTTACTCCCTGGTACATGGTTGTCTCCTTAAGAACATAGGAACTACCATACTGGGTCAAGACCAGTGGTTCACCTAGTTCAATATCCTGCATCTGACGATAGCCAATACCAGATGTGTTGGAGGAAAGTGCAAGAAACCCCACAATAGGCAGATTTGTCCCCCAAGAAGTTCTTGTCCTAATCCTTAAAAGTTAGAGATTGATTTAAACCCTGAAACATGATGTTCTATCTCACTCTCTCCTCCCCCTACCCTCCATCCACTACCCAAAACACTAACATACACAACTCTGGATATTCTTAGAAAAGTACTAATAAGAAACTTTTAAAATATCCTTGTTTGGTTTTAGTCTGTTAGCAATTTAATGTGTTATACAGCTCTTTAGAGAAATATATTTGACATTTTGAAGTCAGAGATTTTCTGTAAATGTTTGCATTTGTCAAATGCCTCAAGATTTAACATCACTTAAAGTTTAATTTGAGTAATTGTTTGAAATTAAATTTCAGTTTTATGTACATAGTCCAGTTTGGTTATACATCTGTGTGACAATTACTCATTAATATACAATATTATTACCATTTACCACTTATCATACCTGTCTGAACACGCTAATTTAAAAGCATCAGTTTATAAGCTTTGTCACAAAGATTTTTTTAACCAATTTATATTTCATATAATGTTAAATAAGCTCAACAATGTAACTATTTAGTGTTAAAATATTCTAGCAAGTGAAGGTTTTCCTTTCTAACAGATGGCTGCTGACATCAACAGTAAGCAACTTTCTTAGATTCTCTTTCCCTCTCTGTATCCTAGATACCTGCTGAAGCACTGTTTTTTAAGGCTGCTGAATCTAGAAACATGGTTATTTAGAAACACCCAACATATGGAGCAGGGCAAATAAAAAACATGAGCATAATACATGGATGTGGTCTGTAAATAGTTTTAAAAGTACAGTCTTTTTCTTGACACTTGTTACTTTAATAAATATTTTTCCTGGAAATAAATGTATGAATATTGTAGCATAACTGAAGCTATATTTTGCCCCCACTTCCATCCATGTGATTACAAAAGGTGTACCTTTAGAACCCCGAGGTGAGAATCTGGCTACAGATGTTTTGCTGCTACATATATCAACTGTCTAATTTGTTATGCCAGTAATAACTGTTCCATTACTTTAAAATAAATACACTTGACTCTCATTTAGACTAGGCCCCATTACATCATGTTGGCATCCCACCACATGGCCTCTTTATATTGCCAGAACAGTGTAGATCAGAATCAGGTCCACTCTATTTAAATGAAAAAAGTTATCATAAATATCAATGCTAGGATGGTCTGCAATTTTTTTTTATCATACAATATTTTTGTTTTGAAAAGTGAACACAGAAGATCAAAAACATATAACTCAATTATGACGTATGTTTTTCACTTCTTTGTAGGAGAAAATGGAAATGGTTATGATTTGCCCCGGAGGGCATTAAAACCAGGACAATTAATTTACTCTTATGTGCTTATCAGACTCTTCTTTCTACTGGGACAAGAAAATCAAGGCCAGCTCCTTATTAAAAAAAGAAAAGAAAAATTAGCTAATGAGGAAGTGGAATATTCTATAAATCAAACATGGGGGGGGGGGAGAGAACAAACAAACACCATGCCATGGATATTTCATCTGATTTTTTGTGTGTGTGTGTAGTTTTGCAATGCAACAATTCTCAAGGACTCAGATATTTGGTTGTAATTAGGCATTAATCAGAAAGGTATCCCTCTTTATTATTACTAGGCGGTATCATGTAGAAAAGTGTCCACTCTTGCATTAAGTTTTCCAGTTATATTCAAAATATTTTCCATTTAAAATGTATGCTGAAAGCATACATATACATAAATGTGGAAACAATAGTCTTACATAAATTAGTTGCATCTATTATTTCCAAAGTGAAAATTTAAGAAGTTGTTAGAGGAATATGATTATCCATAATAATACTGTAATATAATGAAAGGCTAACATATTCAATAAACAACATGATCTACAAAAAACATATAACGGAAAGCTTTTGGTTCCTGTACTATGCACACTCATTCATGCAAGAAACTACATGCCTTTTTTCATGTTCATTTTAACTATAACTGATAGTTCTAATTAGTGCCATTGATAGTGGCTTTAAGGCTACCACTGTAATTACCAAGTGATTTAAAAACTACATGTGCTCCTCAAAGAAACGAGCTACAACTGGGCCACACAGCGAAATAGTTGAATTCAGTACAGTTAAATTCACTAACTGTTTTGGATGGTCCGAAATTGCATTTGTCAGCAAATAACTATTAATCTAAAAAGTTTACCTAGCTCTAATTAAAACCTAAATTTATAACCTTTTCCATGGAGATTTAGTTGAACATCAGTTTAAAAAGCACATATGCACAATGGACTGTATTACGCTGTGGTGCAGATGAAAATCAAAGGAAGTTTTGTATGCAGGGAGAGAGCAGAAGACGTTTGCTTGTTGCCAGTGTTTGTTATTTCTATACTTATATGTACATCCCTCTCACACTAACACACTTTAAGAGAAAATTATTGTGGAAACTATTTCTGTTTAGATTCTTTTTTTAAAATCACTACAATCTAAGTATCAGTACATATATAAAGTTATTTCATTATGCTAGTGTTCTCCAGGACAGCAAACAATGGCCTGTAATTACAAGCTACTTTATAAACGATAACAAGCCAGAAAAACTAGCCAACACGCAACGCACAAGCTGACTCAGCATAAAACAAGCCCGATTTCTGCTTATTTTGAGCAGCTTTGGTATATGCTCAGTTTGTTTGTAGTAACAATTCATATTTTTTCTGAATAGTTTTCTGCAGTTTCTCATTTGCTGCTGTGTTGTTTGCAGTGCCTCAAAACTAAGGCCCTGACTCTGCAGACACCTAAGCATATGTGTAACTTAACTCACATGAGTAGTCCCATTAAAATCCACAGGAATGCACATGCTCAAATATACTGACATGTTCTTAAGTGTTTGCAGAATTGGGGCCTTAGTAATAGATTTACATTAATAGAACAAAAATTCTTAAGATAGGATAGTGTGGATTTTTTTATAAAGCTACTGACTTCGAAACTATCTATGAAGACAATTGTCTTCTGAATTACATTCTGCTTCATTAAGGGGGAGGAAAGGGCCATGGATTCCCACAATTACCCTAAAAAAAGAACAATGTATGTTAATTATTCAGAAACCTATTTCTAACAATAACGAACATGCTAATTTACTTTAAAAATATGGCTACAATGAATTATACTTGCCATCAGCCCTTCTTAAACTTCTAATCCACCAGAAAACAAACAAACAAAAGAATCCTACAGTATAGTGAAAGTGAACTAAAACTCTGATCATGTTTTAGAATTAATTAAATAAAAAAAAACATGCATGTACCCTTTAGGCAGAGACCAAGAATGAAAACTTTCAGCCCCAAGAGATCACTATGAGCATGTGAAAACACGTTTTTTTTTTAAAATCCCAATATAAAATTAACAAAAAAATCAACGTATTTTAACTTTATTATAAAATTAATTTTATGGTCTCACTAAATTTTGGAATAAAAAGCTTCATTTGTAAGTGTGGGGCTCTACTCCCCCTTAGCACATGGGCATCCATTCTTTGATGCATCTCTTCCGGGTTTGCCCACAAGTTGCTAATCAAACTTCATGTAGAAACTGATACACAGCATTACTTAAGAGGCCTGAACCAAAGATTTGTTTTTAAGTCACAAGGAAGGCAGATTTTATATATTATCTATTGTTTTGCTAAATTATACTTCTTGCACAGCACTCACACACTTTCACACAAATTTGAACTTGCAAAATGTACATGATAAATGTTAAACTAAGTAACATTTCTAAAAGATTTCAGCTCTAAAAAATTAGGCCAGATTCTCCCCTTACATTGGGATAGATCAAGTAATTCCATTAGTCACTGCTCTCACTTACACTGATTTTACACTGCTGTAACTCCAAAAGCTACAGCAGTGTAAAATCAGCATGAGAGCAGAAACAGGCCCATCTGTCTTTTGTGTGGCGCTTGAAATGACACATGTACACTACGATTAAATGAAACCGTGCAACTGCGTAAGCTTTACTCATGAGTCACCTTGCTGAACCTCAACTTGATACCCCTTGATATGCTAAATATGATGTCAGAAGTCACGAAATATGGGACAGTTTTAGAAGGGTTGGGTTTTTTTGAGGGGGGTGGGGGGAGGGGAGTTTGTAAGGGAGAGAAACAGCAGCTGGCCTTCTTATTTCAAAACATGATTTGTATTTAGAATCCCATGTGGGGGTTTTTTTAAGTTACAATATTTCTGTGTTAATTAAATAAGCTCATTTTATAAAAATGTAGGTGGGTCCAAGATTCATTACATCTAATAATGTATAATCTATTTGGCCACTGTTAGCTTTCTCATGACTTTATCGATATTGTTTTCCCATACAAACTCTCAAAAGTGAGTGATCGAGATTTATTTGCCAGTTTTCTCTCTGATAGAATATGTAAGTGTTGCTAAATCAACGGAACACCACTTGTGAAACCTCCAGCAGTTGTACAAGAACAGGCAAAAACCTATGTTTTCAAGCAATCGCAATTTATTTCTAATGCTTAGGAATCTGCAAACATTTCTACCAGCTGGTGAAGGAAAAACGATAGCCCTGGGAATGTGAAATGAAACAGCTCATAAATTTCATCCCCTCTGCATATATCACTCAAATGCAGCGTTTCTAACAGCATAAATTAATATTAACCCTAGGTCACCTGCAACAGTGTAACCGACACTTTGTTTTCATTGCCCTAATGAGTGTAAAGCAACGGTAGCTTCCTTTATGAACCTCCCTCCATTCCGCTCTGTGTCACATTAGTACTAGCGGTCCAGCTCTAGGATCGAGGCCTCACTGAACTCTGTCAGCTGGCTGCAGCTTCAACCACTGACAATGGGGAATCTGCTCAGAGTCACAGCAGCTGCCCCTTGCAAAAGATGCACCGCTCCCGCGGTTTCGATGTGGCCCTGCTCGCGCGCGCAATCTATACACAAAAGGGGGGGGGGGGACTTTGTCAAGAGTTGAGACTCCTTCTTCCCCTGCGCCTGACACGGACTCCTGGCAGCCGTGCCCCTGCTGGGTCGTGTGCGCGGGCAGAGCAGCTCCTGCGAGAGCCCAGGCGCCCGGGGCTGCGTGCGTGGGGCGCGCCAGGTGGCAGCGGCGGCACACGTGTGGGCGCACACACATGCAGTGCGTGTGGCCCGCCAGGCATGTTGCGCCGGGGCGCGCTCCCCTCCCTCCCGCGGGGCGCTCACCTCCATCCCCGTAGGTCTCCACGCCGTAGCCGTCCTGCAGCCCGTTGCTCCAGGTGCCCTCGTAGCGGGCCGGGGTGGTGAGGCTCTGCCGCACCCCGTAGCGCCCCTTGAAGCCGTGGGACCACTCGCCCCGGTACATCCACCTGCCCTTGGTCTCCACGCCCAGCCCGTGGCGCTTGCCCTGCGCCCAGTAGCCCTGGTAGGTGTTGCCGCTGGGCCAGGTGTAGCCGCCCACCACCTCGAAGCCGTGGGACCAGGAGCCCGCGTACTCGCCCTGCCCCTTGGGCCCGGTGCAGATGCCGTGCCCGTGGGCTTTGCCCTCCTCCCAGCCGCCGCAGTAGGTGCCGCCATCGTCGAAGTCGAACCTGCCGCCCGTCATTCAGGGGAGCGCGGGGCGAGCTCGGCTCCTTCCGTCCGCTGCTGCTGCTGCCGCCGCCGCCGCCGGGCTCCGGGCGCTGCGCTCCCCGCGGCCCCTCCGCTTCCAGCGCCCCGCGCGGCAGGACTGCCAGGGCTCCTCCGCCGGCGCCCCGGAGCTCGGCGCCGGCACCGCCCCCCGCCCCTCCCCCGCAGCCCGCCCCTTCTCCGCTCACACACCCGCGGGCAGCGGCGCGCGGCGGTGGGGGCAGGAGCGGGCGCGTGGACCCTTCTGGGGGTGCCGGGCTCCTGCCCGCCCCCCGCTGTGGGTGCAGGGGTGAGCCGAGCGTGCTGGAGGCGCGTGTAGGGTGAGCTCTGCTTAGGTGCCAGCGTTCCCCTGTGCAGGTGCGTTGGGCGCACAGAGAGCAGTGCGGGCTGGGTGCCTGTAGGCGAGTGTCTGTACGCGAGCATCGGGCTATGCAGGGGTGTATGCTGGCTGCAAGCACAGTATGTGGGAGAATACAGCTGTGGCTCTCTGCGAAGACTTGTAGGTATGTGTTAATATAGCTTTGTAGTTATATAGCTGCCTGTGGAAAGGACACAATGTGTGTTTGGAAGTGTGTGTGGGGGTGCATATGTGACTGCAAATGTTTACACATGTGTGTTTTTATAGATAATGCACAAAGAGGATTCTGGGGGCAGCCTCTCTGTCTTGCAAGTGGTAGCAGTGCCCCCCTTTAGAGGATGGTTTAACTTTACCAACATGCTCAAACATATTCCAAGTTTATAATTCTTCTTTTGCACTTTGCAGAGCTTTAGGTGTGGTCCCAGGAGCTAATGTTGTCAGAGTAAAGCTGAGCTGAGTTGTGGTACTTTATCTCATCCTAAACAGCATAGAAGACCCACCCTCACTGCAGTGCTAATGAACACTGTGCCGAACTGACAATAGTTGCAGGAAGTGAGATCTAGGCGTATGGGGCACAGGATACTGTAGTTGTATCTGTGATCTTTCAAAGACATAATGGTGGTCACCTTTTAAGAAGTCTCATTATGCCTTTAACTTGATGGCCTTTGGATGACTGGATAGCTTCAAGGTGCCACCAGACTCCTTGTTGTTCAAGTACTGCCAAGCACTCTTCACCAGACATTTGGTAATTAGATAAAAATATAAGGGAAGTGACAGGAGGTGGCACAGAAACACTGGACAAGATTTAGTGGAGAAGAAACTGGAAATTGTGGTTGGTCATAGCTCAGAACTGCAGGGATTAATATTTTCTGAAACCTTAGTTTCACATTCTTTTAAAGTTACAGATGGGTTGAAAGAACATTTTAAAGCAAACTTTTCACTGCAACGGGTGTTTGGGGAGTGGGAGAGTACATATACATCTCATAATTTCCTCAATTTCATCTCCTGTGATATGACCTCCTACGCTGATAGAGCAGAATTAAAAAAAAAAAAAAGAGTGGTTTGATTGGGGGGCTTGGATCAGTGTTCACGTCACAGTCCCCCCTATCAGTACCTGGCCGAAACTGGGGAAGCTAATGATCCAACCAGCAGACCAAATTCGGTGATGAATCCTGGTCATGTGTCACCTGAGGGCATGTTGCGCATATGCTAAGAAGAAGTGTTTTGGTCAAGCAACGTCTAAAATAAATTAATAGAAACTACAGATTATTATAAGCAAAAACCTTATTAATGCAAGGTGAAAAAATTGGAGGAAAAAAAATCAGGAAATGAGTAACAACCATGACACATACATTAAGCTAAATTCAGCCCAGGAGTAAGCCAGTATAGCTCCATTTTCTTAAGTCTACACTAACTGAAAATACTGCACCTATATAATGTTGCTGAGTTAACACTACTGTTCAGGCTTTCTTTAACAAATTTACAACCTTATGGTTGTACTGAGTTGCACAATTGTAATGCAATTTCACAAGTAATTATGAATGAATGTAATTGTTTCTAACTTTATTAAATATTTTTGTCTAACTTATCAGAGGTCTGTTTCTTACTGAGGACTAGATACCTGTGACATTTCAAGCTGTGAAATTCAGCTATGGCTTTAATCGTGAACAACAAAAAGTGGTGGGTTTTTTTTTATCATTCATGTACTGGGGACTATAATTATTACATAGTGCCATAAGAGTACACTTGGCTCTTGAATCACAGAAGAAAAGGTCCCTTCTGCAAGGAGATTACAGAGTACTATAGAGTGATAATATAGTAAGTAAAGACCTTAAACTATGGAAGCTGGAGAAGAGTGGTGACCAATTTACAGGCGATAGCATGCAAACCATTATTAATGCTAGTAGTCTGATTGAAATCAGTGGGACTACTTGTATAAGGAATTTTTGCATTAGTAAAAATTGGGCTCTTAGGCCCTGATTCAGCAAGGAATTTAAGCATGCATCTAACTTCAAGCATTTGTGTAGTCCCCCTACTCATGTGCTTAGAGTTAAGTACATGCTTAAGTGCTTTGCCAGACAGGACCAGAGAGCTCATCACTTTGCAGGATCAAACACCTAGGATCCAGTTAAGCAAAATATTTAAATACATTCTTAAATGCTTTGCAGAACAGGTATGGACTGCTGAATCGGGGCTTATGTGAGCAGTTTAAAACCTTTGTGATCATCAAAGCTGTATTGCCACATGGAGCCAGATCCTTGGCTGTGGCTGAGTAGTACACAGCACAGGTTGTAGACACCAGGAGCTGGGAGGAAAGGAGTAAAAGTGGTATAAAAGCCTTTATATGAGAAAACTCAAAGACAAGTGGAAAATTCTTTCCTGGCTCCATGGTGGCAGACATCATTTTTGTTATCCAAGTTAATAAATTTACACATATATATTTAGTTATGACTATATTTAACACAATTGAATGATGTCTGTTTGCTGTAGACAGGAACATGTCGCTTTGTACAAATTGAATATCACATAGATTAGTCACAAAAGTGTTACTGTGTATGCTGGCATGTCAACACCATAGGATTTTCTGCAAAAAGAGAAAAAACGACAAACGTTATTAATATGTTCAGGAATTTGATGGGGGTGCTTACCCCACACAAGGTCTAGAGAGGTTGAAATGGCTAGGCAGGCCAATTAACTGCCCAGGATGCACCTGCAGAAGGAGACAGGGAGCAGGCCACTAACTGAAAATGAGCTCAGTTGGGCAGGAACAGGAGGGGCCTCTATAAAGCCCAGGAACTATAAGCAGCAAGAGGGCTGCAAGGAAGTAGTGTACAGTCACTATGTGAGGTGGGAACTTGGGCTGGCAAACCCAGAAAGAGGGAGAAGCTAGAGAGGTAGGAAGAAGCCCAGGAAAACAGCAGCAAGGGGTAGCCTGTACAGACCTTGGCTGCTTGTTATAGGGTTCCTGGGCTGGAACCCAATGTAGAGGGCAGGGCAGGGTTCTCCTACCAGCCACTGGGGAGTGGCACAGAGCACTGGAAACATCAGCCAGAAAGCTGGTCCAGTAGGACTTTGACTACCCTGGAAGGGGAGGACCTTAGTGACTTGAGGGCCAAGCCATGAATAGGAAGCTGCAGCTCAGGGAGGGGCCATAGGGTGAAACAGATGACCTAGAGAGGCCCTTTTAAGAAATGTAGTCAGGAGGTCAAGGGACATATATTCCTTGAAAGTATTGATACGGAGACGTCCAAGGCTGAGGAAACTATCCGACTACAGAGGACTGCTGTCACACCACCAGGGGAGAAGGATATGGCTCTGTCAGGGAGGTCACTGGCAGCTGGTTACTTCTGGCAGCAGGCAGTGCTCCACCCCTACTCCCAACCCACCCACCATGGTGATGGAAAATTGATATGCTGCCCTTGCAACGAGTGATGAGGAATCACCCCCAAAAGTGGAGGAGGAGAAGCCATGTACCCCCAAGGCTGGGAGGATTGCAGCCACCACTCCTAGGAGGAAATGTAGGGTAGTGGTGGTTGGTGACTCTCTTCTGAGGGGGACAGAGGCACCCATCTGTTGCCCTGACCTGGCATCCCGAGAGGTATGCTGCCTGCCAGGGGGCTGTATCTGAGACGTTACAGAGGGATTGTGGAGGGTCATCCGGCCCTCTGACTACTACCCTATGCTACTCATCCATATGGGCACTAATGATACTGCAAGGTATGACCCTCAGCAGATCAGAAGTGACTACAGGGTTCTGGGAGTTGGGAGCACAGGTGGTCTCTTCGATTCTTCCGGTCAAGGGTATGGGCCTAGGCAGAGACAGATGCATCCTGGAGGTGAATGCCTGGCTGCGATTATGGTGTCGCCAGAAGGGCTTCAGCTTCCTTGACTACAGGATGCTGTTCCAGGAAGAAGGACTGCTAAGCCGAGATGGGGTCCACCTATCGAGGAAGGGGAAGAGCATATTTGGATACAGACTGGCTAACCCAGTGAGGAGGGCTTTAAACTCGGTTCGAAGGCAGGTGATCAAAGCCCACAGGTAAGACAAAACATGGAGACCTGGGAGAAGGGTCAGAATTTGGGGGGAGCATGGGCTGTTATAGCAGGGATAAGAGAGAGACGACAGAAGGGCGGGTGGGGGGAAATCAAATCAGTATTTTAAATGTCTGTATACTAATGTGAGAAGTATGGGGAATAAGTAGGAAGAACTTGAAATGCTAGTAAATAACCACAACTATGACATAGTTGGCATCACAGAGACTTGGTGGGATAATACATATGACTGGAATATTGGTATAGAAGGGTACAACTTGCTTGGGAAGGACAGGCAGGGAAAAAAGGGAAGAGGTGTTGCCTTATATATTAAAAATGTATACACTTGGAGTGAGGTTGAGATGGAAATAGGAGACAGACTTGTTGAAAGTCTCTGGTTAAGGATAAAAGAGGTAAAAAAAGGGTGATGTCATGATAGGGGTCTACTACAGACCACCTAACCAGGAAGAAGAGGTGGATGAGGCTTTTTTTAAACAACTAACAAAATTATCCAAAGCACAGGACTTAGTAGCTGAAGTCCCCCATCACCACCAAGACATCTGTTGGGAAAATAACACAGCAGGGCACAGGTTATCCAACAAGTTATTGGAATTATTAGAGACAATTTTTTATTTCAGAAGGTGGAGAAAGCTACTAGGGGACAGGCTGTTCTAGATTTGATTTTGAGAAATAGGGAGGAACTGGTTGAGAATTTGAAAGTGGAAGGCAGCTTGGGTGAAAGTGATCATGAAATGATAGAGTTCATGATTCTAAGGAATGGTAGGAGGGAGAACAGCAAAATAAAGACAATGGATTTCAAGAAGGCAGACTTTAGCAAACTCAGGGAGTTGGTAGGCCAGATTCCATGGGAAGCAAGACTAAGGGGAAAAACAATTGAAGAGATCAAACTAGCTAGAGACATAAAGGGTAACAAGAAAACATTCTACAAATATATTAGCAAGAGGAAGACCAAGGACTGGGTAGGCCCATTACTCAATGAGGGGGGAAAAACAATAACAGAAAATGTGGAAATGGCAGAGGTGCTTAATGACTACTTTGTTTCGGTTTTCACCAAGAAGGTTGGTGGTGATTGGACGACTAACATAGTGAATGCCAGTGAAAATGAGGTAGGACCAGAGGCTAAAATAGGAAAAGAACAAGTTAAACATTATTTAGGGTATGTCTTCACTACCCGCCGTATCGGCGGGTAGCAATCGATTTATCCGGGATCGATATATCGCGTCTCGTTAAGACGTGATATATCGATCCCCGAACGCGCTCACCGTCGACTCCAGAACTCCACCAGAGCGAGCGGCAGTAGCGCAGTCGACGGGGGAGCCGCGACCGTCGATCCCGCGCTGTCTGGACCCCAGGTAATTCGATCCAAGATACTTCGACTTCAGCTACGCTATTCGCGTAGCTGAAGTTGCATATCTTGGATCGATCCGCCCCCCCCCAGTGTAGACCAGCCCTTAGAGAAGTCTTCAAATCACCAGGACCTGATGAAATGCATCCTAGAATACTCAAGAAGCTGACTGAGGAGATATCTGAGCCATTAGCGATTATCTTTGAAAAGTTATGGAAGACGGGAGAGATTCCAGAAGATTGGAAAAGGGCAAATATAGTGCCCATCCATAAAAAGGAAAAAGGACGACCTGGGGAATTACAGACCAGTCGGCTTAACTTCTGTACCTGGAAAGATAATGGAGCAAATAATTAAGCAATCAGTTTGTAAACACCTGGAAGATAATAAGGTGGTAAGTAACAGCATGGATTTGTCAAGAACAAATCATGTCAGACCAACCTGATAGCTTTCTTTGACAGGGCAACAAGCCTTGTGGATGGGGGCAAGTGGTAGACGTGGTATATCTTGACTTTGGTAAAGCTTTTGATACTGTCTTGCAGGACCTTCTGATAAACAAACTAGGGAAATGCACCCTAGATGGAGCTACTATAAGGTGGGTGCATAACTGGTTGGAAAACCGTTCCCAGAGAGTAGTTATCAGTGGTTCACAGTCATGCTGGAAGGGCATAAT
Source organism: Terrapene triunguis (assembly GCF_002925995.2). Taxonomy (NCBI): domain Eukaryota; kingdom Metazoa; phylum Chordata; order Testudines; family Emydidae; genus Terrapene; species Terrapene triunguis. The sequence continues at coordinate 60,358,209 of NW_020664409.1, forward strand.
GAGTGCGGTCCCACCTGGATTAGTTCTGGGTCCGGTTGTGTTCAGTATCTTCATCAATGATTTAGATAATGGCATAGAGAGTACACTTATAAAGTTTGTGGATGATACTAAGCTGGGAGGGGTTGTAAGTGATTTGGAGGATAGGATTAAAATGCAAAATGATCTGGACAAACTGGAGAAATGGTCTGAAGTAAATAGGATGTAATTCAATAAGGACAAATGCGAAGTACTCCAGTTAGGAAGGAACAGTCAGTTGCACACATACAAAATGGGAAATGACTGCCTAGGAAGGAGTACTGCACAAAGGGATCTGTGGGTCATAGTGGATCACAAGCTAAATATGAGTCAACAGTGTAATGCTGTTGCAAAAAAAGCAAATATCATTCTGGGATGTATTAGCAGGAGTGTTGTAAGCAAGACACGAGAAGTAATTCTTCTGCTCTACTCTGCGCTGATTAGGCCTCAGCTGGAGTATTGTGTCCAGTTCTGGGCACCACATTTCAGGAAAGATGTGGACAAATTGGAGAAAGTCCAGAGAAGAGCCACAAAAATGATTAAAGGCCTAGAAAACATGACCTATGAGGAAGGTTGAAAAAATTTGGTTTGTTTAGTCTGGAAAAGAGAAGACTGAGGGCATGTCTTCACTACCCGCCGATCCGGCGGGTAGCAATCGGTCTATCGGGGATCGACTTACCGCATCTAGTGAAGACGCGGTAAAATCGATCCCTGATCGCTCTGCTGTCGACTCCGGAAATCCACCTCGGCAAGAGGCGGCAGCGGAGTCGGCGGCAGCGCGGCAGCGGTCGACTTTCCCGCGTCCTCACCGCCAGGTAAGCCGACCTAAAATACGCAACTTCAGCTACGGTATTCACGTAGCTGAAGTTGCGTATCTTAGGTCGGACCCCCGCTGTAGTGTAGACCCAGCCTGAGAGGGGACATAAGTCTTCAAGTACATAAAAGGTTGTTACAAGGAGGAGGGAGAAATAATATTGTTCTTAACCGCTGAGGATAGGACAAGAAGCAGTAGGCTTAAATTGCAGCAAGGGCAGTTTAGGTTGGACATTAGGAAAAACTTCCTAATTGTCAGGGTGGTTAAGCACTGGAATAAATTGCCTAGGGAGGTTGTGGAATCTCCATCATTAGAGATTTTTAAGAGCAGTTTACACAAACACTTGTCAGGATGGTCTGCATAATACTTAGTCCTGCCATGAGTGCAGGGCCGGCTTCAGGCCGATTCGTCCAATACCGCGCCTAAGAGGGCCCCGCGCCTTAGACGCCTTTTAAATTTTTTTTAAATTTAAATTTAAATCTTCGGCGGTCCCGTTCCCCTGGCCAGAGCGCTGGCCGGAGTGCAGCAAGCCCCACGGCCCCGCTCTCCCGGCTGGAGCTCCGGCCGGAGCACGACAGCCCCGCGGCCCCGCAACCCTGGCCAGAGCGCCACGGCCCCGCAACCCCGGCCGGAGCGCGGCAAGCCCCACGGCCCCCCCCCCCGCTCTCGCGGCAGGAGCCCCGGCCGGAGCGCAGCAGCCCCGCGACCCCAGCCGGAGCACGGCTGCCCCGCGACCCTGGCCAGAGTGCCGCAAGCCCTGCAGCCCCGCTGTCCCGGCTGGAGCTCCGGCCGGAGCGCGCAGCCCCATGGTCCCGCGACCCTGGCCGGAGCACGGCTGCCCCACGGCCCCGCAACCCCCCTCCCCCAGCCAGCAATCCGAAGTGCCGCCGAAGACTGGGAGCGCCGCCCGGTGAGTACAAGCCCCAGGAATCAGGCCCCGCACTTGCTAAAGCCGGCCCTGCATGAGTGCAGGGGACTGGACTAGCTGTCCTCTCGAGGTCCCTGCCAGTCCTATGATTCTATGGTTTAGAGCACATCACTGGACATACCAGAAATACCAGAAGAGATGAGTTGAAGTGCCATTGAGAATCAAAGTCAGGAAAGTAACTACTAGTAAATTACTTCTCTGTTGGATTGTATTTACTGAGGGACAACCTATCCTAAATTCTCAATTACTGAGGGACAATTTACACTCGTTGCTATATTTGCTTTCCACATGCCACTGTTAGTATAACTTTTTATGAGTGATGTATTCAAATATTTGGATACTAATATTTGAAACTGTATCATTACATTTATTAGCCTAAATGTGGGATATTGCAAATTATGTACTATACGTATTTTATGACTTTTAAAATCAAACTTTTGGATAATTTAAGCATTATACCCAGACGTATAGGCACTCTTTCCTTAACCTGTGTATTAGATAATATTAGCATTAGCTTTAATAAAAAACATTAAATCTGTGTCAATCTCTTCTTTGTCCTGAATGATCTTAATAGTGGAGTAACATAGACTTTTTAAGTATCAGAGGGGTAGCCGTGTTAGTCTGAATCTGTAAAAAGCAACAGAGGGTCCTGTGGCACCTTTAAGACTAACAGAAGTATTGGGAGCATAAGCTTTCGTGGGTAAGAACCTCACTTCTTCAGATGCAAGTCTTTTTAAACTTTTAATGTAAATAAAAAGCACTGGATTCTTGTGTCTAGGCTATATTCAAAGAAATTAGGTTTCCCTGCAGTGAGATCATGCAATAATCTTTTCATTATGATTAAGGCATCTTATTGTTTGTGGTCCTAGGTTAGATTAAACTGTTTTTTAAAGATATATTAGACTTTGTTTAGTTTTTCCTTCTTTATAGTGCCACTGCAGGGCAGATTTAAGGTTGTTTGTAAGTGCCTTTCCATACCTTAACATGTGGATTTCTGGTAAGTTTAACCTTAACTCTGAATTTCTTTGGCTTATAATCATAGAACTGGAACGGACCTCGAGAAGTCATCTAGTCCAGTCCCTACACTCAAGGCAGGACTAAGTATTATCTAGACCATCCCTGACAGGTGTTTATCCAACCTGCTCTTAAAAATCCCCAATGATGGAGATTCCACTACCTCCCTAGGCAATTTATTCCAGTGCTTAACCACTGACAGGAAGTTTTTCCTAATGTCCAACCTAAACTGCCCTTGCTGCAATTTAAGCCCATTGCTTCTTGTCCTATCCTCAGAGATTAAGAAGAAAAATTTTTCTCGCTCCCCCTTGTAACAACCTTTTATGTACTTGAAAACTGTTATCATGTCCCCTCTCAGTCTTCTCTTTTCCAGACTAAACAAACCAAATTTTTTCAACCTCCCTCATAGGTCATGTTTTCTAGACCTTTAATCATTTGTGTGGCTCTTCTCTGGACTTTCTCCAGTTTGTCCACATCTTTCCTGAAATGTGGCACCCAGAACTGGACACAATACTCCAGCTGAGGCCTAATCAGTGCAGAGTAGAGCGGAAGAATTACTTCTCATGTCTTGCTTACAAAACTCCTGCCAATACATCCCAGAATGATGTTTACTTTTTTTGCAACAGCATTAGATTGTTGACTCATATTTTGCTTGTGATCCACTATGACCCACAGATCCCTTTGTGCAGTACTCCTTCCTAGGCAGTTATTCCCCATTTTGTATGTGTGCAAATGATTGTTCCTTCCTAACTGGAGTACTTCGCATTTGTCCTTATTGAATTTCATCCTATTTACTTCAGACCATTTCTCCAGTTTGTCCAGATTATTTTGCATTTTAATCCTATCCTCCAAATCACTTGCAACCCCTCCCAGCTTGGTATCATCCACAAACTTTATAAGTGTACTCTTTATGCCATTATCTAAATCATTGATGAAGATGTTGAACAGAACCGGACTCAGAACTGATCCCTGTGGGACCCCACTCATTATGCCCTTCCAGCATGACTGTGAACCACTGATAACTGCTCTCTGGGAACGGCTTTCCAACTGGTTATGCACCCACCTTATAGTAGCTCCATCTAGGGTGTGTTTCCCTAGTTTGTTTTTGAGAAGGTCATGTGAGACCGTATGAAAAGCCTTACTAAAGTCAAGATGCTTGGTACTGGGATAATTGTAACGTCTCTGCATTGTATTTTACTTTAAAATATTAATATATGCACTCAATCTTAACACTGTTAATTAAAAAATTCCTAGATAAAAACTATTTCATGCATGAACAGTAAACAAGAAACCAAAAGACAGTGTTACCATATGATATTTTTAAAGATTTGAAAATATGAAGTGTCACTTAAATATTTTTTTTAAATTTCTTTTATGACCATATTTACCAGTATGCATTCGCTGCTTTTAAGCCACCCTGGAGCAGTGCAAAGCAGCCATTGCATTCTAGCCAATCAAACTGTATTTAGAGCTGTCTTGCATCATCAGATCAGCTGTTTTCAACCATGAAGTATGTCCCGTGTCTATATATTTGCCTTCATATAAAACACGATCCTTTGCTTATGAATTTGTCTACTTATGGAAACTGCACGTGATTAGAAATTAGTTATTGGGACACTAATCCTTTGTAGACAGGGCAGGATTTCCAATTAGGCACAGTAGGCATATTCCTACGGGTGCCGGTGTTTTAGGGGTGCCTAAAATCTCACAGTTTGCCACCCCCGGGTCTTGGCAGGGGGTGTGGCTGGCTACGGGGTAGACTGCACCATGCAACTCTGCTGGAGCCTACCAGCAGGGAACAGTGTTGCCATGCTGCCGACTCGCTCAGCCCGGCGGACACAGTCACCTCCCAGAGGGCTCGGTAAGTGCAGGTGGGGGCAAGGCGCAGGAGAGTGGGTTTCTGGGTGCGCTTGTGGGGGGGTTCTGGGCAGTGAGGGGGTAGGGGCCACTGGGCAGTGGGGGAGGTCTGTGTGTGTTGGGGTGTTGGGCAGTGAGGGGTCTGTGTGGGGCACTTGGCAGTTGTGGTGGTGGGGCTGTGTGGCTGGGCACCTAAAAGTTTAGTGGCGGGGTATCCCAGGCACCCATAGCAATTAAGTGGTCAGAGCCACTGTGGGCAGTGAGGGTACTCTGCAGCTCCTGGCTGCTGCTGGGCAGTGAGAGTCCCCAGAACTCCAAGCCACCGCGGGCAATGGGGCACTCCAGAGCTCCTGACCGCTGCTGGGAGGCGAGGGGCTCCACAGTTCTGAGTCGGCAGCCGGGGGCCCCCGCAGCTCCAAGCCGCAGGTGGCAGGGGACCCTACCTGCTACATATGTGATTGTTTTAATTACATGTATTTTTGTTTTGAATATATGTATTGTATTGAGTAAATATTTAAATTATTGTTTGTATTTTCATTTCATTTTTTATGGAAAACATGAAGGTCAGCTGTAGGTGGGGGGCAGGGTGGTGCTGACGATGCTGTGCCTAGGAGCGTGCAAGGTGTAAATCCAGCCCTGTTTATCACTGATTATAGAAAAAGAGCATAAACAGATTATCCACAACAAGAGATTGAGTGAGTGAAGTACACGCGAATTACGGTTATCACAAATATCACTAAAAAGTGCTAATATTGGTAGAATTTTAATGGTAGGTATAACAGGAATTTAGAAATAAAGATCTCCACATATATAGTTACCTCTTTCCTGGAGTTTGGTACTACTAATAAAGAAATTATCAATCAAATTAAAATGGTCAGTTCAGATGCTCCTTGGGTTCCTACCTCAAGACTGCTCAGCCCCTATCATAGATTCTCTTACCAGAAAGCCACTCCTATCTGTCTTTTCAGCCGGTCTAAATAGAAGTAGATAGACAAAATCCCTTTGTGGCGCTCTCTGACTGTTTGCTATATTTGACTTTTCAATTGCACACTACTATTTTGCTTTCTATGCTCATTTAGAAACAGAAATTGTAGGTACAGTAATTCCTTTTTTAAAAATGAATTTTGTGCTTCAAAGATGTACTAGATTGATAGCCCTAGAAACTGAAGCTTTTAAATTAAACAGAAAATTTCTAGCAAGCACTGCCATATTACATGTTTCTCCATGTTGCCTCACCAATAAAACCAAAACTCTGTTTTGGATGAGAGGGTAGTTCTGTATCTATTTTGTGTCTTTTTTGGCTTTTCTCTTACGATTAGCAGTTACTGTCTGTGTTGAAACTGTTCTCAGTTTCAGGTGACATTGTAAATAAATAGTGGGCAGCATTATCTCCTGTAAATACAAACTAACTTTTTTGTCTTAGGCCTGGTCTACACTATGGGGTTAGGTCGAATTTAGCCGTGTTAGGTCAATTTTAAAAATGAATGCGTCCACACAACCAACCCCATTCCGTTGACCTAAAGGGCTCTTAAAATCGACTTCTGTACTCCTCCCCGGCAAGGGGAGTAACACTAAAATCGACTTTGCTGGGTTGAATTTGGGGTAGTGTGGATGCAAATCGACGGTATTGGCCTCTGGGAGCTATCCCAGAGTGCTCCATTGTGAGCGCTCTGGACAGCACTTTGAACTCCGATGCACTAGCCAAGTACATAGGAAAAGCCCCGGGAACTTTTGAATTTCATTTCCTGTTTGGTCAGCGTGGTGAACTCAGCAGCACAGGTGACCATGCAGTCCCCCCCAGAATCGTAGAGTGTAGAATGTTTCTACGCACCCGCTATCATCTCAGTCCCTGAGGTTATTGCAGATTAGAAGGCGAAAAAGACGCACTCGCGATGACATGTTTTCCGAGCTCATGCAGTTCTCCCGCACTGATAGGGCACAGCTTGATGCATGGAGGCATTCAGTGGCAGAGGCCAGGAAAGAATTAAGTGAGCGCGAAGAGCGGAGGCAGGACGCGATGCTGAGGGTAATGCAGGAGCAAACGGACATGATGAAGCATCTGTTGGAGGTGCAGGAAAGCCAACAAGAGCACAGACCCTCGCTGCATCCACTGTATAACCGCCTATCCTCCTCCCCATGTTCCATAGCCTCCTCACCCAGATCGCAAAGCGGGGGGGAGGCTCCGGGCACCCAGCCACTCCACTGCAGAGGATGGCCCAAGCAACAGAAGGCTGTCATTCAAACAGTTTGATTTTTAGCGTGGCCACAATAAGCAATGTGGCCTTGTCCTTCCCTCCTTCCCCATGCCACCCGGACTACCTTGTCCGTTATCTCTCTCTCTTTATTAATTAAAAAAAAATGCATGGTTTCAAAACAATAGTTACTTCATTTCGAAGGGGGGAGGGTGGTTAGCTTACAGGGAATTAAAATCAACAAAGGGGGCAGGTTTGCATCAAGGAGAAACACACACAACTGTCACACCGAAGCCTGGCCAGTCATGAAACTGGTTTTCAAAGCCTCTCTGATGTGCCTCGCGCCTTGCTGTGCTCTTCTAAACGCCCTGGTGTCTGGCGCAAAGTGATTGTCTGCCGTTGCTTTCACGGAGGGAGGGAGGGGAGAGTGACAACATGTACCCAAAACCACCCGCAACAATGTTTTTTGCCCCATCAGGCATTGGGAGCTTAACCCAGAATTCCAATGGGCGGCGGAGACTGCGGGAACTGTGGGATAGCTACCCACAGTGTACCGCTCCGTAAGTCGATGCTAGCCATGGTAGTGAGGACGCACTCTGCCCACTTAATGCGCTTAGTGTGGACATACACAATCGACTGTATAAAATCGATTTCTAAAAATCAACTTTTATAAAATCGACCTAATTTCGTAGTGTAGACATACCCTTAGCAATTGGCTGAACAAGAAGTAGGACTGAGTGGACTTGTAGGCTCTAAAGTTTTACATTGTTTTGTTTTTGAGTGCAGTTATGTAAAAAACAAATGTAGAATTATAAGTTGCACTTTCATGATAAAGAGATTGCACTACAGTATTTGTTCGAGGAGAATTGAAAAAATACTATTTTTTGTTTCTTTTTTACAATGCAAATATTTGTAATAAAAATAATATAAAGTGAGCACTGTACACTTTGTATTGTGTGGTAATTGAAATCAATATATTTGAAAATGTAGAAAAACTTCCAAAAATACTTATAAATTTAAATGGGTTTTCTATTAACAGTGGGATCTAAACTGCCATGAATCATTTTTTTTAATCTTGCGATTAATCATGATTCATTTTTGTAATCATTTGACAGCCCTACAAATCATACTGTAGTAAGGGTGGACCTTATGGCCACGAGTGAAGGCATTATGGACCTAGTCTTGCCACGAGTGAAGTATTGAATTAGGCCAACTCTTATTAACCTCAGCTGGTAATGAGGATTTCTGCATCTTGCAGGATTGGGCCCCTGGTGAGAAATAGACAATCTTTTTCTGAAATATCGTAGTCCAACTATCTTATTCAATATTTAACATCTTGCATCCATAATAAATGTTCTTGTCCTACTGATGATTGTTACAATCACAAAATGTGTATAAACTGCATCACTTGTTGCATAAAGAAGCTTCATTCTGTCATGTTTTGAAATATCTAATAACGTGAGTAATATGTAATTTATATGAATAACTTGCATTAAATTAGACATGTGGCCACACATCCTCCCCTTGTGCCCCCTTATGGCAGGGCACAGTGCAGCACAGTCCTGCCTGTTTCAATCCTGGTCTTCCACTGCTCAGCCTCCAGCATCTTCCACAGTGAGGTAACTTTGACCTCCAGTTAGGTCATCTAACCATTTCACCCCTTCCAGGGCACAAAAAGTCCAAATAAACACAAAAAATTGTAATCCTTCTTTCAGGAAGGTCCCAATAAGCCACAGACATCCCCACTTCCTAGTCCCAGTCAGCCTTCTCTCCTAGAATGAAAACTCAAATCTGCTCTTTTCCCCAGCCTGGCAACTGAGCTAGGCACTCGTTTTTTAAGCTCCTCTCTTCAAGCCTGACAACCACATCAGGAGTCACAGGTAAGACTGGTTGGGCCCCCAGCAGATATAATGATAAACATCTTTAGAAGTTGCTGTAAAAGAGAGAAATCTGTTACATATAGAGTAAGGATCAGTTTTATCTATTCTTTGGTTTATGAACTTCAAATTTTCCAGTGTCATTAAGACACCTGTCTCTATATACTAGCTTTGATGTTTGGAGCCCTCATTTAGATGAAAGATGTGTAAAGCCTCATATAAGGAGGCTCAAGTGTCAGATATTTCACTGAAAGTCAGCAGTACATTGTGATTGGCAGTTTGGTTCCACAGTCACTTGTTTATATGATAGCATTAGAAATATTTTGCTAAATTTGCCCAATTTTGACCAAGCAATATGATTTGTGTTTGGAGAGGCAGCAGGCAGGGGGTCCTCCATCCAAACCAAAAAGACTGGCAGGTCTGGGAGGCTGACATTTTCCACAGAATGTCAGAAGTGTACCAAAAATAGAGAGGCTAAAGTACAGATTTTGGATGCTTCCGTTTTTGGGTGTTTAACTTGAAAGACTTGAAAAGGGCCTGATTTTCAAAGTGTGGGAGTTCAACACTTCTTGAAGATCAGGTGCCTATAAAGTGTCTCTGGTTGGGCACCTAAAATACTAGCCACTTTAGAAAATGTTGACGGTCCCTAATATACCCTATTCCAAATTCTCTTAATCTGCAGTATGAGGATACAATTAGACCTTACATACATTTGACTTTCCAAATTCCTGCTTAAAATGATATTTTGATAGGCCTAAAACAAACCATCATTCCTGAGTATAATGTGCCATGTGGCTGTAGCTGCAGGTGTAGTGTTAAAATATATTACAAATGTAAAAGGAGTAACTTTAATGTGTGAAAATTTTACTTGTCATTTAATCTAAAACCTTTTGGGATTATGAAATGAGAGATTTTTTTTTTTACTGGTTTTTGCTGCCTCCCAAATTATATAGCTGAGGTTGATTGATATATCCTTCGGTTAGGAGTAATGTTGTTAGTGCTTATGAATGAGTGAAACTGAAGAGAATTAGGATTTATATTTTGTCATTAGGTGTTGGTGATATAAACAAATTGGGGTATAACTTCATTGTGCTTTTAAAGATGGAAGTGTGCCTTCATACTGATTTCAGAAGTTACCCTTTCATTCCTATTGATGGAGGCAGCTGCGTTTTGGTGATTGCATTTATTTTAGAGACGTTAGCTCATATAAAAGGTGTGATTGCTTGAAAGCTCTGGAGGCTGAAATCCTCAATTTAAGCACAGAAAAGATTCAGAGCTAGCAGTTGTGTGAATTTTCTCAAATCTTTCTACAGATGTGACTTAGCCTCTAATGGGGAGAGGGCATTTTAGATTTTGTGTCCATTCATCATCTGGCCTCTGAATTCTATTCTATAAGGGTGCCAGTTATAGTTGTGGGGGTTTTATTTTGATGTTTTTCATTTGTCTATCTTGCCATATCACCTTAATATTTGAGTTCCTTAGAAATTAACATAAATCCCAACTAACACTCTACACCTGGACCTGTAATTCTTCTTTGTCTTGATCCCACTGAATTATTAAGCTTCCATTTATAAATATCTTATAAATGGGTTAATAAATAAATTATAAATTTTAATAAATGGTTAGTCAACTGTTAGAGTCCAACAGGTCCATAGGTAGCTTATAACCATCTGTGACATCCTGTCCTGGTTTGCTTATAACCATCTATAACACTTACTAATCATGTCTCTATCATGCTTATAATAGCTATTAATCATTTATGAACCTTTTATAAACTGTTTATAAATGGAACTTAATAATAAAGTGTGACTGCCTTCTCTCATCTCTTCCCATGAGGAGTGGGCTTTTAAATAAATCCTTATTATACTAGCAAAACTATAGAAGAGAGATGGATCTTGCATTACGTGTATTGGCAACTGGACAGAGACTCATTTCACATAGGAAAGCAAGCTTTGAGAGCCATCAGGTGATGGTAGCAACCAAATGTTGCCAATCTGTCTTAGATTTGAACTCGTAAAACAGAGGAGCAAGGCAGCCTGTTACCAATCTGTTGAACAATTTAGTTGTTTTTTTCTAGAAAGACTAGGTCGATAGTGTTTGATGTCACCCAGGTGGATCCAAAAACATTCTAAAACACTGTCCAATCAGATTATTTTAGTGTCTATTACTGAGGGAAATACTTTCTATAAAAATATTTAAAAATAAATGTTAGACTTGCAAGTAACTTTTCCACCAGTAAATTTTGTTTGTTTTTTATTTCATCCTATCATGCTTGGAGTGAGTGTTGAAAGATGAGCAGCCAAGCAGTGGTCAGCCAGAGGGAGAAGAGCGTCATACAGCCCCCAGAATAGCAACAGCAGTAAATATGGTCATGCTGTTCCTCCACTCAGATAGACCCAGATCACATTTACAGCACGCATTGGGTCCATTGGCTACCAGACATTCAGGAGCTTTGATGAAACATTTACAAATGTAACTGCAGTTAAGAAGACCTTATTCCAGCGTCAAACAAGCTGACATCAAGCAAAAAGAGGAGACATGATCACGGGCCACAGTGTGCAGGCACCATACAGTCTATGGGGAGAAAAATTTTTAATCACCAGTTGGTTCAATGCTCCAAGATATGAACTGTGTTCTTGTTCCACTCACATCTACATGGGAACTTGCTGTTATTTGCAGCTGACTCATGGCAGGTTTTGCATAATGGGAAAGGTGGACTGCAAAATAATTCTCTCTCTCTCTCTCTCTCTCTCTCTCTGACTGTCTTATGTTTTATATAATGCCTATCACAGTGATATCAAAGTGCCTCACATAATGAAGGAGCAGAAAATCCCAGACTGAAAAGGTGTTTTTTATTTCACTGTTCTCTCATATATTTAAAAATATCCCGTGAAGTAAGACATAATATTCTGCATGATCAGTGGCACACACAGTATATGAGAAGGGGTGGTCAGGCTAGTCCAGCTGGCTGGGAAAACCCTGTTAACGTCTCAGATTTAGAAAAAGGGGATCTTTTTCAAAGATTCAAAAATGACCTCTTACTTCTGTATACAAAACTCTGCTCATCATTTTCATGTGATTCCCCCAAACTGACTCTGCTGTTAACTCGCAGTTAATTTCTATCCTAATTTCCATGCTTTGCTTACCTGAGACTATAATGTGTAAGTCAAATTCTGTGCTAATTTACACACTATCTTGCTCCTCTGAACTATAGGGGATTGCACGTGGTAAATCTGGGCATTATTTGTCCTGTAGCTCTATGCCTATCTTCACAATTTGAAAAGCTAGTTTCAGTCCTTTTACAGCTTCTCTGCTTTGTTGGTTTCTTCTGCCCACCCACTATGTCACTTGGAGTGTTACTGGAGTAGGTTTGTTATTTCAGACACATACCAACGCCTGCTGCACTCATTTCTCCCCTACAGTCTTGCACAGGGCACAGAGTCAACTTCATACTTTCATTTGTATCAGTTACACACACAGGATCTAAATTCATCCCTTCCTCTATATAGCCTAATATTTTCTGTCAGATGATAACTCAATAAATACTAAATAGTAAATCTGGTTGCTTTTTTTACTATAATTTTCGTTTGTTTTGGTGGAATCAATGTATTTCTCTCCTTATGGAAACCTTGCTGAGACACACATGATAAAGGAAGTGTGTTTTCAGAGAAGCAGTCCAATGACGCTATTTAGTTAAGAAAAAATCATGCCATCATGTTGCAGTCCATGCCAAAAGAACATAGACAACTATTCAGTGCCCAGTATCCACTGCTGCCCAAAACCTTATCTTGTCCTATTTATACTTTCACAACTGAGGTCTTGTTTAAGAGCTGGGTGAATATTGTATGGGCTTTTTAAAAAACAAACAAATTTGCTCTAGCGCTGGCTATGTTCCTATTGTTTATTCACAGAAAACACATTTTAAATTCAGATGTGAATTGACTTCTGCTGGAAGTACTTGTGTGCACTCATCCAATCAGGGAGCAGAACTAACTAACCAATCAGGACTAAGCAAGGCAGCTCAAATTTCAAATGTTGACTCCTAAATACTTGCAGAGAACTATTTATGATCAATGAATAGACTAAAAAAAGATTAATATACAATAGAATCTTTTTGAATACGGGACCACACTGAGTTGACTTCTGTAAAATTTCATTAGTTTACACAAGCTATTGATCTGATTCTATGTTTTGTAGCATTCACTATATCTAATTAAAAATGTTAAATCACTAAAAAATTGAGAGAATATTTAACTGATTAAAAAAGAAGTTGCCATTTTGGTAGTCTAATGAAGAATAGTATAGAGGGAATGCAGTTCCATTTGAATGTCTAACAAAACAGAATTCTAACATCTGGCTGAGTAGAATAGAACTTGCATTATAACAACTTTGAAAGTCTCCTGGTTTTTTGTTTTGTTTTGTTTAGCATAGAAAATGGAACTTTTCCCCTTGAGGCCTGCATAGACAGGACCTCCTTCTGGGAAAGATCAATAACATAGCTTCAATAAGACAATTATGGAGGTAGTGAAATAGCAAGAGGAACTCATTAAGTGTAATGGAAGCTAATTTGTTTTTTATTTAGTAAATATTTATGTACCAAGCTAAGATATTATAACTAATCACTGTAATTTCTCTTTATTGTCATTATAAGGATTTATGATGCACCCATCACTGTAGTACGTGGACACACTTTACATGGTTTAGATTAAAAGTAAAAAAAAATTTCCCCAAGTATAGGAAGCAAAGAAACTTTATAGCTTCAATATATCTATAGCCCCACTCCAGTAGCACAAGAAAATCATAACGCCAGTTTACCCAGCCTTTTGAGGTTTCTCCCTGTGTGAGGGAATCCTCATGTGATGTAGAACTGCTGTAGCATAGAGCAGCCCTCATGCCAGGATTCTGGACTGGCACAGATTGCCCCGTGATCACAACAGATGGAACTTAAACCCACTTTTGTCTGTACTCCTCTCCAGTCTGGCCCCATGACTCCCTGAAGCACTGCATTCTTAAAGGATAATGCTGGAAATAATCTTGCCTGTAGACTGAATGCTGGGGTTTCAGACCTGGAAGCTAGTAAAAAGCCTAGACACACACACAAAAAGTTTTTACAGCTCTTTCTGAATGTGGCCAGACTCCAACATAGATTATGTATTTCTGATGGAAGCTAATTTCAGAGGCCAAGACCTGAGAATGTCTTGCTCTAAGTTCAACTGGATCACAGAGGTTAGGTGTTCTGGATGAATGCTGAATGCATATGGTGGGTCAGAGAAGAAGGTTGGTCTTTGAGGTTAAGACTGGACCCTAAGCCATTTAGGGGTTTGGACATTGAAGAGCAACCAGCATCTTTAATTTCAGGTTAACTGGCAGCCAGTGCAGAGCACAGCGATAATAGGCATTCACTGGTTCACTCTGCTCAGAAGGTGAGTAGGGATTTTTGAAGGAGCTGAAGCTTCTCTGGCCTTATTGGTTTAATTTGTCTTGTTAATTTTCAACCCCTTGGCACAATGGGGCATCCAAGAAATTAATTAAAAGGGTATTTGGTTGTGCTTAAGTGTTGGTCAGTAACAGTTCATTACCTTATTTTTATGGTCTTTACCCAGGCCATTAATATTATTTAAATATAGTTTTTGATTAAAAAGCTTTGACTCATTCAATCTTCATTATTTTCAGTAAAGTCCAGAGAGGTACCTGGAATGTAGCATGTGAACAAATATATATGTCTGATACTAGCATTTGGTTTTAAAAATAAAGGTGTAAGTTTCCATTGTGGCATCTTTCTAGCCTTCACAGGTGTGCATGAAAAACGGAGCATGTACATATTGCAGGTGCAAAAACATGCAGGTATTAGACTATTGTCAAACTTGCAAATGCAGTTCCATACTTATAGCATGCTCACGTGCACCTGTCAGTGACCAAAACATGGGCATTGTGTCCTGTGGTTGGAGCAGGAGTCAAGAAGGGGAGCCAAGGTCAGAGCTAGGGTTGCCAGGCATCTGGTTTTCAACTGGAACACCCGCTCGAAAAGGGACCCTGGCGGCTCTGGTTAGCACTGCTGACCGAGCCGTTAAAAGTCCAGTCGGCGGCGCAGCAGGGCTAAGGCAGCCTCCCTGCCTGCCCTGGCTCTTCACAGCTCCTCGGAAACAGCTGGCATGTCTGGCCCCTAGGCGCAGGGGCAATCAGGGAAGCTCTGTGTGCTGCCCCTGCCCCCAGCAATGGCTCCTCAGCTCCTATTGGCTGGGAACCGAGGCTAATGGGAGTTGCAGGGGCAACGTCTGCGGGTGTAGGCAGCGTGCACCGCGCAGAGCTGCCTGGCCAGGCCTCCACCCAGGGGCTGGACATGCTGGCCACTTCCAGGAGCAGTGAGGAGCCAGGGCAGGCAGGGAGCCTGCCTCAGGCCCACTGTGCCAAGGACCGGGAATCGCCTGACGTCGGCTGGAGCCCACAGCCCAAGCTCCCTGCCCCAGATCAGAACCCCCTCCTGCACCCAAACTCCATCCCGGAATCTGCACCCTGCACCCCCTCCCACACTCCAGACCCCTTGGCCCCAGCCCGGAGCCCCCTTTTGCACCCCAAAGCTCTCATCCCTGGCCCTATCCCAGAGTCCACACCCCCAGCCGGAGCCTGCACCCTCTCCCACCAGGGCCGGCTCCAGGGTTTTGGCCGCCCCAAGCAGCCAAAACAAAACAAAAAAGCCGCGATCGCGATTTGCGACAGCAATTCGGCGGGAGGTCCTTCGCTCCCAGGTGGAGTGAGGGACCGTCCGCCGAATTGCCGCCGAATACCTGGACGTGCCGCCCCTCTCCGGAGCCGCCGCCCCAAGCACCTGCTTGAGAAGCTGGTGCCTGGAGCCGGCCCTGTCTCCCACACCTCAACCCCCAATGCGGGCTGTGGGAAGCAGCATGGGCCAAGGGATGTGCTGGCCGCTGCTTCCCACAGGCCCCATTGGCCTGGAACGGCAAACCGCGGCCAGTGGGAGCTGCGATCAGCCGAACCTGTGGACGCTGCAGGTAAACAAACCATCCCGGCCTACCAGCAGATTTCCCTGATGGGCCGCATACCAAAGGTTGCTGATCCCTGCACTACAAGGATGGGTCACTTACCTATGTAGTCACCATATGTACTCACTGTGTAGTTGGCTGGAACACAGCAGCCATTTTTGGGCAGCAAGACTATTCAACTCAGTTTTTTAGGAGGGAAATGAAGAATAACTTCTCCAATTGAAATTGCAATGAAATTTAGGTTGGCAGAATATAATTAGCCCAGTTGGAATTTTGACAGAACCATTGCGGTTAACTCCTCTACTATGTTTGATCTCTTCTAACAGCACCAAAATCCCTAACAACATACAGGAGCACTGGATCTATATTAACTCATAGGAGAGAGCCCCTTTAACAGTAAGCTGTTCCTTTGTGCTCTCCCACTCAACTAATGCGAAGATTCAACTCTGCCTTAGCTTTATGATAACTGAGGAAAACAACCACAAGCATTATAGCCACATGTCAAATATTATCATATATAATGGTGTACTGGCCCCGCACTCACATGGAAAGGATTAAAGCAGTGGTCTTAGCAGCAGAAGTCACGCCCCCCGATCCTGCTGGGCATGCTCCAATTGCTGCTGAAGTATAAAAGGGAATAGCCTAGGGGAGCCCTACTGACTTTGGCCATTAGGTCGTGCTTCCCCGCAGCCAAGGGGAGCCCTACTGACTCTGGCCATTAGGCGGCAATTCCCTGCAGTCCAGGGGAGTCCTATTGACTCTGGCCAGTGGGTTGCAGTTCCCTGCAACCACGGGGAGTCCTATTGACTTTGGCTGTTGGGCCGTGTTTCCCTGCAGTCCAGGGGAATCCTATTGGCTTTAACTGTAGGCCTACCATGTCCTTGCCCCACCCACAGGGGGATGGGGTGTACTGGCCCCGCAACAAATGGTGGAGAATGTGGACAGTGGGACCTACTAACAGGACTTGAGTGAGGGGAGACCACCCGAAGCCAGCACAGAGTTTCTCTGCTTGGTAACTGCTGCAAAGCAAGATGGAGAGAGACAAACCATTGAAGTGGTTGTTAGAGAACCAACAACTACAGGCGACTCAGCAGCAGCAGTGCCAAGCACAACTGATGCAGCAGGTCACCGCCCAGCAGCAACAGCTGACGTGTGAAGTGGCCGACCAGCACCAGTCTCAGCAGGAGCAGTTGGTACAACAAATGGCACAACTGTTGCTGCCCGGAGGAGCCCCTCTCCCTGACCCGGCGGGAGCAGATGCAGGAACCGTACCCGCCAACCTCCCGGTGCTACTCACAAAGATGGGGCCGGGAGATAACCCGGAGGTCTTTCTAGTGACTTTCGAGAAGGTAGCCAGTGCTGCTCAATAGCCTCCCGAACACTGGGCCACCCTGCTGTCCCCCTACCTGACGAGTCCGGCCCAGTCCCGAGACTTACCTCCAGCGTTTCTGCCAGGAATGAGACCCTCCTGGGGCTAGGCCAAGAGCGGTGGCTCAACGCCTCCAGGACTGTGCCTGGCAGTGGTTAGACCCTGAGAAACAGTCGAGGGCCCACATAGCTAAAAAGGTGATTCTTGAGCAATTCACCCACATCCTCCCCGGTGGGGGGAAGGAGTGGGTACAGCAGTATCAGCTCGCGATGCTCACGGAAGCTGTCGAGTTAATGGAAGACTACCTGGTGGCAGAAGTCCCGGAGACACGATCCCCCAAGCAGGAAATCCCGAAGGTGAAGGAGGGGCCAGCCAGAGGGAGCCCCCGTCGCAACAAACTGGGAAGAGCAGTGTCTCCCCTGAATCTCAGCTATGAGCTCAGGCCCCGAAGAGAGGCGGCCAGCTAGCCGAGGAACAACCCGGAGGGAAGGAGATCTGTTGGGGTCATTCCCCCACTGAGGATGGGTGCATCCACCGGGGGAAGTTGGGACCAGTGCTATAAGTGCGGGCAAGAGGTGCACTTTTGCCAAGATTCCCCATATATGGATTCAAGTTATGGCCAAGTATGGGTAGCCAGCCCCCAGGCCCAAAGGAAGGGCCCAGAGAAACTCATGGTCCCCGTAAGGGTGAACAGGATGCTGACACAGGCCCTGGTAGACATTGGATGCAGCCAGACCCTCATCCTAAAAGAGGCCGGCTCATGGCAAACTGGGCCAAGTGTCACCTTGGCCAACGGGAGGTGACATACCTAGGGTACACAGTGGGCAGTGGGAAGCTGAAGGCCCTAGTAGATAAGGTACAAATCCTAAGGAACTGGCCTGGCCCCAGGACAAAGAGGCAGGTGAGGCAGTTCCTAGGACTGGCAGGGTACTATCGCCGGTTCATACCTGATTTCGCAATACTACGGTAGCAGCCCCTCTCTCGGACCTGACCAAGAACTTGCAACCACAGGAGGTCTGGTGGTCTGAAAGATACAAGGCGGCCTTCCAGACACTGAAGGAAAGGCTAGCCCAGGAGCCTTAACCCACCCCGACTTTACCAGACCCTTCGTCCTACAGACGGATGCCTCACAAACTACGGATGCCTCACAAACTGGACTCGGGGCCATCCTCTCACAAGAAACTGATGGGAAAGAACACCCAGTCCTATACCTAAGTTGGAAACTGTTCCCCAGGGAGACTCAACCATTGAGAAAGAGGCACTAGCCGAGAAGTGGGCAGTGGAGGCTGGCATTATTACTTATTGGGGAACCCTTTCCAGCTAATTACAGACCACACACCCTTCCGCTGGTTCAATAGAATGAAAGACACCAACACCCAGATCATGCGTTGGTACCTCTCCCTATAGCTGTATGATTTCCATGTCTTCCATTGACCAGGTAAGGCACACGCTAATGCAGATTTCTTTTCAATGCAGGGTAGGGAGGACAAGGAAGGACACCAGACAGGTGCCTTCTTGAGGGGGAAAGCGTGTGATGGGGTGTACTGGCCCTGCACTGGAGCAGAAGGAGTTAAAGCAGTGCTCTTAGCAGCAGAAGCCACGCACCCTGACCCTGCTGGGCATGATTCAACTACTGCTGCAGTCTAAAAGGGAGCAGCCTAGCTCAGTCTGGGCTAGCCGCCGAGGAGGAAGGATGAACCTTGCCAGCTCCAGCCGAGGAACAGCCAGGATCCCAGACCATGGGAGCAGGAGACACCAAGGCCCAGGCAGGGGCCCAAGTACTTGCGGATGCCCCAGGGAGATTGCAGTCGCCATCTGAAGAGCCCAGAGACTTCAAAGACACCCCAACGTCAACTGCAGGAGTCATGATAGTAAGTAGCTCAGGGAGGGACTAGCCTGTATCCCGGCAGCAGTCGGTGTGTTACGGGTGGATTCCCCACCGACTTAGCAGTGAACCTATTCACCACTCCCAAGGCCCTGTGCTGGGATCTGGTGGAGCAGGGAGAGCCTGGGTCCTCCTACCTGGCTGCCCCCTTAGGGTGCGGGCCACCAAACCACCTCCCACTGACTCTGGCCATTAGGCCGTGCTTCCCTGCAGCCAGGGGAGCCCCACTGACTTTGGCCATTAGGTCGTGCTTCCCTGCAGTCCAGGGTAGTCCTATTGGCTTTAAGTGCTGGCCTACCACGCCCTTGCCTCACCCCTAGGGGACGGGGTGTATTGGCCCCTCGATACCATATTAATCCATTTGTTCAATTATTCTTTATTAACTTTGGGAAGCGATTAATAGATTTTAAGGGGCCCATTAGATCATCTAGTCTGACCTCCTATATAACACAGACCATTACATTTAACCCAGTGAGCCCAATAACTTGTGTTTTACTGAAGCATATGTTCCAGAAAGGCATCCAGTCTTGATCTGAAGACTTCAAGAGATGGAGAATCCATCATTTCTCTTGGTAGTTTGTTCTAATGATTAATCATCCTCCCTGTTAAGTTTTTCTGGCTTTAACTTCCAGTTAAAGGTTCTTGTTATGCCTTTCTCTACCAGGTTAAATTGCCCTTCAGAACTTAATATTTCTCCCTGTGAAGGTATTTATATGACATAATCAAGTTACCTCTTGATCTCTCTTTTGATATGCTAAATCAGCTCAGAATAGGCTTGCCAACTTTCAAATAGCAGAAAACCGAACACTCTTGCCCCGCCCCTGCCCTGTCCCTACTCCAAGGCCCCGCCCCCAACTCACTCCATCCCCCCTCCTTCCATCGCTTGCTCTCCCCCCCCCCTCGGTCACTCACTTATTTTCCTTGGGCTGGGGCAAGGGTGAGGTGTGGGAGGGGATGAGGGCTCCTGCTGGAGGTGCAGGATTTGGGGTGGGGCCTGAGATGAGGGGTTTGGAGTGCAGGAGGGGGCTCCAGGCTGGGGCAAGTGCAGGAGTGGGTGCGGGCTCCAGGAGGCAGTTTGGGTGAAGGAGGGGGCTCAGGGCTGGGGCAGGGTGTTGGAGTGCAGGAGGGGCTGAGGGCTGCAGGCTCCAGGAGGCGCTGACTTCAGGTGACTCCCGGGAAGTGATGACATGTCTCTCCGGCTCCTAGGCAGAGGTGTGGCCAGGGGGCTCCGCACACTGCCCCCACACGCAGGCGCCGCCCCTGCAGCTCCCATTGACTGCGGTTCCCAGCCACTGGGAGCTGCGCAGCCAGCGCTCAGGGTGGCACCTGAGGGTGGGGGCAGCGCACGGAGCCTCCCTGGCCACTCCTATGCCTAGGAGCTGGACATGCCGGCCACTTCCCGGGAGTCGAGTGGAGCCACCAGGGTCCCTTTTTGACCGGGGGTTCCAGTCAAAAACCAGACACTTGGCAATCCTAGCTCAGGCTGGAGTCCAGGCTTTGAGACCCTCACAGAGTAGGAAAGTCCCAAAGCCTGAGCTCTAGCCTGAGTGGGAAAGTCTACACTGCTATTTTTAGTGCTGCAGCCCAGGCCCCATGAGTCTGAGTCAGCTGAGCCAGGCTCTGAGATTCGGTGCTGCAGGTTTTTTATTGCATGTAGACATACCCTCAATGTTAGGCATTTTTTCCCCAGATCTTGAATAATTTTTGTGGTTTTTCTCTGTACCCTCTCCATGTTTTCAACTTGCATTTTAAAATGTGGATACTAAAACTGGACACAATATTCCAATATTCCAGGTGCTTAAATACTGTGTGTGACGGGATCCCTGGGATGCAGCCTGGGACCATGGGACTGCTGTGCCCCCTGAACTCTCTCCAGCCTGAGCTGTCTCTCACAATGCTTTGCTAGTGACCAGCAGCAAACCCCTCCAAGTGCTGTTATCACTCAGCACAACCACTTGTGGAGCCCCACACCCAGCTATATTGCATGAATGCTTCCTGAGCCACTCATGAATCACACAGAGAAAGGCACCAGCCGAATCCCCCCAGCTCCCAGCACTGTACCTTGGGAAAATACCATCTTGCACTGCTCAAGGCAAGCAGTGCAAATTTATTAATTGGTTCACCACTTCATCAATGGAAAGTGGCCATACACCAGCCTTTGCAAAACCTGAGTAGATTTGCCACACACTTCATACAAACTCACTGGTAAAGATAAACAGTTAAACAAATTTATTGACTATAAAGATAGATTTTAAGTGATATTAAGTGAGGCAAAAAGTCAGAGTTAGTTACCAAAAGAAATAATATATAAGTACCCAGTCTAAACTCTCAACCCTATTAGATTGGGCAGCAACTAGATTAAGCAGTTTTTCTCACCCTATGGGATATTGCAGTCCTTAATATACAAATTTGTCCCTTAAATCTGGGCCAGTCTCTTCTGTTGGAGTCTTCAGTCTTCTTCTCAGTGTCGTTATTGCTTGCAGCATAGGTGGGGGCAGGAGAAAGGCCCTGTATGTGGCCACTGTGTCTGTTTTATACCTTCAGTCCATGTGCTTGGAAAACACAAGTCCAGGCATGTCTGGGTGGGTATTGCTGAGTCTCCAGGCAAGGTTGAGCAATTCCCCTGGTGTGGCCTCATTCAGGTGCATCACTGAACTGTAGCTCCCTTGCTGGACAATAGTTGTTGATGGGTTGTTTGTCACCCCACCTGGGTGTTGCTTACTTTCCTTGCTGTTGCCTCTGGGGAGCTAATATCTGGCTGATATCCCCACTTACAGCATGTTTTAGTGACAACCATACAACACAATTCTCATAACATCATATGCATTAATAATATACATATATGGATAGAGAAATGACTTTTAGCAGATTATAACCTTTCCCCTGATACCTTACAAGGCATGCTTTATATGTAAGATCACGGTTATATAAAAATGAGGAATATGGGAGTTACAGGACGCTCCCCCAAGGTATAGAATGTCACACTGTGGTAATGAGCATTCGGGGATCCAGATTTTATGTTGAATTGGGGGTCAATATTGTCAGGATTAATAGCTAAAAAAATTCCCTTGGTGGAAATTTTTTGAAAGAAAATGGGTGCAGGGGGAGGGTGCATTGGTAGAAAAATGCCCTTATTGTTTTTTTATAAACGAAAACTTTCATGCACAAAAAAATCTCAGCTTTTTAAAAAAAAATTGCCAAAAGGTTCAAAACATTTTTATCTATTTTCATTGAAAACTTTAAAATCATTATCAAATCAGTTATTGAAATGTTTTGTTTACAAAAAATTGTTTAGTAAATAAAAATTGTTGATACCAGTTTTGGTAACATTTTCAATAAAAATTGTAATAAAAAGATTTAATGAAACATTTTGAAAATGCCAAAAATTGGGTCCATATCAAATTCTGAGAAATGGAAACCCCTTCAATTTTGAAATGTTTTCATAATTTCTCCCTCTCCCTTTTAAAATATTTGCAAGTTAGAGAATATACTTGAGAAACTGAGTAGCATCTTGCAAAATTGTATCTATCTTCTGTGAGCATCCCACTCAGTGCCATGTATGGCCATCACCGTCTTTGACAGGCACAGAAAGCAATGGGGCCCAGCAAAAAGGCTGCTGGTGCTTATCACTGAGCTGCTACCAGGAGCCACCAGAAGGGGAAATGGATTGTTAAAGGCTAGGGAGAGAAGCCTTGTAAAAACCCTAAAATTTCAGCTTGTTTATGTGCATGTTGGCAAAAAGTGACAGAACTGGGGCAGGCATGAATGAGGTTGTTTGGGGGACAGAGTAGGGAGACTGAAGAATATGGGTCAGACTGTGCCACTAAGACGCCTGTGTGGATTGGGGGTAATGTGAAGCTGTACCATTCCAGGGAAGCTCTGGGACACAATTCCTCCCTCAGCTCTCTGGCATGAAGGCAGAGTGAGTGGGGTACACCATCTCTTGCAAGGGTGAGCACTGCTACTTTTCCATATCTTCGTGAAGCACCAATCCTTTTGCATCTCTCCTTGCTCCTCTGGTTGTTCCTCAAATGCTTGGTTTGTGTTTGTACCTAGCCCTTGTGTGGTGGGAGGCAGAAACCTCCTGGTGCTCTTCTTCACCTCTCCCCCTCCAGTTGCACAAAAAGAAGGGATATTATGGTCCTATATGTGATAAGAGAACCAGAAAGGAGAAGAGGGAGGGGGAAGGCACAGCAAAGGGAGAGCGACAAAGCTAAGGGAAAAGGGATGGAACAAACAGAGGAGGCATAAGAGAGGACAGAGGTGAAGAACATGATTGAGATGAGAAGAAAGCATGGAGAATATGTGGAAAAGATGAAATGAGGAGGCTAGTGGGAATAAAAGAGATGCCCCAAAAAGAGAGGTCGTGTGGTGTGGTGGAGAGTCTGCATTAGACCACAATTCAAGACACCTGGATTTTAATCCCAGTTCTTCCACTCGTGTGCAGCATAACCTTGGGCAAGGCTTTGTTTGTCTTATCTATTTTGGTTGTAAATGGCCTTTCATTATGTGTTTGTACAGTGCCTAACACAATGGGGCCTGTAGTGCTATTTTAATGTGAATAATAATAATAAGAGACGAGATAGAAAAACAGGAACAACACAAGACAGGGAGTAGGGACAGAAGAAATTAAGAGATGGGGAAAATTCATTCTGTCATAAGGATAGAAAAGGCTGTCTAATCAGGAGTTGATATGGCATCATGTAATTCAGGAATAATAGGGAAGGATAAACTCTTTAGAACTATTTTTGTTTCTAGCTAGTCATGACATTTGAGTTTCTTAGTTTTATTTGACATTGATCTACTACATTTTTAAATGCTATTTTTAACAAGTGCCAGATTCACTTTGTATTGAAATCAATGGGTTTTTTCCCACCGACTTCAACTGGAATTAAGACAGGCCTTAAGGATCTGATCTAAAGCCCATTGAAGTCAATCGGAGTCCTCCCACTGACTTCAACGGGCTTTGGGTCAAACACTAAAGGAGTTTCTCTATTAGTACTTAGTAACAAGCTCTTATTCCAACTGAAAGACAGGAAGGAAACATGGTCCCTCGCACACTTACTGTTGTTTTTATTATGGCAGTGCCTAGGGGGGGCCAGGCAGTGTGCAAATGTAATAAGAAGACATTCCCTACTCCAAAGATCTTACACTTGAAGTATAAGATCAGAGGCAACAGGTAGATACAACAAAAAATGTGGGGAGCACAGGGTCACTGAGATGATTATCATAGAATCATAGAATATTAGGGTTGGAGCATATAAGGAGCACGGAGGTCATCTAGTCCAATCCCCTGTTCAAAGCAGGACCAACAGCAACTAAATCATTCCAGCCAAGTCTTTGTCCAGCTGGGCCTTAAAAACCTCTAAGGATGGAGATTCCACCACCTCCCTAGGTAACCCATTCCAGTGCTTCACTACCCTCCTAGTGAAATAGTGTTTCCTAATATCCAGCCTAGACCTCCCCCACAGCAACTTGACACCATTGCTTCTTGTTCTGTCATCTGCCACCACTGAGAACAGCCTAGCTCCGTCCTCTTTGGAACCCCCTTCAGGTAGTTGAAGGCTGCTATCAAATCCCCCCTCACTCTTCTCTTCTGAAGACTAAATAACCCCAGTTCCCTTAGCCTCTCCTCATAAGTCATGTGCTCCAGCCCCCTAATCATTTTCGTTGCCCTCCACTGGACTCTTTCCAATTTGTCCACATCCCTTCTGTAGTGGGGGGATGAAAACTGGACGCAATACTCCAGGTGTGGCCTCACCAGTGCCGAATAGAGGGGAATAATCACTTCCCTTGATCTGCTGGCAATGCTCCTACTAATACAGCCCAATATGCCGTTGGCCTTCTTGGCAACAAGGACACACTGCTGACTCATATCCAGCTTCTCGTCCACTGTTATCCCCATGTTCTTTTCTGCAGAACTGCTGCTTAGCCAGTCGGTCCCCAACCTGCATGGGATTCTTTCTTCTTAAGTGCAGACTCTGCACTTGTCCTTGTGAATCTCATCAGATTTCTTTTGGCCCAATCCTCCAATTTGTCTAGGTCACTCTGGCCTCTATCCCTATCCTCTAGCGTATCTATCTCTCCCCCCAGCTTAGTATCATCTGCGAACTTGCTGAGGGTGCAATTAATTCCATCATCCAGATCATTAATAAAAATGTTGAACAAAACACTCCGCTTGATACCGGCTGCCAACTAGACATCGAGCCATTGATCACTACCCATTGAGCCCGACAATCTAGCCAGCTTTCTATCCACCGTATAGTTCATTCATCCAATCCACACTTTTTTAACTTGCTGGCAAGAATACTATGGGAGACCGTATCAAAAGCTTTGCTAAAGTCAAGATATATCACATCCACTGCTTTCCCCATATCCACAGAGCCAGTTAACTCATCATAGAAGCCAATCAGGTTGGTCAGGCATGACTTGCCCTTGGTGAATCCATGTTGACTGTTCCTGTTTACCTTCCTCTCCTCCAAGTGCTTCAAAATGGATTCCTTGAGTACCCACTCCATGATTTTGCCGGGGACTGAAGTGAGGCTGACCGGTCTGTAGTTCCCCAGGTTCTCTTTCTTCCTTTTTTAAAATATGGGCACTATATTTGCCTTTTTCCAATCGTCTGGGACCTCCCCCGATCACCACGAATTTTCAAAGATAATGGCCAATGGCTCTGCGATCACATCAGCCAACTCCCTCAGCACCCCTGGATGCGTTAGATCTGGACCCATGCACTTGTGCACGTCCAGCTTTTCTAAATAGTCCTTAACCTGTTCTTTTACTACTGAGGGCTGCTCACCTCCTCCCCATACTGTGTTGCCCAGTGCAGCAGTCTGGGAGCTGACCTTGTCTGTGAAGACTGAGGCAAAAAAAGCACTGAGTACTTAATCTTTTTCCACATCATCTGTCACTATGTTGCCTCCCTCATTCAGCAAGGGTCCCACACTTTCCCTGATCATCTTCTTGTTGCTATCATACCTGTAGAAACCTTTCTTGTTACCCTTCACATCCCCTTGCTAGCTGCAACTCCAATTGTGCCTTGGCCTTCCTGATTACACCCCTGCATGCTCTAGCAATATTTTTATATTCCTCCCTAGTCATCTGTCCAAATTTCCACTTCCTGTAAGCTTCCTTTTTGAGTTTAAGCTCACTGAAGATTTCACTGTTAAGCCAAGCTGGTCGCCTGCAATAATTGCTATTCTTTTTGCACTTTGGGATGGTTTGTTCCTGTGCCCTCAATAAGGCTTCTTTAAAATACAGCCATCTCTCCTGGACTCCTTGCCCCCTAATATTAGCTTCCCAAGGGATCCTGCCCATCAGTTCCCTAAGGGAGTCAAAGTCTGCTTTTCTGAAGTCCAGGGTCCGTATTTTGCTACTCTCCTTTTTCCCTTTTGTCAGGATCCTGAACTCAACCATCTCATGGTCACTGCTGCCTAGTTTGCCAACCACTTCTACTTCCCCTACCAATTCTTCCCTGTTTGTAAGCAGCAGGTCAAGAGGAGCACGGCCCCTAGTCGGTTCCTCCAGCACTTGTACCAGGAAGTTGTCCCCAACACTCTCCAAAAACTTCCTGGATTGTCTGTGCACTGCTTTATTGCTCTCCCAGCAGATGTCAGGGTGATTGAAGTCCCCCATTAGAACCAGGGCCTGTGATCTGGAAACTAATATATATATAATAAGTATAATAAGCAATAGTCAAATTCACTTGAAATTCACCTGAAAACACTTAAGCACACATTTAGTTTACTCATATGAGTCGTTCCATTGAAATTAATGTGAGTAAATTTAAATAGGGCATCAGTGTTTGCAAAACTGAGCCTTAGGTCTCAATAAGTTTTTTTTTCTTCTTCACTAAAAGAAGTATCAAGCCCCCTAGCTAGTGTATTACATATGCACACTGAAGCAGTGTGATAAGTGCATTTTTAAAAACAAACAAACAAAAAACATTATGTCCTGGAGTGGGACATGGGTTAAGATTCCTACTAGTTAGCTTTGGGTTTGATCACATGTGTTAGTTGCTACAGTCTGGAGGCATAGTTGGGATAAAAGATTATTTGTGGAGATAAGAGTGGTAGATCAGATAAAGTCTGAATAATAATGCCTGAATTTTAAGGCTTGTAGTAGAGCCTCTGGGACCTCATTCAGCTGATCTATTTTCACATTTGATTAGAAATCTGCCACTTCCTGCTACTTGATTCTAATAGTCAAAACTGTTGAAGGTTTGATAACATTAGGACAGTTGAATGTTTCATTTTTAATAAACATTAGAAAAGTAGGGAAGTTTGGGGCTCCTAGTAATTTTTTTAAAAAAATATTATTGTTTAGATTTTTATTAGTAATATCTTCACAATCACAGAGGGTGGTTTTCTGAGGAGAAATTCAATTTTTAAAGAATTGTTGGAAATACTGATATTTGAAATCCCTTTGTGTAGGAAAGGGGAAGAATTGTGCATTTGGAGAATGTAGGGCAGAGATTTGAACAGTACATGTCTGAGGAGAATTGAATACAATACTGTAAGTAACTCAGTAAGTAAGAGAGAAAAATCAGTTTACTGAAACACATGCACATATGTATTGGGCTGGGTGTAAAATAGTAATTCAATACTCTACACTTTTATACGAGATTTCTTCCAAGCATTTTCCAAAGGCTATACAAGGTTTATGTAGTTTAGCCTGCCTACACTGCTTTACACATGGGTAAACTGAAGCACAGATAGGCTGAATTGTAGTTATACTTTGATGTGTGACTGTTAAAATGTTGCATGCAGTGTTGTTGTACACATATTGGTAATGTAAGGATCCATGTTTCTTGTCTCTCAATAGTTTTCAATATGAATTCGTTCAGTTTACAGTCAAAAGATATTTATTCTGTCAACACTGCAATCTCTCCCTGGGATCTGAAAGTCATGCTGTGTTCTTTCTGGCTCATGCGTCATCACCAGTAATACAGACTGTGCAACTGGAACTTAGTCAATAGCTGTTGATGATGAGTGATCCAGAATAGAATCCAGCTTGTTTTCCTATAGCTGTATTAGCTACTGCATCATCATCACTAATTCAGATTCTGCAACTGGAACAGAATCAACAATTCATCTAATGATGTATCAGTCAGAATAGCATCCAGCTAATTTTCCTGTACCTGTATTGGCTCTACAGTTCTGTCTGGCGTGAAAAAGTAGCTAAAGCTTATTTTTATCTGTAAAATAATCAGATCTGACTCTGAATACACATGGAACTGTTTTGCTGAGTAAGAAATTGCCATTTGTACATAGAGTGATCACTCTTCTGACTATCAGAGGGGTAGCCGTGTTAGTCTGGATCTGTAAAAAGCGACAAAGAGTCCTGTGGCACCTAATAGACTAACAGACGTATTGGAGCATAAGCTTTCGTGGGTGAATACC
>NW_020664409.1:60386961-60423741 GCF_002925995.2 Terrapene triunguis
GTATTCACCCACGAAAGCTTATGCTCCAATACGTCTGTTAGTCTATAAGGTGCCACAGGACTCTGTCGCTTTCTTCTGACTATATGTATTCTGGCCAAATCAAAAAGCAAGTGGCAGAATTGGAGGGTGGGGGTGGGGGTGGATATTGATTTTCAGACTCTGATCTTAATTTCTACAGAATATTACTCCCTTGTTAATTTGGTTTTGACTTTACTTACATTGCTTATACTGTGTATATATATGGAAGTTAATATTATTTTTACTACAGATTTTATGTAAAAACTAATTATAAAGAATTTTGTTTAGGCATTAATTTTTATAATTCTCACAAACAATTCAACTGTGGAGCCAGTAGGGCACCTTCATGATGTAAAAATGTATGCAGTAAAACCAATATATTTTGTTTTCAGAATGAAAAACAAGATATTTCTGTGCAATACAGGAAGATCAAAACACACACCACACCAAGGGTCTATAAGTGAGGCCATAGAAAGAGAAAAGGCAAAAATGCTGGAGAAATAAGAAAAATAATTAGTTAAGAGGCAAGGTTTAATGATAAACTGGCCACCTCTCTCATATCTGAAAAGTGGCTGGATGGCTGCTCAGTTTGCAGTTGTTTGTTTCATGATTTGGATATGTGCCCAGCTCCTCCTTTATGTACTTAGGTACATATCCAGTGTATACAAAAGTATCTGCAATGAATTATGAAGAATAATTTTCTGATCAACCATGTGGGCTTTCTGGAGATGTCTCTTGGCAAATAAACTTGGATTAAAGGGGCAGCAGCAGGATGCCTGTCTTAGAGAAGAGGGCTTTCCAAGATGTTCTGAATGTCTTTCTGCTTTTGGTTCTCTTGATGGAACATGTTTGTGCATTTGAAGACTTTAAAAAAAAAGGTGGAGAGGAAAAAGCACATATGGATGATACTGTAAGGATCAGAAAAAGTATTGATAATACCTCATTCTTTTTGCACTTTTCTGAAGAAATAGATAATTCCAGCATTTTGTCACATTTTTAGATAAAAGGGGACCTCTTGTGGTTATTCAGAGAAACATCTTTATACAAGGCTTATGGAAAATAATTTCAGTACAACCACAGCTCACCTAACCTGGGTCTGTTCCCAGGGTTCCGAGCTCAGTATTCCTGTGAAATAGTTTTGAGTTGGAAAACTGTCCTGGTTATTGATATGCAAATCAGCAGGCCAAGCACCCCACCAAGTTTCAGAATCCCTATCTCTTGTGTTCCACCATAAAAAAACCTTTGAACTTGAGTACTGTTTACCCAGGCCAAGTGTGGAAATACAGATATGTTGGTGCTAAGCTGCTGTCAGAAAAAAAATAGTGGGTGCTCAGCACCCACCAGCCACCTTCCAATCAGCTGTTTGGCAGGCCCTGCTGATCAGCTATTCGGCAGGCCCCACCGATCAGCTCCTCCCCCAACCCCCCAGTGCCTCCTGCCCACTGCCGATCAGCTGTTCGGCAGTGGGCGGGAGGCACTGGGGATGGGGAGGAACAGGGGTGGGAAGAGGCAGAGCGAGAGTGGGGCATGCTTGGAGGAGGGGGCGGAGCAGGGGTTGGAAAAGGTGGGGTGGGGCAGAGCCTCAGGGAGGGGGCGTAGTGGGGGCAGGAAGAGGCGGAGTGAGGGTAGGGCCTTGGGGTAAAGGGTGGAGTGGGGGCAGGGCCTCGGGGTGGAGCAGGGATGGAGCACCCCCTGGGGAAAGCTAAAAGTTGGCACTTGTGGCTGGTGTCTTAAATCTAGAAAAAAATTAAAAGGTTTGGATGTGCTTGTGGAAACACAGAGCTTGTTAAGAAAACCAGAAGTGGTGGGGATTAATTTCCTCACTTTTCCTCCTGTCTTTTATTGTACTTGGGTGTGGGTGTGTGTCTGTAGGATGAAATAGGAATTTTCTAGAATACACTTCTGCTGGCCAAACATATAAAAATGGCAAACAGATTGTATTTTTCAGATAATACTATAATAATTTCTGTAAGAAGCTCTAAAATCACTTAATAAACATAAGTGAATTAGGATTAGGTAGGAAAGTATTATCACCACCATTTTACAGATGGGGAAATGGAGGCACAGACAAATTTAGTGTGTTACTCAAGGACACACAAGAAGTTTATGGCAAAGCTAGAAATAGAACCAAGATTACTAGACTCCAAGGTTTGTGTGTTAGCCCTAAGATCATGCAAGCTCATCATACATATCATGCATATCTTTAATTCTCTTAACACAGGAATATCTATTACTCATAGACTTTAAGGCCAGAAGGGACTATCATGATCATCTAGTCTGACCTCCTGCACATTGCAGATCACAGAACCTCACCCACCCACTCCTATAATAGGCCCATAACCTCTTTTTGAGTTACTGAAATCCTAAAATCTTGATTAAAAGACCCCAAGTTACAGAGAATCCCCAATTTACTCTAGTTCAAACCAGCAAGTGACCCATGCCTCATGATGCAGAGGAAGGTGAAACCCCCCATAATCCTCCCAATCTGACTTGGGGAAAAATTCCTTCCCAATCCCAAATATGGCACTCTGAGCACATGGGCCCCCAGCCGGACACCAGGAAAAGAATTCTCTATAGTAACTCAGAGCCCTCCCTCTCTAGTGTCCGATCTCCGGCCATTGGACATATTTGCTAATGGCAGTCATGGATGGGCCATATGCCACTGCAGCAATCTAATCATCCCATCTACTCCATAAATTTATCAAGCTCAGTCTTAAAACAAGTTAATTTTTTTGCCCCCACTACTTCCTTTGGAAGGCTGTTCCAGGACTTCACTGCTCTGAAGTCTAGACCTTAGTTTAATTTCAAGACTAAACTTACTGATGGCTAGTTTATATCAATTTTTTCTTGTGCCAGCATTTTCCCTTAATTTAAACAATTTCTCTCACTCTCTGGTGTTTATCCCTGTAATATATTCAGGGGCGGCTCTAGCTTTTTTGCCGCCCCAAGCACGGCAGGCAGGCTGCCTTCGGTGGCATGCCTGCGGGAGGTTCGCCGGTCCCGCGGATTCGGAGGCAATTCTTTTTAACCTAACAAATAAACAATTTTGTTTAACCTAACAAAATGACAGCTGAGGGGAGATGTGTTTGCTCTCTATAAATATACAGCGGCGGCTCCAGGCACCAGCGCTCCAAGTGCGTGCCTGGGGCGGCAAGCCGCGGGGGGCACCCTGCCGGTCCCTGCGAGGGCGGCAGTCAGGCAGCCTTCGGCGGCATGCCTGCGGGAGGTCCGCCGGTCCCGCAGATTCGACGGCAATTCGGCGGCAGGTATGCCGAAGCTGCGGGACTGGCGGACTTCTTAAGCTCCTTAAGCCAAGCTCCTTAAGTCTCTTCTCGTAAGGGAGTCTCTCCATTGCTCTAGTCATCCTAGTAGCCCTTCTCTGCACCTGTTCCAGTTTTAATTAATCTTTCTTCAACATGGGAGACCAGGATTGCACACAGTATTCCAGGTGAGGTCTCACCAGTGCCTTGGACAATGGTAATAACACTTCCCTATCTCTACTGGAAATCCTTCATTTGATTCATCCTAGGATTGCATTAGTCTTTTTCACAGCTGCATCAACCAATACACCCAAGTTGATGTGGATCAACCAATATACCCAGATCTTTCTCCTCCTCTGTCACTGCCAACTGATATGTCCCCATCTTAGAGCAAAGATTCTTGTTGTTAGTCCTTAAGCATATGACCTTGTATTTCACACTATTAAATTTAATCCCATTGCTATTACTTGTTTTCAAGGTATTGGCAACACCTCCCAAATTTGTGTCATCTGCAAATTTTACTCCCACTTTATGTGCCAAGGTCATTAATGAAAATGTTAAATAAGATTGGTCCCAAGACCAATTCTTGAGGAATTCCACTAGTAACCTTTCAACATGATATGTTGTAGTCTACCCTTTAACCAGATCCTTACTCATCTTTCAATTCTCGTATTAATGCCCACCTTCTCCAATTTAACTAATATTTTCCCATGTGGAACTGTATCAAATGCTTTACTGAAATCCAGGTAGATTAGATCTACTGCATTTCCTTTGTCTAGAAAATCGGTTATCTTCTCAAAGAAAGAGACCATGGTGGTCTGGCATGATCTACCTTTTGTAAAATCAAGTTATATGTTATCGCAATTACTTTTTACCTCTATGTCTTTAACATCTCTCTCTTTTAAAATTTATTCTAAGACCTTGCATACAGTTGAGGTCAAAGTAACAGGCTTATAGTTTCACAGATAATTTTTTTCTTTTCTTAAACATAGGTACTGTTGTGACGTTGTGCAGTCTACATGGTTTTATAAAAATATAATAATAAGTCAATATAATGTAACTGGGATAGATTTAGAGAAAATACGGTAAAGTGATATAATGTAACTGGGATATGCTTCGTGCAAAAGGTCTCTTGTAAGGTATCATTACAAAGCTTATAATCTACTGAGTATGATAATCTGATTTGTATAAATGTACCACTCTTGTATCTAAAACTAGAAATATAAAACATAACTCTGAGGGCCTATTGTAATTATGTAGAGTGTGGGCCATTAAGGATGGTTTGGAATCTTGATGACTCCCATTGTCTGCAGATGGCTGTATTTACCTTTGAGTCTTCCTGTATATGTGTGTGCTGGCAAGTGAGTAATGAAGTCTTGCAGTGACATGTGATCATGTCACCTGAACTGGAATCCATCTTTAACCTGGTGCTTTTCCAGTGAGGGGGGGTGGAAACCCAGAGGGACAAAGGATTCCCGCCTTATGCAAAAGATATATAAAGGGGTGGAAGAGAACAGAGGGAGAGAGGAGCCATCATGGAGAAGCCCCTAGATAACACCTAAGCTGGAACAAAAGCTGTACCAGGGGAAAGAATTGTGCCCAGGCCTGGAAGGTGTCCAGTCTGAGAAAAACTTACTGAAGCATCTCTGAGGGTGAGATTATCTGTATTTAGTTTGATTAGGCATAGATTTGCGCATTTTATTTTATTTTGCTTGTGACTTACTTTGTTCTGTCTGTTACTACTTGGAACCACTTAAATCCTACTGTCTGTATTTAATAAAATCACTTTTTATTTAGTAATTTACTCAGAGTATGTATTAATACTTGGGGGAGCAAACAGCTGTGCATATCTCTCTATCAGTGTTATAGAGGGCGAACAATTTATGAGTTTGCCCTGCATAAGCTTTATGCAGGGTAAAACGGATTTATCTGGGTTTAGACCCCATTGGAAGTTGGGCATCTGAGTGCTAAAGACAAGCACACTCCTGTGAGCTGTTTTTGGGTAAACTTGCAGTTTTGGGACAAGTGATTCAGACCCTGGGTCTGTGTTGAAGTGGACTGGAGTGTCTAATTCAGCAAGACGGGGGGCTGGAGTCCTGAGCTGGCAGGGAAAACAGAAGCAGGGGTAGTCTTGGCACATCTGGTGGCAGCTCCCAAGGGGGTTTCTGTGATCCAACCCGTCACAACTGTATTTGCAGTTCTCCAGTCATAGGGTACCACCCCTTAGTTTATGGATTCAATAAAAATCCTTGCTCTTGGGCTTGCAATTTTATGTGCCAGTTCCTTTAATATTCTTGGATGGAGATTATCCAGGCCTTCTGATTTGGTCCCATTAAACTGTTTGAGATTGGCTTCCATCTCTGATGTGGTAATTTCTACCTCCATATCCTTGTTCCCATTAGCCACCCTGCCACTGCCCCCAAGCTGCTTGTTACCCTTATTAAAAACTGAGGCAAAGTATTCGTTTAGGCACTGGGCCATAACTACATTATCTTTAATCTCCACCCTATCCTCAGTGTTTGGCAGTCCCACTTCTTTCCTGGTTTTCTTTTTATTTATATGGCTAAAGAACCTTTTACTATTGGTTTTAATTTCCTTTGCAAGGTCCAACTTTGCTTGGCTTTTGGCAGTTCTCACTTTTACCCTACACTTTCTGACCTAGAGGTAGCTTTCCTTGCCAATCCATCACTTGGTCCATTCCTTGTAGGCTTTCTGCTTTCTCTTAATAACCTGTTTGAGATGCTTATTCATCCAATTTGGTCCGACACTCTTCCCTACAATTTTCCCCCTTGCTTGAGATGCACGCATCAGATAAAACAATGAGGAGTTCTTGTGGCACCTTAGAGACTAACAAATTTATCTGGGCATAAGCTTTCGTGGGCTAGAACCCACTTCATCTGATGCATTAAGTGGAAAATACAGGAGCACGTATAAATACATGAAAGGATGGGAGTTGCCTTACCAAGTGTGAGGTCAGTCTAACGAGACAATTCACTTAACAGCAGGATACCAAGGGAGGAAAGATTACTTTTGAAGTGGTAATGAGAGTGGTCCATTTCAGACAGTTGACAAGAAGGTTTGAGTAACAGTGGGGGAAATTAGTATTGGGGAAAATAGGTTTAGGTTTTGTAATGACCCAACCACTCCCAGTCTTTATTCAGGCCTAATTTGATGGTGTCCAGTTTGCAAATTAATTCCAGTTCTGCAGTTTCACGTTGGACTCTGTTTTTGAAGTTTTTGTTGTTGAAGAATTGCCACATTTAGATCTGTTATTGAGTGACCAGAGAGATTGAAGTGTCCCCCTACTGGTTTTTGAATGTTATGATTCCTGATGTCAGATTTGTGTCCATTTATGCTTTTGTGTAGGGACTGTCCGGTTTGGCCAATGTACATGGCAGAGGGGCATTGCTGGCACATGATGGCATATATCACATTGGTAGATGTGCAGGTGAATGAGCCCCTGATGGTGTGGCTGATGTGATTAGGTCCTATGATGGTGTCCCTTGAATAGATATGTGGACAGAGTTGGCACCGGGGTTTGTTGCAGGGTTTGGTTCTTGGGTTGGTCTTTTTGTTGTGTGGTGTGTTGGTGGTGGTGGTATTTGCTTTAGGTTGGGGGGCTGTCTGTAAGCGAGGACTGGCCTGTCTCCCAAGGTCTGTGAGAGTGAGGGATTGTCCTTCAGGATAGTTTGTAGATCCTTGATGATGTGCTGGAGAGGTTTTAGTTGGAGGCTGTAGGTGATGGCTAGTGGCGTTCTGTTACTTTCTTTGTTGGGCCTGTCTTGTAGTAGGTGACTTTTGGGTACCCTTCTGGCTCTGTCAATCTGTTTCTTCACGTCACCAGGTGGGTATTATAGTTTTAAGAACGCTTGATAGAGATCCTGTAGGTGTTTGTTTCTGTCTGAGGGATCGGAGCAAATGCAGCTGTATCTTAGAGCTTGGCTGCAGACAATGGATCGTGTGATGTGGTCTGGATGAAAGCTGGAGGCATGTAGGTAAGTATAGCAGTCAGTAGGTTTCCAGTATAGGGTGGTGTTTATGTGACCATTGCTTATTAGCACTGTAGTGTCTAGGAAGTGGACCTCTTGTGTGGACTGGTCCAGGCTGAGGTTGATGGTGGGGTGGAAATTGTTGAAATCTTGGTGGAACTCCTCAAGGGCCTCCTTCCCATGGGTCCAGATGATGAAGATGTCATCAATGTAGCGCAAGTAGAGTAGGGGTATGAAGGGACGAGAGCTGAGGAAGTGTTGTTCTAAGTCAGCCATAAAAATGTTGTCATACTGTGGGGCCATGCAGGTACCCATAGCAGTCCCACTGGCTTGAAGGTATAAATTTTCCCCAAATCTGAAATAGTTGTGGGTGAGGACAAAGTCACAAAGTTCAGCCACGAGGTTTGCCATGATGGTATCGGGGATGTTATTCCTGATGACTTGTAGTCCATCTTTGTGTGGAATGTTCATGTAGAAAGCTTCTATATCCATAGTGGCTAGGATGTTTTTTTTCTG
Organism: Terrapene triunguis; assembly: GCF_002925995.2. NCBI lineage: Eukaryota > Metazoa > Chordata > Testudines > Emydidae > Terrapene > Terrapene triunguis. Next base: position 60,394,745 of record NW_020664409.1, read on the forward strand.
GAAGATCACCAATGGATTGTAGTTTCTTCAGGAAGTCAGTGGTGTCTCGACAATAGCTGGGAGTGCTGGTAGCACAGGGCCTAAGGCGAGAGTCTACATAGCCAGATAATCCTGCTGTCAGGGTGCCAATGCCTGAGATGATGGGGCGTCCAGGGTTCCCAGGTTTATGGATTTTGGGTAGCAGATAGAATACCCTTGGTTGGGGCTCTAGGGGTGTGTCAGTGTAGATTTGTTCCTGTGCTTCTTTAGGGAGTTTCTTGAGCAGATGGTGTAGTTTCTTTTGGTAATCCGCAGTGGGCTCAGAGGTTAATGGCCTGTAGAATTGGTGTCAGAGAGTTGTCTAGCAGCCTCTTGTTCATATTCCGCCCTATTCATAATGACTACAGCACCCCCTTTGTCAGCCTTTTTTATTATGATGTCAGAGTTGTTTCTGAGGCTGTGGATTGCGTTGTGTTCTGCACGGCTGAGGTTATGGGACAAGTGATGTTGCTTTTCCACAATTTCAGCTCGTGCACGTTGGCGGAAGCACTCTATGTAAAAGTCCAGTCTGCTGTTTCGACCGTCAGGAGGAGTCCACGCAGAATTCTTTTTTTAATGTTGGTAGGAAGCTTCCTGTGGGTTAGTGTGCTGTTCAGTGGTGTGTTGGAAATATTCCTTGAGTCAGAGACGTCGAAAGTAGGATTCTAGGTCACCGCAGAACTGTATCATGTTTGTGGGGGCAGTGTGGCAGAAGGAAAGGCCCCGAGATAGGACAGATTCTTCTGTCGGGCTAAGAATATAGCTGGATAGATTAACAATATTGTTGGGTGAGTTAAGGGAACCACTATTGTGGCCCCTTGTGGCATGTAGGAGTTTAGATAGTTTAGTGTCCTTTTTCCTCTGTAGAGAAGCAAAGTGTGTGTTGTAAATGGCTTGTCTAGTTTTTGTAAAGTCCAGCCACAAGGGAGTTTGTGTGGAAGGTTGGTTTTTTAAGAGAGTTTCTCGTTTTGAGAGTTCATTCTTGATCAGATAGTTTCTGCAACTTTGACTTAAAGTAATTCCAAGCCTTCTTCACATTCAGATCCTTGAGTTCTTCTGTCCACTCCACTTCCCTAAGTAAGTCCCTTCATTTCTTTTCAAGTTTGCCCTTTTGAAATCAAGGACCCTAGTTGCAGACCTATTTTAGTTTATCCTTCCATTTAGCTGAAACTGAATTAACTCATGATCATTCAAACCATTACTACAGTGGTAGACAAGTTAGACATATCCAGATAAAAAACCTTTGCTTTTCTAAACTATTGTACATGTTTCTTATCATTTCATTGGCATTTCTTTGTTTGAAATGCTATTCATGTAAGGAAACAATTTTCTTTACTAGAATTAATATTATTAATTAATTTCTAAACGTTAATGTATTCAAACTGGTAAATGCTTGTTGTTTGGATGATGCATCCTTTAGTTATATTATTCCTCCAGAGCTGCACTCAGGGATGTGAGCCAGATACATCAAGGGAGGAAGGAAGAATTTTCTGTTTCCCAAGGTAGCAGCTCACCCTAAATACAACAAAAATTCATTTTAATTAGTTAATAATAAATAATCTGCACTTAATTGCACAGTGCTTGCTTGAAGTCAATGAGAGTACTCATGTGATTAAAGTTAATCATAGGCATAAGTGTTTACAGATTTAGGCACTAGACATTTGCACAGCCAGACATTGTAACAAAATACTTAATAAAACATATAAGCAACAGTGTTTAGGCAGGGCCTGATCTCCATTCTTTGCACACCCAAAAATTTCATTAGAGTGAATGGTTGTTTAATGGGAGTTTGAGGTGTACAAACAATAGAGAACAGGGCCATCTGTATGGGATGATCTTCAATTGATCAAAAAATCTCTGATATTTTGTATTTGAATAAACAAATGATGCCTCATTTTCCCACAAATTCCAGAATTAACTGGACAACAGACCAAGTACTGAAGACAATGAACTTCTCAGTGGGCTGATATGCTACTTATTTTTCATGCTAAAGGGAAAATTCATAACAGTGAAGGCATCAGAAAGAATTAAGGCTATTTAAACACTGCTATAAATACGAAGTCAAAGAACCACTTGGCTATGAAGATTTGTTATCATGTACAAATAATTACTTTCACCTCTCTCAGACAACATACTATGGAAAATTTAATATTGGGCTCCCCATATTTTAATATACAAAATCTCAAGGAATGTTCATAATTCTCAGAACTACTATACATTTATATGACTTGTTTGAGTAGTAGTTCCGAGGGCTGATCCAACTCTCACTGAAGTCAACAGAAAGACACCATTGTAGTTTAAAAAGAAAAATGTTCTCAAGTGCCCCAGTGTATCTTCTTATTCCCTTAGCGCCTCACAAACCACAGAGCAGACATTCAAATATTCTCATCTAGGAAAGCTTTTCTGAGCCATGCCAATTACACTCTCCTGTTTTGTAGATTTCAAGTCTGAGATGATGCCCTCCTAATAGGAGGACTAATTTCTTTTCTGCAGTGGCTTTTCCAGGCTTTTGAAGCTAGGTCACAGATGGTAGCATTGATTATAATTGTCTTGTACTAGCTCTAATTAGAATTCAGGATCTATGAGCAATATAACATGAGCCTGATTTTCTAAGATAGTATCCTAAACCATGAAGGGTTATATCCTTTCTATATTTTATCCTATCTGATGTAGCTATGAGGAAATTTAGCTATATAGATAGACATTTATATAACCCCAATAAACTCTTGAGCTCAGTTATGTCCTGTAGCAATGAATTCTGCAGTTTAATTTGGATTGTATAAAGAAGAATTTCCTTTTATCAGTTTAAAATGTATTGTCTTTCAGTTTCATTGAATGTCCCTTTGTTCTTGTGTTATGAGAGTGTACGTAGGAACACCCATTCTAACTTCTCTATACCCTTCATTATTTTGTATGCCTCTGTCATGTCCACACTTCCCAATGTGAGCTCTGGGAGGCATTGTGCCTGAAGTCTGCAGAAGAATCATAACTTCCCCTTCATCACTTTGTTGCAGGGCACAAAATGTACCCCCCAGAACTGTACTGAGCAGTACCCAAAGGGGGTGGAGCTGTGTAGGGTCACTCCCCTGAAATACTGCTGACCTCCTCTGAGGAAGTTTGTGCTGTTTGTGATGCTGGCCTTGCCACAGTCCTTAGGTTCAGGGGAATCCAAGGACTGCAATTGTGCTTCACTCTTGTGAATATTACAGGGGTGAGAGCTGACTCTTTGTTCCCTCTTTCCCTCCTTATTTTATTGCCTTGGTCACAATTACATTACAGAGGTAAGTGGCTATGAATAGTGGGTGAAATCCTGGCTCTGTTGACATCAATGGCTCAACTTCCATTGACTTCAGTAGAGTGAGGATTTTACCCACTATGTCTAAAATGAAATGAAACACACTTAGTACCAACAGGGACTAGAACTCACAACATCCTAGATTCAGGTTTGGCTTGCCCTGCCCTACCTGTGGGGAATATTTAGTGTGAAACAGGGTAGTTCCAGAAAAGGCTTTCCTATCAGATTTCCTGCTAGCTGCAAGATCTGATATAAGTTATGTACCATCTTTACTCTCCCACAAAAAATGCTTTTTGCACTTTCCTGGCCTCGGGGACATAATTTCTGATACATGGTGGTGACACTGTCAGATATCGCTTCCCCTCACTTTTCCTCATGCCCTGGTATGGAGGGAGCAATTTCTGATGGATATGGCTGAATCCTACCACCATATGCCTTTTAGGCCTCCTTTATTCCTTGTAGATAACAAAAAGGGTGCAAAATCATTTTGTTTCCTCTGTATGTCACCTTTAAAAATTCAAGGAGCATTGACTCCTGGGTTTAGGCTGAAGGAAAGCAAATATGAAGGACCAGATATGTTTGCTAAAATTATAATCACACCTCTATCACTGTTTAGTGTAATAATAGCAATACAAGAAACACAGGTGGGTAATGCAATGTAACAGGGTCTGATTAATGTTCTTGTTGGATGACGACATCCATCATGGTTTTTCTCTTCAGCAAAACATATTTTCCTTGAGAGTCATTATGTAATCACGTGATTGTTAAAACATCCATTTATTCATCAAGCATAAATTAACTTTCTTGAAGTGTGGACTTTTTACGTGTACATATATAGTTATGCCTGCATAAGGAACAGACTGTTTAGTTTAGCTAAAACATGCTGGGCATGGGATATACATTGAAGGACTGGGTCCTAAATGTTTTGGGCTAGCCTTAGCAAATTGGCCATTCTTGACTGAGGGCTATAAACACATGTAAAGATGGGACACACAGAGAGAGATGGTTTTTGATTATGGAGGGGTTTTATGTGCTTTATGCCAGATTCTGCCCTGCAGTTTATGCCTTACCAGGATTACATTTTCTAAACCATGTATTATTTTAAACATATAAATCATGTCTGAAAACATTTGCAAGTGTGTGGGGGTGGGGGGGGGGAGGGGCGGGTCGGCTGAAGGGGGAGAGAGACATTGGGCTAGATTGGGGCTTTAACGCCAGAGTCCTGTGTAGGGGGTGGCAGAGGTGCAGCGATGCACTGTCCATGGTGCAGCACAACCCCCCCCCAATCTGATCCCACTTTCCCCCCCCCTTTCTATTTCTGCCCTGGCTCTCTTTTCCCCCTTAGTTCTGCATCTCTGCCCCCCGCCCCTGGCTGTGCCCCTCCCCTGCCCGCCCCTGTTTTCCCTCCCCGGTGCAGCCAGGGCGCAGGTACCGATGCCATGCGAGGGCAGCGGCTGTCACGGAGCATGCTCCGAGCACCGGCGCACGCTCAGTAGCAGCCGGGGAGTCCGGTCCGCTGGGGAGCCGGTTCTGAGCCGGTTCTGGCGATGGCGCCAGAGGAGGATGGCGCGGCAGCGGGCACCGTGCTCCTGGCTGAGTGCAAGGCAGAGGCTAAGTTAATATTGTACCACTGGACCCACTCGTTCTGCTCCCAAAAGGTGAGTGCCTGGTTGCTTTCGGGGGTGCCAGGGATCAGCATCTGGACAGATCCCCCGGGCCTTGCTGCCCCCTCTGGGGCGTGGCGGCAGCAGCAGCTCAATGGGCTTCTTGCCTTGCAGGTCCCAATCTGAGTGCTTAGGCGTGGGCAGAGGGATGTAGCGCTGTTGCCTAGATCTGGATAGGGAGGAGGAAGAGATGGTGAGGGGCAAGGCCACAAAGCTTTCTTTTTAGGCCCTGAAAGGCTTGCAAGGCTTTCCAGGGAACTGTGATCATTTCGAAATGCAGAATCCCTAAATCCAGCACAGGAGGCAGTGGAGAGGAGTGCTGTATGAGGAAGGATGACTAGGGGCTTTAAAACAATATAACACTCCTTGAATTGTTAAAATGTAACAGATAATTTTGAATGGCACTTCTGGATTCTGCAGATATAACAAGACGACATGAGCATATCCATCTATTTTGTGTTCTAATGCAGAAGACGTTTTGATACTTTTTAGGAAAGGGCTGTTTCTCACCTTTATTGTAAATGGTTCCATTGCCAAAGCAAACAATTATGGTATTGTAAAATATGGATTATTCTTGTAATGGAAAAGCTTTCACACCAAGTACATACACAAGAGAAGCACCAAAAAGAGGGCAGGTATTTCAAAATGTGGCCACCCTTTTTAAGTTTATTCAAAGGAAAGAGCTCTCCAGCCAGCAAATTTTTAGCCAAGCTTTTTGAATATTAACCTGATCTTAATAAGTAATGTCCAGTGTAGTATGTTAATATTTTATTGTAACTTTGCCTTAATAAAAAGTTCCAAAAAAGTATGCTTCAGTTCCAGTTATGTATACAGAACATATTCGAGATTATATGGGAAAGGAATTTAGACATCACCAAAAATAGCACCAGGTTTTAAGATATTTAAAAAAAAATCATTTTGTGTTGTTAATTCACTTAAATTTTATCAACTGTTTCTAGGAATACCTGTCAGTCAAATAGCCATCAACTATTTTATGCTAATGATAAATGTGTTGAAAGAAGAGTTTTAGGCAATTAAAATTATTCTTTGTTGTTGTTGTTATTTATTTATTTGTATTACAGTAGCACCTACAGACCCCAACTGAGATTAGGACTCAGTTGTATTAGGAACTGTACATAGTTTCTACCTAAAGAGAACACAATTTAAATAGACAAAGGATGTGAGAGAAGACAGAGAGGTGAAGAGATTTGCCAAGGTCACACAGCAGATCAGGGGCACAGCTGGGAATAGACCCCAATACTCCTGACTCCCACTGAAACACATTGCCCCTCTAATTGAACAGACTCAGTTTATCCATGGTAAATAGCTTAATCAAGTAATTCTTGCAATATTTTTCAGGTGCGCTTAGTAATTGCTGAAAAAGCACTGAAGTGTGAAGAACACGATGTAAGTTTACCCCTGAGTGAACACAATGAACCTTGGTTTATGCGTTTAAACTCATCTGGAGAAGTGCCTGTCCTTATCCATGGAGAAAATATTATTTGTGAGGCCACACAGATTATTGATTATCTTGAAGAGACATTCGTGGATGGTAATGAAAATTTTTTGAGTTTATGTGATTTTTAATATAGTACTTACATGTCTCTGTATAGAATTTTGTTCAGATCCGTAAAAGGTTTCCCATTCCCCAAGCAAACTGATTGCATTGAAAATACTTTAACATCTATTTGGCAAGATAACTGATATACTGATCACTTATCCTGCTAGCACACAGAGGTCAAGAATATGATAACACTTTGCTATACTAATTGTGTAGCAAGGACTAATATAAAAGAATAGTTTCATGGGAGGTTGCAAAACATTTGTCATTTTTGGAAAGAACCTCTCACACAAAAATGGTGCAGTTTCCTGGATAATCCCCGAATAATCTTTTTTTTTTTTTTTTTTAAATTATGCCCCATAAGGGAGAAAGAATAGTGACTCTGTATGTGTGTGTGTGTGTGTGTGTGTGTGCGCGCGTGTGCATGTGCACACACGCATAAATGGAATAAGGAGACAAAAGTGGGAAGAATACATCTACGGTAGTAAGAAAGGAATAGTGGCATATCTTGAAATTTCACAACACTTGTCATTACTAGGAAATAGGATCAATTTTTAAAGAAAATGATTTCTTTTGCCGGTGCACAGAAACTGTATTTCTTGGGGTGAGGAGAAGAAGCAACCTTTTGTATTGGTGCTCTCTAGTTAGGGCTCTGATACACTATGTCCCTAACTGGCAAATGTAGTTTCAAGGATAAAATGATTCTGCAATGGACTTTAGAGATTCCCATAGCAGTAAGAACATGTCACTGTGAGCAGTTCAACACCTGCTGAATTAATTGCTAGCTACTTGCTTTTTGGTCAGATAATGATTGTCTGGAGGAAATAGAGAGCTGGGTAAAGCTAAGGGTGGCTAACAATCTATGGATACAGATATAAATGAACTGTTAATGCTGCTGTAAAATGGAACTCTTTAAAAACAAATTAAAAAAATTAAAGTATCATTTTATAATAGATTTTTTTAATCACTGCAGTACTTTCTTTTGAATGGGCCATAGAGATGTCTATTGTACCTCAATACATAGTGACATTGCTTGAAATGTAAAAAATGGATTCTGCTGAAACTGCTTGAATATAATATGCTATGGAGCAGATTCTCTGATCTGCTAAGGTCTCTTTAATCACATGGTTAAGTACATTGCTGAAGAGGGATGGGATTACGTGCTGAAAACTAAGCATGCACTTAAGTGCTTTGTTGAACTGGGCTCATATGGGGGGAGGGGGGAAATTACCCAATAGTGAGGATTTCACTTGATAACCATGTCATCTGTGCTACACAGGGACAACTGAAGTACCATTAAGAACACTACTTTTATCATATTTATCATTTATCATAATATCATTACATATATTATATATCTCTTCTGATTTATTTTTTAAAATCTCCTAAATAAATATATTTCAGAGAAGACACCAAGATTAATGCCAGAAGAAGGAAGCATGTATTACCCAAGGGTGCAACACTATAGAGAGCTCTTGGACTCCTTGCCTATGGATGCCTACACACATGGCTGCATTTTACACCCAGAATTAACAGTGGATTCCATGATTCCAGCTTATGCGACAACTAGAATTCGCAGTATGTAGTGAATATAAACCCAAAGATGTTGCCATTTAACAGATCTTTCTTACTTGGTTCTAAATATGTTTTATATTTAAAGATCCCTGAGACTTGAATAAGAATATAGTTTAAAAATTTGCTTACCACATAAACAACTCACACTCATACATTGTTGATGGCAAATATGTTTGATAAACGGATGCCCTACAGTTAGGCACTTAAATAACTGGGAGCAGCTGGGTGCTCAGCAGTTTTGAAAATCAGCTCACTTAATAAAGTAACATGATATGGATTTATTGCCCTAGTTTTAGGCACTCATTTTTGAAAATATTGGCCCTTTAAAATGAACAGTCAAATTTTCAAAAGTATGTAAGTTGCTTATGAGGACTTAGGCTTCTAAGTAATGTAGGCACTTCTGAAAATTTTATTCAGTAACTCAAAACCAGGGATTTAGGAAACTTCAGTTCCATTCTCCCAATGTTGAGCATTCAGTCATAATGACAGGAAATACTGCTGGCTATAATAGTTTTGTGGGCTGAAAGAGGAGTACATTCATCAAGGTCTTTGTTTTAGAATGAATATGTCCTTTGCTGTATTAGGCTGGTAACAACCCTCCCCCCCAAATTGCACTTTCTTTCTAGTCTGAATTTGTTCAGCTTCAACCGCCAGCCCATAAAATCTCTGAATCATAGCTACTATCTCTTGTGATCACAGCCCCGTTGGACATCAGTAGAGCTATGAGCATACTACTGAGGGCAGAATCTAGCCCTATATGTGTCATTTTAATTTTAAAAGATATTTTGCTTAAAATTTTGAAAGATCTGAAAATGTGGGAAAAGGAAATGTCCTTTTTGGAGTATCTGTGGAATTAATTCTGCTAACAACAGGGAAGGATAGCAGTGCTATTTGTGCTTATTATGCACAGATAGTAATGGCATTTGCAAAAATTTAATTTTTTTATCTTGCTGTTTTAGGTTATAAAACAATATACATATTTTCCTGTAGTCTGCACTAGTAGTGCCTGCACCAAACCATTGCAGTGAAGAAAATATATTCTTTGTAAATGTAGAAATGTACAATGGCAGCAGAACATCGATTAAAATAATGGACCTGACTCTCCTCTCTCTGACACTAGTGTAATGAAGAGTAGCCTTACAAAGAGTGGAGTTTCACCGATATAAAACTTGTGTGAGAGGAAAATCTAGCCCCATTTTTTGTAGGAGAAATACCTTTATATTCGCACCCAGGGGCAAAAAAGGATAAGCAGCCTGGGTTCATCTGACAAATTAAATTAATTTTAAAGATCAGTTTGTCCCAAAATCCTGGATCTGCACAACCCCACATTTTGGGAATCTTCAAAGCAGGATATGGGATGAAATCCTGGCCCCATTGAAGTCAATGGCAAAACTTTTATTGTCTTCAGTGAGGCCTGAATTTCATCCATCGATTTTTCCAATTAGACCAATTTCTGACTCCTAATATGTAGATTGTAAGGGTAGAGGGAACCATGGTGGTCATTTAGTCTGACTTCTGCATAACACAGGCCATAGGACTTCCTTGACTTAAATTCTGCTTCAAATCCAATACTGTGGTTGGACTAGAGCAGTGGTTCCCAAACTTGTTCCGCCGCTTGTGCAAGGAAAGCCCCTGGCGGGCCGGGCCGGTTTGTTTACCTGCCGCGTCTGCAGGTTCGGCCGATCGTGGCTCCCAGTGGCCGCGGTTCGCTGCTCCAGGCCAATGGGAGCTGCTGGAAGCGGCGACCAATACGTCCACCACTTACTCATTAATTTTTGTGGATGAAAACATGAATATAGTGGGTGATTTTATATAATTCCTGTTTCTGTTTTATTAGGCCAGATAGGTAACACAGAATCTGAACTAAAGAAGCTTGCCAAAGAAAATCCAGACCTCCAAGATGCTTATATAGCAAAACAGAAGCGCCTTAAAGTGAGTAAATTAATGGTATCCCACTGCTAAACGAATTGAACAGTAATATTGGAATTCTCCCATAATGATGCTAAAATTCTATTTCACCTGTCATTATCAGTGTGCTCATTCAGGGAGACAGCCCTGCAAAACGTTGAGCACTTTGTCTCCCATCCAGCAGAACACTTCAATACATGCTTAATTTAAAGCACCTTGATGTCCCACTGACTTCAAAGTTAAGCCTGTACGTGAGTGTTTTGCTGGACTGAAGTGAGAGCACTCACCCCCTTGCAGGATTAAGCACTCACAGGGTATCTCCATGTTGTAAAGAATTTTTTTCTGTTATTTGAGTTGTCACTAATATGCGAATTGCCAATAGCTTCCACTTGACTTTTAACTGTGTGCACATTTTATGAATATGTACTGTAATCCCAAAATGAATCTTTCTCCGAAAACCCTAACCATAATATATATGTATGATTGTTTAAAACTATAACCTATGGGTATTTGCAGTCTAAGCTGCTGGACCATGATAATATAAAGTACCTGAAGAAAATACTTGATGAATTGGAAAAAGTTTTGGACCAGGTTGAGACTGAGTTACAAAGGAGAAATGAAGAAACACCAGGTAAGAGATTATTCCTGTTTAATTCTATTGACAGTTATGTTTGACACAACTGATTCATCCAGATAGCAACATTTGTTCTGTATGATATTTTTTGATGTATTAGTTTTAATTGATAGCTATCTAACTTCACTGAGCCTATCAAATATGGCTTTCAATACTAATTTAGTCTAATGCAATCTACTGTCAGTAGGAGCATATATGAACACTTTTAAGTGTGCTTTTGAGACCTTGATCACACACATTTTCAGCATGATGTGTAGAGAATTAGCCACAACATTCCATACCACTTTAAAAAAAAACATTTCTTAAATTGCTTGAGGTCCCAATTCAGCATAACAAGTTCATGACTAACTTAAACATGTCAGTAGTCCTCATGTGCTTAAAGTTAGGCACATGCTTAAATACCATGCTGAATTTAAACCGTAGTGATGGAGATAGGTACACAACTGACAGTCCTGGAGATTAAAACACTGCAGAGCAGTGCAGTGCAATTTCCCTCATACTTTCCTGCCACTATGTCCTAACCTTAGCCGATCCTTTATAAAGGAAGCTCATTCTCTGTAGTCATCCAGAGTCTGATCCAGCTCCCACAGAAATCAATGGGAGCCTCTCCTCTGACTTCACTGGGAGCTGGATCAAGCCCTCAATCCTTCACCCTTCTACTGAGACTACCAATAAGGATGCCAGTTGGTATTAACTGTGTTATGTAAGTGAACTCCTACTTACTGAGAACAGAACTCAGACAACTAACTCACTTCACATAGCAAACCAGATGTCAGATGGTAACATAAATACAATCCCTATCAATACAGGCTGGATTAAAACCAATGAATGATACAGTAGTGAATAAATTTTTTGGTCTAATTCTGTACTGCCACAATGCCAATGGAGTTACACCAGCAAAGAATTTCACCCCATTACCAAACCCTTGAGGATTCAGCTATACCATCTGGAATTTCTTCCAGATACTCTAGAGTTTCTTGCATTTGTAAACAATAATCAAGCCTAGAACTTTCTGGACTCCTTGTTGAAGAGTTACCCAAATGGGTTAAAAAACTGAATTTAGAAATCTTAATCTCATTCTAATGCTGAGTGGATTTAACCAACACTTAAACATTTTTATGACTGTTTCTCATGGTTTTTCTTTCTTGAGATTCACTTTCAGTTTCCTCTTTTCCAACCCCCCCCCAACACACATAGCAGCTCTAGTGATCAGATGATAAAATTTCAGTGAACAAATGAGATGTACCAACACTACTTCGTGAGGTACTTCGTTTTCTCATAGAGATCTTCCAAACAGTGCCCTGGCATGACCTCACTTAGTTTGAGATTTGACAAGAGTATACCAGGGGAAGGGAGGCGGCGTTTGGCTGAATGTCAGACTTCTGACTAATCAGATGCTTTTCTGAACTTCATCTAAGCTATCCAAACCTCTTGAGTCTACAGATAGAGCAGAAAAATCTCATGATAACAGGCTTTCTTATGAGATGTCTAGTTCTTGCTTTGGTTAGGCCATAGATACCACACAAACAGGTTTTCTCAGTTCTCACAGTTCTTTCATTTTCACGCTCTCTTCCTCACATCCTCGCTACAGCTGGGATTGGAAGGGGTCATTCGAAAATTGAATTAGAAAGCTGGTTCTAAGTATTTTCCAGCCCAGCCAGAAGTAAAACCACAACACACATGTGAAAGTGTGTTCTCATGAGACTTTTATAGAGTCGTCTTTACTGAAGTAATTAGTTCATTTCCATTTCACAATGTATGTTACTTTCAGTAAGATAAGAATAAGCTCAAATGTTTGGGTGCCCATCTGAACCAAACCTCCAAACAGTTTGGGTTTCACTTCTCACTATTAGTCAGAATCCTAAACAAAAATAAAGATTAACATGCAGAATTATAAAGCCCATTTTCAATATACAGTAAAAGCTTTGTTATCTGGCATGTTGGGGGAATGGAGGGTGCCGGCTAGTCAAAAATTCCATTTAACTAAGAATTATACTTACCAATGGGAGTTGTGGAGCCAGCACTCAGGGCAAGGCGGGGGCAGCACGCAGAGCTGCCTGGCCGCACCTCCGCCTAGGAGTAGCAGAGACATGTCGCCGCTTGCAGGGAGCCACCTGAGGTGAGCGCCACCCGGATCTGGACACCTGGCAACCCTATTAGAAATGCTGGTTTCTAGAGCTTTCCAGTTGGTAAAGTGCCAGATAACACAGCTTTTACTGTATTGTTTTTCTTTCTTTTTCTTCTTTTAATCCCTTTCATGTTTTCGATCTCCTTTTTTACATGTTTATTCTATCTCTCTGACTTTCCAGCTATAGATTCATAGATTTTAAGGCCAGAAGGGACCATTGGATCATCTAGTCAGACTTCCTGTGTAACACAAACCATAGAATTTCATGCAGTTACCCTGTATGGAGCCCAGCAACTTGTGTTTAAATAAAGCATACAGGCATCCAGTTTTGATCTGAAGATTTCAAGAGACAGAATCACCACTTCCCTTGGTAGTTCCAATAGTTAATCATCCTCACTGTTTTAAAAAAAAGTGCCTTATTTCTAATTTGAATTTGTCTGTCTTTAACTTCTAGTCACTGGTTCTTGTTATTCCTTTTACTACTAGATTAAAGAGCCCTGTAGTACTGGGTATTTTCTCCCAGTGAATGTACTTATATACCACAATGAAGTCACCTCTCAATCTGTCCCTGACCTTCTATTCCTTTCTTTTACTACTCCAATCTCTCCCTCCCTCCTAGTCTTCTTCCTCACACAAGTCTTCTGCTCACATAGTTAGCTGCTTAGCTCTTCCCCTTTATTCTCCTTTTGTAAGGATTAACTTCCATATCTCTCTTCAGCTGCACAGAACTGATTCCCTCCCTGCACAGGTCTCTCTCCCCAGCCTTCTAGATATAACCACAGATCTCCCTGGCTCAGAGATCATATACTTATTTTGATTTGAAAAATACAGCAGAGAGCACTGTATTTCCACTTGAGCGTTTCCACTTGAGATCTAAGCAGAACGTAACTTGCTGACTGGGCCATAGGAGGGCAATTAGGGGACTTGTAGTTAAATTGGCAATCCGGAAAGAATTACAGTTTCATTTAAAAGTTCTGTGTAGGCCATGGGTCAATGCAGAGCTCCTCTAATGGCCAGATCAACAGGTTAATTTCCTTTTGCTTGGAAAATTTTCATCAGATGTAAGCAGCTCCTATTTGAGTTTTTTTAAATAGAATGACACAAACAAGATGACACTCTCAGGCCTTTACTAGGGGAATCTGTAGCCCTTGCTAGAGTTCAGAAAAAATGAAAGCTGAGCTCCCTTGCTTCCCTTCCCCTCGATTGAATTAATTTAGTCTTGAGAAAATTTAATTGGGAGCAAAAACTGGGTCTTAAAGCACAAAACTGAAGTGTGGATCTTACTGGGCAACTGGGAGGTGGACTTTGCAGTACTGTATAGACTATGGAAGGGGTTGGAGAAGGAAGTTAGCTGTTAAAATTAGATTTTTAACTTTCAAAGTACTACTGCTGTTTATGAATCTGTTTATGTACTAGCAGTAAACATACACGTAATAGACCAGGCAACCTTACACATATCCTTGTACTTCGTTAGCTCCTAATTCTTTGTGTGTTTATTTCTGATTAGAAGATGGACAGCAGCCTTGGCTGTGTGGTGAATTCTTTAGTTTGGCAGATGTATCGCTTGCTGTTACATTACATCGCCTGAAGTTTCTGGGGTTTGCAAGAAGAAACTGGGGAAATGGAAAACGACCCAACTTGGAAGCCTATTATGAACGTGTCTTGAAGAGAAAAACATTTAACAAAGTTTTAGGACATGTCAACAACATATTAATCTCAGCAGTTCTGCCAACTGCGTTCCGGGTGGCCAAGAAAAGGGCACCAAGAGTTCTTGGCACAACCATGTTGGTTGGCTTGCTAGCAGGAATGGGTTATTTTGCTTTCACTTGTCTTCGAAAGAGATTTGTCAATATGATGTTATCAATTAGAACAAGACAACCTTATTTTTAGACTCTAATTTGCCTGATTGTGTGTGGGGGACACCTCTAATCCCCAGAAAAATCTCAAAGATAAACATATATGAAAGATTCATGGAGCAGAACATTGTCACAGAATAATAGTCTCCTACAATTGCATACATGTATTGGAAAAGCTGAAATACTTGTGGATAATAAACATTGAGGGGACAATAAAGAAAATAAAATAGGTTCTTTTCAAATGAGGAGCTGTAGATCCTGTGGCAATGCTTTGTTAGAAGAATCATTGTTTCTGTCTCTTTTACCAAATGACTGATGTAATTTTAGAACTTTTATTCAACAGGTATTCATGCAGCAATGCAACAGGTGCTCACTCTGGGTGAAATTCTTCAGTGTGCAGAAGACCAGCACAAGTCCTAGGCTCCACTTGAGCCCTGAAAACAGGATTTAAGTGGGACTTAAGTGGCCCACAGGCCTTGTGTCTGACCTTTGCATGGGAGAGAATTTCACCGAGATCAACTGCCATAGGTTTTCATATAGAGGTTCAAATAGTAGCATGAGTTTCATTTATTTGCGAAGATACTTGAAGTGTGTGTGTGAAAATCAGCTAATTTGGGAAGACATAGGAGGAGATTTTTCAAAGGGAAAACTAGCAGGTAGGCTCTCAACTCTCATTGAGATTCAGGCACCTAACTTGGCCTTTGTGCACTCAAATAACCAATTTGCCTACATACCTTGGATATTTTTGCCTACAAATTAGGTGGGTATAATTGTACGTAAGTGATTGCATGTGTCTCTGTGTGAAAATATTGCCCATAAGTGCCACAGCCTATCGGAAAATATCTTATCCATTAAAAATAGCTTTTTATATGAGTAAGATTTTCTGACGATAGCTTCATTTTTGTTTATTTTTATTAGTGGAAAAGAGTCCTCCATCTGTCAAGTTTGATTGGCTAACATAAAGATACAAAGTGGGTAATTCTCCAGCATGGTCTACTTATTTACTGAGAGATTACAACTTGGTGAAAATGAGTGAAAATTGTTTGTTTGTACAACCTGGGAATAGGAAATTTGTATTGCAGTTTCTTTCATAAAGTTACAGTTCGGATTTGAAGAAACAGTGTAAATAACACAGATGCTTTAATGCAATCCACCAGTCAGTGGCTACTGATGGATGTATTGTTCAACCTGAATCCAACTCATCATTCCAGTGGCAGTTGTGCACCTATCTGAGACCAGATTTTGTTCGTGTGTCAGTCAGTGGCCTGACAGGAAGCACAAACTACCAAAAGTCTGACCTAGCAAGATTTCTAGCTCATTTGTGAAGACCCAGAATGTTTCTAGCATTTTTGGATTTATATCTGAACCAAAACACGTCTGAAGTTTTTGAAGTTTGTCTATCAGTAACTAGTAGACAAAATGTTACTGAAATGGGCCTGTAAAATCTGTAGTAATGGGCATGAATCAAACTCCTATATACCAATGTCCACAAACTTTAGTTGTTCGCTATCATCTATCTCTAGTAATGTCTAATGGTCATTTGAAATGAGCAGATACGGATTTTACCTGGATAATTTTGGTGTCAAGCAGATGTTGAAAGGGATAATTTGTTTGTTGAACATTGCTGGTTATAATTTAACAGAGTGTTAAATATTTAACAAAAGATGGCCCAAATCTTACTGCTCCTTTTCATTAGTAAGAAATATTCATACATAGGAAACAGTGCTTTTTGTTTGTTTGTCTGTTGATGGTAAAAGACAGTTTCATATAATTACTTTTAATGACCCAATTGTTTTGGACATCTTGATAAATTGAATGTGCTCTACTTACAAAAACTTAATATCTCTAGAGTAAATTTAATTCACTAACACTGTTAATGTTTTCAGAGTAGCAGCCATGTTAGTCTGTATCTGCAAAAAGAACAGGAGTACTTGTATTTATGAGAGCAAGGCACTGCATTTAGCCGTATGGAGTGGAAATCCATCAACTTCAAAAGATGCTCTAATAAATTTGTTAGTCTCTAAGGTGCCACAAGTACTCCTGTTCTTTTTGCGTTAATGTTTTGTTAGCTTTAATTGACTCTTGCTTTGTTGTTTGTATATTGCAGCACATCTATATTTACTTTGCATCTGAAAATTCCATAAAATAATATGCCTCACTAGATGCTTCAGTAGCATATCATATTTCTGAGAAGTTTGAAAGTGTAACATTAAAATATCTGTTCAAGTCATTCTAAAATTAACATGATTTAAATATGGACTATGCAGAATGAATTTCACCTTCTTTTCCTGCTTTTTAAATCCATAAAGTTGTCTTCCTAGAGAAATGTTTTCTGTTAGCACAAGTGTCCAGCCCACACTACCAATTTATATGTATATCTATGATGAAGACTAATGATTGGTCATGCTATGTAGTTTCACTCCCTGTTATCCTTGATCTTTTGTGCACTTGAGATTACACACATTCATTGCCTGCCAAAAGCAACATGTACTGCTGGGAAGACCTGAAATGACCACCAGATGTCAGTGCTCTGCTAGGGCTGCACTTTGGGAATCCAGTTGAATTGTCATTGAAACTCTCACAAATTAAACATTTCTGCTCTCGGTCTGAGACAAAGGGAGTATCCTCCTCAGGGTAGCTAGTGTGGTTAAAAATGGTGTGACACAATTTATTTGCCATGCGATTTCAAACTGTTCTCAAACCTGGAATATTTATTGAATGACATAGTTTCTATAGTAAATATGTAGGGGCCTATATAACTTGGGATTGTCTACCAGAGGGCAGAGTTAAAACAACACTTCACATTAACATGAACACCACTGAGTAGCAGGGAAATATATCTACCTGAATGAACACTTTATGGATAACACTATTCAGGAAAGTTCAGGTTGCTAGTTAGAGCATATGTCTGTCACTAAAACTGTAATACTAAGTAGCTTTTGTTAACCTTATAATTAACTACGTGATAGGCTACTCATTCTCACTGCTCTAGAGTGCTCTTCATGGGTGAAATTCACTCCTGTGCAGAGGGCCAATAAAAGACCTATCACATCACTTAAGACCTCAACATAGGGCTGATGTGGGATTTAAGTGTGCATTGACCTTGTGAGGGCCCTATGCACAGGGTGAATTTCACCTTGTATTTGTAAAGTTGCTTGCCTTTTAGCCCCGTTTCTTTCCAGCAGTGCTTAGTACTGCTTCCTGTGACCATTTTGTAGGTTGGATGCTCTCCTCCTTTGGTTTTCATATTCTGTTTTCTCTCTATGTCACACAGCTAATGCACAGCAGTATGCTAATATTTTTTTCGTATCATATGCTTGTATGTGGGCTCAGAAAAATAAACATGGGACCTGAAATGATGTTCTAGAGTAAAGCATTTCCTTTGGCTTAACAAAACTCAGCACATTTGAAAAGCACAAGGTTTTCCTGTAAGGTGGAATTAGGCTGATGCTGTTCAAGGAATTAAGCCACATAAATTTACAATTTATGTGTAATTCAGGAGACAGTTGTACACTGAGTTTGTGCACATATGTGGAAATAACATAGTTACAATTACATTGCTTCCTTTGGCTCCCTGATTGGCTGAGCCTATTTGATATACTGAGGAGGGTCGGCAGAAGCCATTTTAATATGTTTCTTCAGAAGGAGAGGCTGCATCTTGTGTGCTTTCTCTGAGAGAATGAGAAAATGACTAACTTCCCTTTTAGGGTCTGGCCTGGTAATCTTTGCTTACATCATAATTTGCATTACAGTAGTGTTTACAGTGCCCCAACTAAAACCAGGGCCCCTTTGCACTAGACATTGTATAAACACATAGTGAGAGAAGAGTTCCTGCCCTGAAGAGCTTATGCTCTAAGTAGACAAGAAGGGAAACAGGCATACAAAGGTGACGTGACTTGCTCAAGATCCCACAGTGAGTCAGTATAGAACCATACCTCCTGCCTCTCACACCATGTCTCTAACATGAGTAATTTGTGATCACATGAATAAATCCTATGGACATCAGTGGAAATATTTGTGATTAGGGATTGTTCATATAAATAAAGGTTACAGATTTGCATCCTTATTTTTTAAGGGGCTTGAGTCATAGTGTTACACTAGCAACCACTTATTAGAGCTGATGGCACACATCTCTGCCCCAGGGCACTGACAGAGGCAACAGCAGACGACAGCTGTGTGATGTTCCCAACTGCAATGATGGTGGGTGCTTATTGTCCTAATCCCCTAGATTATGGGTATAGTGCTCACCCTACCTCTGACAGGCTCCACAAGGGCAAATGCGGCAACTCAAGTTCAGTTGGGACTAATTAACTCACTGAGTAACTGGGAGGCAGTTAATTAAGCAGGGAAGTACCCGCATGAGGAACAGCCCCCAGACAGACAAAGCTCCCAAAGGACGGGTTCTCAGGGGGGACCTGGTGAGGGGGCTCACGAGAAAGGGAAACCAAGGAAGAATGTTCCTGGGTCTGAAAGGGAGGTGCTATGAGTGACAAATCAGCAAAACCTCACTCCATGGAAGGACTTCACCAGAAAGCAGCAGAAGTCCTGGATCAGAGGAATTATATGCTGTTCTGATGAAGGGTCGTCATGGTTTGACCTCTGTGGGGACCTTGATCCAAGAGGAGAGACCCTTCTCCTGTTGGTGACAAAAGACCCTGTCTTCAGAAGAAGGTTCTGAGTCAAGAGAGCCTTATTAGTATGGGGCCTAGATATAAGTGAGATTGATGAACTACGATTAACTCAGCCCTCTCCCCATCCTGCTGGGGTGGAGGCCTATCTACATTATGTTCCACCTGTTCAATATACATAAGCCTCACTGAACTTATTGAAAACCCTTTATGAGAAACTGAGGCAGAGACTAATGGTGATGCTGCACAGGACTGCCAAATGGCACTTCAGGGAGAGGGTCCCTGCCACAAAGACCTTTAAGGAGTAGCAGGCTGCCATCTGCCAAAATTGCTATAGACAATAGCAGGTCCCCAGTCCTTCTGTACAGGAGACGACATGGAGTACAATGTTGGCACTTAACAAAGACAACATAAGGTAGGTGTGATGGGGTGTCATGTGAAGGTGTGTGAGGGAAAGGCTTGGTGGGCTGGTTGGTTTGTGTGATGAAACAGGGACACAAGATCTGATGGGGACCTCACTAGGTCCAGAGAGCTTGGATAAGTATCCAAACATTTGTTTAACAATATCTGCTCCCACTGAAGTCAAAACAGCATTCTGCTTCACACTTGCAGAGATTCTCCAGACGTGAGGATTTCCCAGTAATAATCTCTGACCTCTTTAGGTTTACTTTGCACCACATAGAGAGAATTTGGCCCAACAGACCAAACCATCAGTTTGGGAAACACTGGGAGGAAACTTGGTGTTGTGGGAATATTGATAGCATCTAGGCTAAGCACTTCTGGAACTCTAACCTGTTTTTAATTTGAACAGACTACTGTCAATTGAAGAGAAGCAAATTGTCACACACACACCTATCTGCCTTGTGCTGACAGCAATGGAGGTGTATGGATAACTGTGGAAACCAAATGATCTGGAAAGAGAGAATAAAATGGATTCTTTTAATTCTTGGTGCACCATACAAGCAAAATTGTTCACTAAAATCCAATCATGTACACCTGTGCAACTCCAGAGAAATTAGCAGGGTGACCCAGGCTTTACTGAGTGTATAATTTAAAGGCAATGGGCTTAGACAGGTATAACTGAGGGTCTGTGTTGATCTGTGCAACCTCTAATACAGGGGTAGGCAACCTATGGCATGCGTGCCGAAGGCGGCACACGAGCTGATTTTCAGTGGCACTCATACTGCCCGGGTCCTGGCCACCAGTCCGGGGGGCTCTGCATTTTAATTTAATTTTAAATGAAGCTTCTTAAACATTTTAAAAACCTTATTTACTTTACATACAACAATAGTTTAGTTATATATTATAGACTTATAGAAAGAGACCTTCTAAAAACGTTAAAATTTATTACTGGCACGCCAAACCTTAAATTAGAGTGAATAAAGGAAGACTCGGCACTCCACTTCTGAAAGGTTGCCGACCCCTGCTCTAATACTAGTGACAAAGTTCAAGAAGATGAGGCTTGACTTTCAGCTCCCAGACTGAGTTGGCAGGATTAACAGTTTATAAAAAACAATCTTGTCAACCAGGCCCATTTCAGATGAAAATCACCGAGAGGCAAGAGGCCAAATTCTTCTCTCAGTTGCCTTGATTTAAACTTGGAATAATTCATTTGAAATCAATAAAGTTACTCTAGATACACACTTGTGTAACTAAGGGCAGAATTTGACACAATGAAAATGGAATCCCAGAATGCCATATTTGAAGAGTGACTTTTCAGTATAAAGCTGCACTTAAGGTTCTGGTACCTGAATTAGTATTTTTAAACACGTTCAGGAGTATCTATTACAATCTGTGGTATGGCTCTGTTAAGGTTGGGGTTTGTTTATTTAGTTATGTATTTATTGCTTCCCGTGATAATAATTTGAGAAACGGGGCAGGCAAATCGAATATTATTTTAATTTGGGATTCACAACGGAGCAGGGGCAAACTGTGGCTAGCTTTACCAGAAGTGACTGCATGGAATATGTTAACTGCCCATCCGAAAATATGAACCCATTGTAGTTTCAGTGCAGTATATGATTGTTATGAGTGTACAGAACCGGTCAGGTTCAATAATACTTTGGCTATTTGTTCATATAGTGGGAAGGGAATGGGATCCTGATTGGGGACGGTGTCTGTTATGACAGGCAGCACCAGACACCACAATTACACTCAGTCTTTCATGTTCTTTTTCATAGCATATGAACAAATTTTTAGTCTTGAAAGAAATGTATATGATGATGACAGTTTTTGCTTATGCAAGGTTTTGGGTAGAGGGAGCTGTGTAAATGGCAGGAGAGTTTGCTCCTTGCCTTGGGCTCTGATTAGAGGCAGTGTTTCTCCCTGGGCATTGGTGCTGGGCTGAGATTCCTGAAAGAAAGAATAGTTTGTATGCTGTTTGACCATGTCATTTCAGTACTCTCTCTCTCTCTGTGTGTGTGTGTGTGTGTTTGTATAAAAACAAATTGTACTTAAAATATAGCCAAACTTCACATCACTAATTTCTTCTCCACTGGTAAGCTGACCTGCTAAGCATGATATCTGCTACTGCTTGGCAGAGAGGTGCCGCTCGTTTGGTTTCAGAAATGGGGAAACAGGTCAATGTGTGGCCTGAGCGATGCAGAAAACATTGCATGAGCTCTCTTTACAAGAGTGAATTCTACTGTAGACTCAGTAGTTGATTCAGTTTGCAGTCCTTCAGTTGAAGGGTAGATCAGATCAGATCATTTTGGTCTGTCATCTAGCTAGCTAGTGCATACTGTGCTCTGCAAAATAGAAGCTGATGGCTAAAGGACTGGGTTATTAAGAAAGCCTCAATTAAGAATTGCCTCTGTTAAGAAGATCTCGGTCAAGGGTGCCTCAAGTCACATACCTCCAGGTCAGGGAGACTTACCAACTGTGCCGAGGAAGTCAAAGGCGCTTCTAAACTCTGCAAACGAAGTAGCTCTGGAATTTATTCTTTCTTTCCTTTTTTTAAAAAGGAAATCTCTACTTTCGATCCAAAGGTTGAGAAATCAAGCACTCCAAAGTCAGAAAATCCCACTCTAGCACTTCACGGTAAGCATTCAATACCACAACAGGAGCGGTTTTCCCATCACTTTAGTTAATCCACTTCTCTGAGATGTGGTAGTTAGGTTTATGAAGAACTCCTCTGCTTGTCTAGCACTGTTTACACTGGAGGTTAGGTCAATTTAACTATGTCATGTGGATTTTTCACACCCCTGAGCGCTGCAGCTGGGGTGACCTAGCTTTTCAGTGTAGACCAGCCCTCAGGCACATTGTACATGCAGAGTATTTTTTATTTCTGTTTTCCTTGTTAATTTAAAATCTTATGGCCCAATGAACTGAGCATGAATTGTGACAATGGCCTGAAAGTATGGATTGTTTGTTCTTAGTCTGTACCATAAATACATACGATGTAGGTGAGTATTTTGGGAGCAGTCTTATCTACTGAGCTCCTGTTTTTTCACTCCTAATACTGCATCAGTGTTAATTTTTACATTTAGGCATTGATCTTGCAAACACTTAAAATATCCATGAATAACTTTATATCCACAAGTCTGTATTTTGTATATTAACACATAACTTATGCTTACAAAGATAATAGCATAACTCAATATTTACAAAACACAGTTCTGTGAAAACTTGTTCTTCGTTAAAATTGACAAAATGAAAAAAGGCCTTCCCAATGGCTCCAACTTGCAGAATCCTATACATTTTTTAAGTCCTTCCCTACAAGGAACATATCTGTTGATGGTATTTACTGAATTCACACTAACTGGGCATGAGCTATGACAATATCTTAGAAGTATGGACTTGGAAAATAAAGTAGCATTTTTGGTGCTTTTTTATTATTTATTATTTATTCACATTATAGCTGTGCCTAGAATCCCTATCTGAAATCGAAGCCCCATTATATTAGCTGCTGTACAAAACTGAAATAAGCGTGAATCCCTGCCCCCAAGTGTTGACAATCTAAGGTACTGATTGAGCAAGGCACTTAAGCACATGCTCATGTGTTTAAAGTTAAGCATGTGCTTAAATACTTTGCTGAATCAGAGCCCAACTAGACAAGGCAAGGAATATTATCCCCCTTTTTACAGATGGGGAAACTAAGGCACAGAGTTTTATTTATATGGACTTGGCTAAGCTCTCTCAGGAAGGCTGGTGGAACTGAAGCCAGATCTTCAGAGTTCTAGTCCCACACCTTAATCAAAAGGCCATCCTTTGTCATTGGGCACCCTTCTTCTCTCTAAAGGCAACTCCAAAAATGGAGACACAAGCAGGTAAAAGAAGTGTCAATCAATAAAATTGACACAGGTTGCAATATTAGAGTGTGACCCAGGGACCTCTTGGTGCCACCTGGCAGAGGACACAGGGGGTACATAGGGTTTTACAGGGATTCCCAGGGTCTGATATATATACATAACAGTTAACCAAAGGGTGGCATGCGAGATTGCTACTAAGAGCCACTATGGTCATAATCATTTCAAAATGTATGAATGAATAATATTTAAGGAGTTATAGATCTATCCTGAAAATAATGTTCTTGTGGTCTTGAGTTAAGGCAGGTTACCAGGAAGTGACGTATCTCTTGCCTGAAAGGGATAGTTTCTAAAGTAACACACACCTAGCTCCATGTCTGGCCACTTGTGTCTTGTATGCTTATTTGCATACTGGGTCAGGTGCTAATTAAGAGATTGCAAAATCTACTAAAGATGAAATCTGCAGGAAGAAACAAATAGCAGGGCAGTGTCCTGTTTATGAATAAAAACTAAGGATTTGTCAAAAAAAAAAAAAAAATCGTGTCAAACCAACCTGGTAGCTTTCTTTGACAGGGTAACAAGCCTTGTGGATGGGGGGAAGTGGTAGACATGGTATATCTTGACTTTAGTAAAGCTTTTGATACTGTCTTGCATGACCTTCTCATAAACAAACTAGGGAAATGCAACCTAGATGGAGCTACTATAAGGTGGGGGCAAAACTGGTTGGAAAACTGTTCCCAGAGAGTAGTTATCAGTGGTTCACAGTCACGCTGGAAGGGCATAACGAGTGGGGTCCCGCAGGGATCAATTCTGGGTCTGGTTCTGTCCAATATCTTCATCAATGATTTAGATAATGGCATAAAGAGTACATTTATAAAGTTTGTGGATGATACCAAGCTGGAAGGGGTTGCAAGTGCTTTGGAGGATAGGATTAAAATTCAAAATGATCTGGAGAAATGGTCTGAAGTAAATAGGATGAAATTCAATAAGGACAAATGCAAAGTACTCCTTTAGAAAGGAACAATCAGTTGCACACATACAAAATGGGAAATGACTGCCTAGGAAGGAGTACTGCAGAAAGGGATCTGGGAGTCATAGTGGACCACAAGCTAAATATGAGTCAACAGTGTAACACTGTTGCAAAAAAAGCGAACATCATTCTGGGATGTATAACAAGAGTGCTGTAAGGAAGACATGAGAAATAATTCTTCTGCTCTGCTCTGTGCTGCTTAGGCCTCAAGTGGAGTATTGTGTCCAGTTCTGGGCACCACATTTCAGGAAACATATGGACAAACTGAAGAAAGTCCAGAGAAGAGCAACAAAAGTGATTAAAGGTCTAGAAAACATGACCTGTGAGGGAAGATTGAAAAAACTGGGTTTGTTTAGTCTGGAAAAGAAGACTGAGAGGGGACATGATGACAGTTTTCAAGTATGTAAAGGTTGTTACAAGGAGGAGGAAGAAAAATTGTTTTTCTTAACCTCTGAGGATAGGACAAGAAGCAATGGGCTTAAATTGCAGCAAGGGAGGTTTAGGTTGGACATTAGGAAAAACTTCCTAACTGTCAAGGTGGTTAAGCTCTGGAATAAATTGCCTAGGGAGGTTGTGAAGTCTCCATCATTGGAGATTTTTAAGAGCGGGTTAGACAAACACCTGTCAGGAATGGTTTAGATAATTAGTTCTGCCACAAGTGCAGGGAACTGGACTAGATGACCTCTTGAGGTCCCTTCCAGTTCTATGATTCTATGATTATTCTGGTATTGTTGGACTACAAAGGGACACACTGAATCCTTTACGTAAGAGACAAACTAATGGCGTGTTTGTCTCAGTTGGCAATACTGTATAGGAGAGCTTAGTCAGAGCTGAGGTATTACAGACAGGAGAACACTTTTAGGTCACCTATGTCCATGGGGACTTATACACAAATCCTGTAGCTGTAACCGCTCTCTCTAAGTGAAGGGGTGGGGTGGCTGGTGGGCTGACATAAGGTAGGAGTGCCCCTTTCATTACTAGGCTATTTGTCTTGAGGAGAGACTAGAAGCACGTTCTGGACTTCAGAAGTTCATGGCCCTTATCCCAGAAACCCTGAGACGGAGAAGAGATTGGATCCTCTGGCTCCAATAGAAGATGTAAATTACACAGGGGAACCCCAGGGGCAGCATGCTCTGGAGAAGGAGGTGCAACAGGGCAGCAGATCTCTTCTGTTTTTCCACCCATTCACCCCATTAGCAGCTGTTAGAATCTTGCATGAAGTTACTGACGTTCTGTTGCCTCATGGTGACGCTGTTGAGCTTCACTAGGTTGTGTGAGAGAAAAGGAATAGTTAGTTTATGCAGTCATTTTAGTCCTGGCCTTGCTGGCCCATAGATTCTCCCCTCAGGTACAAGGGTCTTCCCAGCTGTCCTTCAGGAAACTGGGGGGTATCCTCAAAAGCTTCTCCCTCCTTGGCACAGGAAACCTGCAACTCCCCTTGTTGGGTTGTACTTGGTCCCTCAGGCTAGCTGTGACTATCAACCAGCTTCCCCTTCAGCTGCTCCATGCCTCCAATTAGTCCCCAGGCTCAACAGGCAGCCATTTCCCACTAGTCTCTTCGTTCTTCCTCTTCTTATTATGCTTTATGGGGAAGTAGACTCATCTACTGACTCTGTAACCACTACCTACTATATTCCTTGTGCATTCATGCCACTAACTCTCACCCTCCTCAACAGCCTTCAAGGCATAGCAGAGCTTTCTTAATATTACCCCACTTTCCCCATACTCGCACTAAACCCTTCATAGTATCATCTTTAAGTGTCTACATCAGGGTGGGCAAACTTTTTGGCCTGAGGGCCACATCGGGTAATAGAAATTGTATGGCAGGCCATGTAAGGCATGCTCACAAAATTGGGGTTGGGGGGAGGGCTCTGGTTGGGGGTGTGGGCTCTGGGGTGGGGCTGGGGATGAGGAGTTGAGGGTGTAGGAGGGTGCTCTGGACTGGGACTGAGGGGTTTGGAGGGCAGGAGGGGTATCAGGGCTGGGGCAGGGGTGCAGGAAGGGGTGCAGGTTCTGGTTGGGGGTGCGGGCTCTGGGTTGGGGTTGGGGATGAGAGGTTTGGGATGCAGGAGGGTGCTCCAGGCTGGGATCGAGGGGTTTGGAGAGCGGGAGGGGGATCAGGGCTGGGGCAGGGGGTTGGGGCATGGGGAGAGGCTCAGGGGTGCAGGCTTCAAGCGGCGCTTGCCTCAAGCATCTCCCGGAAGCAGTGGCATGTCCTTTCTCCGGCTCCTATGCAGAGGTGCAGCCAAGTGGCTCTGCACACTGCCCCATCTGCAGGCCCGGAGGGGGCCATTGGAGCACGTAGGAGCCGGAGCGGGGCCAAGCCGCAGTTTGCGGGAGCTGCGTGGTGTGGCCCCCGACCCTGTGCCCTGGCTGGAGCGCCGGAGTGGGACCGAGCCGTATGGTGCGGCCCCCGCTCCAGCTGGAGCACCAGAGTGGGATTGAACTGTGTGGTGCGCACCCCCCCACTCAGCGCCCTGGCTGGAGCGCCAGAGCAGAGCTGTGCGGCGTGGTGCGCCCCCGCCCAACCCAGCGCCCTGGCTGGAGCACTAGAGCAGGGCCGAGCCACGTGGTGCGGCCCCCTGCCCCCCCCCGATCCAGTGCCCCGGCTGGAGCGCCGGGAGCAGGGCAAGCTCCAGCCCCACTCCCTAGTGGTAGCTCAGAGGCCATCTTAAAACGGTTTGTGGGCCAGATCTGGCCCATGAGCTGTAGTTTGCCTGCCCCTTGTCTACATTCTTCATAAAGAGGCTTTCTTTCTGGGGAACACTCCCTGCATTCCCATATCAGGTGATCAACTGTTTCTTTAACCTTACATATGTTACATCGCCCATCTTTGTGTCTATTCCATAAATGTAAATTATTATTCAAACCACAGCGACCAGTTAACAGTCTAAATATGAGGACATCACTGATCCTTTCATAACTTTGCACTAGCGAATTATCGTCTACGCTGGGGCCTACTTCATAGAATCTTTCTCTTTTTCCTTGGTCCTCAATTCTCACCATTCCTTTTTAAACTAAACTTTTCATTTCCTGCTTATTTAAAGGAATCTTTACATCAATGTCTCCATGTTTTAAATATTTTTTTGCTTCTTTATGTGCCGTTTCACTGCCAGGTATCCCTGTGTGTGCTGGAATCCATGCTAGTGCTATATTCACACCTGACAGTACTAACTCTGGTGTCAAAAACAATATTTCATGTATTAGGTCACTCTTGCTTCCTGAGGTATCACTTTGAATTGTCAGTATAGCTGATAATGAATCTGAAAAGAGAACAGCTGTGGTAGGCCCGATGTCCATATCCAGTTTAATGCTAGCATTATTCCCACAAAATCAGCTGTCATTGGGTATATCTACACAGCAACTAGACACCCACGGTTGGCCTGTGCCAGCACATTTGGGCTTGTGGGGCTTGGGCTGCAGGGCTGTTTCACTGCTGTGTAGACCCATTACCCATAATGGCTATAAAATTAGATGTTCTTTTAGATTTCTCAATTCTAATCTTAGGGATGCAAAAGGATGCTTCCACTCTATGGCCTGGTCTACACTGGGGGGGGAAGGGGTGTCAATGTAAGATACGCAACTTCAGCTACGGGAATAGCGTAGCTGAAGTCAACGTATCTTATTTCAACTTACCTCCCATCCTCATGGCGCGGGATCGACGGCCGCGGCTCCCCCATCGACTTGGCTACCGCCGCTCGCCCTGGTGGAATTCCGGAGTCGACGGGAGCGCGTTCGGAGATGGATATATCGCTACCCGCTGATCCTATTTTTTCATCTTTAGATCCATTGGCGTACATTTGGCAATGGTGACTCCATTTATCATAAACTCAAACTTTATCTGTCTCTTTCATCTCCTTTATTTTATTATATGATTCTAAATCAACAGCCAGAGAGATGGTTTTCCAGGTATAATGTACTGTTCCATAACTATAGATTTTAATATCTTCTAGTCTTTTCTTTTTTCATTTAACTCTTTTCTCACATTTTAACCCTATGAGCATGAGCGAGTTTATTGTGTCGGGCTACATTTCATCCACTTAGTTCCCAACATTCTTGATATATTTGTCCAGTATTCTTATTTGTCTGTTTCCCTTGACTTTAGCCCAAAATGTCAGATCTAACATTTTCATCTCTATATTTTGAGGGAAGAGGCAGAATGAATGCATTCCTCTTCTTCCATCTCATTCCCCAATGGTTGGGTGAGAGGGGTGCCTTGCCCTATCCCTCTGTAAGTCTCCGACCCTCAGGCCCTTAAAGAAACAGCAACTGATTTCTCCTGAACACTAATTCCCAGGACTGCTTCCTCTCCACTAATACCTCTTATTTCCTAGGCCTTTGCATACATCAAAGCCTCCCCAAATCTGAAAGGGTTATGCCACCTGAGTAGGGTGGGCTGATGGCAGGGCCGGCTCTAACCCAAGCAGCAAAAAAAAGCGCCACCCCGCCGGAA
>NW_020664409.1:60428741-60462142 GCF_002925995.2 Terrapene triunguis
AGAGCAAGCTGCATTTTCTTCAGGGTGGTGGGGTGCTTAATAGGCAGGCTTGGGCACAATAAGTAGTAGGTCTGTACACTGCTCTCTACATCTGTGTCTGTGCAAATGGCACTGCTGAGCCTTCTGTGTTGTGAATTGTACGTTTGAGTCTATTTTCCTACCCTCTACAGATAATTATTCTGCATTTGGGCGCTCCAGTTGGCAGATGCACTAGGCATATAAAAGAGGTGTTTGTGTATAAAAGAGCTGTAGATGCCAATCTGAAGGTTGAAATGAGGGAGTGGATATTTTATAATAATTAATACACTCAGCACTTACTTTATGTTTCCACCTGTAGAACTCAAAGCACTTTACAAAGGTTTACAGAAGTGGAAACTTTTTACATACAGAGAAACTGAGGCCAAGTGACTTGCCCGAAGTTATAAAGCAAGTTAATTTCACATCTGGGAACAGACCTCAGGTCTTCCAGTCAAGCTCCTTCTGTTTGAAAACTAGCCTCTGCAATACACATTTGTGTTAACTATAGGTAATAAGACAGGAATCAGTTGTAAAGTTTGGTTCTGGATCTGCACCTTTTCAAAAGTTGGGGAGTGGGGCTGAGTACAGTGTCTTGGTGTTGGCCCATTTCTATCAGCAAGATACATATAAACTATCAGGAAACAAAGTATTCTTACAACCTCTTCTCCATTGCCAGTAGCATTGATAGGCCAGATTCCTTGCAGCATTTTGTTTTGGAGAGAAGCAGACGAGGGAGGGCCCATCATAGAGTTGGTTGTAGCTCCCTAATTTTCTGTCCTGCCTAAGAGTGCTCCTACCTGCATCAGCAGGCAACTGCCTAGAGGGACTCTCTGCCAGCTGAGGATAGTTAGAGTGCAGTGTACTCTTGCTACACTTCCTCCTTTTCCCTTCTATGAGGGATTGCAGATTCTCCTGCCTTGTGTTGCGAAACAATGCAATGAGGGTAGAATGGGGACAGAAAACCTGTCCTAGGGTTTCCTATATCATTTAAATGTATGTAGATTTCCTGTTGATCTGTGATTTTCCACCCGTTGTATAAAGGGCTCTATATTAAACGAAAGTCTTTTTTGACAAAGTCTCTGAATAAGAATAATGCTTTATTTATAATGGTTTGAACTAAATTCCTTCTGAATATTTTCTCTCTTTACTCTAAAGTGAGTAAATCTGTTTTCCAGTGACTAGCAGCCTGATCTTTCTCCATGGCAAAACTCCCACTGACATCAGTGGAGCTGGATCTACCATGACGAAGTAACATACCCTTCTGGAATCTGGGCATTTGGTTTTGGACTCCTCTCCTTAGAGGAAGCTGGACCAACAGTCCTTTTGCATTCAGAATATCCATTAACTTTGGGCTAGCTTCACAAAGAAACTTAAGTGTTGCAATGCTCAGCGTCACCATGTCTAACTTATGGTGCCTAGAAAATCACTGGGATTCACAATGCCTGAGTTAAACACCTAGGCTCCCTGTACTATGATTGGGGAGAGATAAGACAGCATATTAGGCAGCTCCTTACCTAAGCTAGCCAATGGGAGATGCCATGGAGAGGGGCCTGTCCTAAACCCTGTCCCTCCCAGGAAGTTTGATTCCACTCTCAGCTTGGGATTTTCAGCTGCAAACCCTCTCTTTGTGTTAAGTGCCTATGCCATTTTAGCAGGAGGAGGAACAACTTCAACAGGAGAGATTGAGGGAACACCACACCAGAATATCCCATAGACCAGTCGTTAGGAAACTCACCGAGAGGTGGTTGGTCCCTTTTCTAATGCTTTTAGGTGTAGAGGGGACTTAAACTGAGGTGGGGGAGGGGGCTCTCGTAAGTGAGTACCCTAATCACTGGGCTAAAAGTTATAAGGGATTCTCCCAGCTGCCTTGAGTATGCTCATCTATAGGGACCTGATCCAACAGGCTCTAAGCACACTTAGCTGATTGGACCCCACAGAAGAGGTAGGTGGAGGTATATATATTTTCTCCGGTTCATACATTATACTGGAATATAGGTGTTTAGATGCCTGGCATAGGGGTGCAGCATGCAGAGACAAAAACATACGCACCTTGGGAACTATTACGTTAGGCACCTTGGGAACTATTACGTTAGGTGGCTGAGCGGGTGGTTTTGTGAATCCCAGTGGGGCCTGATTCTGGGATTTAGATGCCTAAAGTGGCAATTAGGCAACTAAGCCCTCTTG
The DNA here is from genome assembly GCF_002925995.2 of Terrapene triunguis. Lineage (NCBI taxonomy): Eukaryota > Metazoa > Chordata > Testudines > Emydidae > Terrapene > Terrapene triunguis. Next base: position 60,430,944 of record NW_020664409.1, read on the forward strand.
TAAATCTAGCCCCTGGTGGGGGTTCCATCCACAGACCTTTAATAGGTGGCATTGCCATGGATGGTAATGGGTAGGCCCTACCAAATTCCCGGTCCATTTTGGTCAATGTCACATTTTCAGATGTTTACATTTGAAATTTCACAGTGTTGTAACCATGGGGTTCCTGACCCAAAAGGGGACAATGGGGGGGGGGGGGGTCACAAAGCTGTTTTAGAGGGGTTGCAGGATTGCCACCCTTACAGCCACCTTCCTGCAGCCAGAGGTAGGTTTGAACTCCCTCCAAGAGCATCCGTGCAGGGGAAGAGGAAGTCCCGTCTCTCCCCAGCCTGAGTAGGACTAGCACAAATGCAATATTATGTAACAGGGTGGCTTGCCCTTGGTCTGGAGAGTCTGGGCCTAACCCAACCCCAATTACAGAATGAGCCCCAACTGTGAGAATCAGGTAATTCCTGTATAAAAAGGAGCCAGGTTTAAGGGCTGTCAAGGCTCAGTTCAGGGAAGAGACTGTGAGAAGGCTCCTGCAGGGCCTTGTGTTAGAAGAAGAGTCAAAGTAGGGAGGGAAGTTCTCCAGGCTGGGAGAGACCCTGACCAAGCAGGGAGAGTGAGGAAAGCTATCTAGGCTGGGAGGTGCCCTGACTAAACAGGGAAGAGACAGGGAGACCCAGAGGGTAAGCAAGAAGCCTTGAAATAGGGAGTTTCCCAGGGAAAACTGCAGCATGGGTGAAGAGGATGGCAAGAGACCTAATTGTTTGGTACAAGGCTGGAACCCAGAGTTGAGGGTGGGAGAGGGTTCCCCTAGAGGGCTACAGGCTGAACCAAGGACTGACTGAGGAAGGGACCCAGAGATGGTGGAAGGATTTATTTTGTGTTAGTTTTCCAACTAAAAATCCGCAACATGTCTAGGACCCTGGAAGGAGTGGACTAAAGACTTACCTAGCCAAAGGACTGAGTCACCAGATGGTATTGGCTGAGAAACCACCACAGCGCTAGTTGGGTTGCCAAATGTCTAATCGCACAACCCAAATACCCTTGCCTCACCCATGCCCTGCCCCTTCTCTGAGGCCACCCCTCTGCCCTACCCTTCTGAGGCCCTGCCCCTGCTCTCTCCATTCCCCCTCCCTCCCTTTCACGAGGCTGGGGTAGGGGGTTGGGGTGTAAGAGGGGGTGCAGGCTCTGAGCTGGGTGGTTGAGACTAAGGGTTTTGGACTGTGTGTGGGGGCTCTGGGGTATAGGAGGAGGTTTAGGGTACGGGCTCTGGGAGGGAGTTTGGCTGTGGGAGAGGGCTCAGGGCAGGGGCAGGGAGTTGGGGTATGGGCTCCAGCTGGGCGGCAATTACCTCGGGCGGCTCCCAGAAGCGACCAGCATGTATGGCTCCTAGGCTCAGGGGTGGCCAGGTGGCACTGCATGCTGCCCCTGCCTGCAGGCACCGCCCTCACAGCTCCCATTGGCCATGGTTCCCAGCTAATGGGAGCTGCAGAGCCAGCATTCGGGGTGGGAGCAGCACGCAGAGACCCCCTGGCCACTCCTGCACCTAGCCAGACATGCTGATCACTTCCCGGGAACCGCGTGGAGCCAGGGCAAGTAGGGAGCCTGCCTTGGCCCAGCTGCACCACCAAACAGACTTTTAGTGGCATATTAAAATCTTCTGGATTGGTTTCAGTAGCCACTAGGCGATCAGTTCCGATTCCGGAGACTCCTGGCCAATCCGGGAGTGTTGGCAACCCAAGGTGTTATCCCTGTGAGACAGCTGCTATGCCAACCTTGGCCATGAGGATGCACCTAGTGGTGAGTGGACCCTGTTACAGATTTCAGGACCAATAAGAAATAAATATAAACTTTCCAGATTAACATGTGAGGCTTTTTTCAATGTTAATAAGATATTATAGTGAGTTGTCAGGGGAGTAAAATCGCTAAAATGGTGTATCCAAGAGAAGAAATATAAGACAGAGTCTGACAAGGGGGCCTGAGTTGTAAATATTCCCATATGACATTTTTTAAGAAGCCAAAAATGCATTGAAAGCCATTAAAGGCCAATAAACTAATTGCTTTAAAAGCATTTGAGAGAGAAAGATTAAACACTTATCTTGACAAAAGGTGGATACTGGACTATAACAATATTACCCACATGGTAGGATTTCAATAAGCATCTGTTCGTGGAAGCCATTATTTATAAAGTGTTTTTGCTAATTGAAAGGCTGTTATTACACAGGACACAGCAGGTAAGAGAAAATTTAAGTATTTCCAGTGCCATGGCAATACAGTCAAAATGCTTGCAAATAAAATTAAACGGTTGAAGGGTCAGTTTAATCCAAATGAATTCTAAGTTAGCAATGATAAATAAACTGTGATTTTTATGACATTGTTTATTTGCCATCATTGAGAATTTATTTTGGAATGATAATATAAATGTGCACAGTTCCAACAGTCCTGGTATTGAAATCATAATTCCTGTTGATAGAGCAAAATCCTGCCAGAAACTTAAATTAAGAGCGAGTCACAATCCATTTGGACTGCCATAAACCCTCATGCAGAGTACAGAAATCATGTTTCAAAAGAACAACCCTGACCCCATCCTGCTTTTTTTAAAAAACAAACCTGAATCCATTTTGCTCATTCCAGCAGATTGGTAGTTTAAAAGGTAAGGAGCATTTCTCACCATGAAAATGAACAGTGGTGAACATTTGCAAAGAGAAGTATGTATTCTGCAGTTGTCACTTCTAAGCCTACGCTGTCTTGCCAGAAAGCTGAAATTACTTTTGTGACGTTGGCCACCTCATAACATAATGTCATACACCATGAAATAGTTTCCATCTGACTTTAATAAATAATATATTGTAATTAATTACCAGCCATTAGATGGCTCTTTACCTCTCTGATGATGTTTGCAAACATTAAATAAAGAATCCTCACAACAGCCATATGAATTAGGTAAGAAACATCACCCCGTTTTTAAGATGGAGAAGATAAGATAAGATACAGAGGGTCACATTTCCTGCACGTTAAATGGGTGCCATGACTTCTGGTCAATTCAGGCGAAAGGGGCTAAATGACTTTCCCAATTCTGAGTTCCTCTCTTTCCGAAGCTCAGTGCATCAACAAGGGAGGCACAGCTGACTTTAAATTACTTTTGCACTTCTCCTGAGGATGTTTGGGGGTCAATTTTAGCCCCCTGTAAGTTAGAACAGTCCCAGGCTCTCGACACACCCTCCCCACCTGCTGGGATGAGCAAACTGTTTATATTTCTCCAGATTGATCACTAGGGTGGCAGTGCTAGGAGACTAGCTCACCCCATTCACCCTGATGAATGGGGTGAGCTCCTCACTAACAGGGAATAGCTCAGCAGGGAGTTGGGTTTCCATAATGAACCCCAGAGCAGTACAGTGGCTCAGCAGCTTCCCCTGCCTGTCTTCACACACACTCCTGCTCTCCTCTCATGGGTATAGAGGTGCTGACAGATCAGACATGAGCTGCCTGTCATGGAAAGGAGCAGCGCTATCTCTTTGAGCCACTGAGAACCAAGCTGGGTAGGACGGAGCAGATGGAGGCAGTTACAAGACTGAGTGGAAGCAGAGAGGGGAGCCGGTGGAGGTTGGGATAAGCTTCTGCAGCAGTAACCGGTGTGAGATTGTATGTTCTATTTCTTTAAATCATGACATGGTAGGAAGCCAGATGGGAGAGACTGGAAAAGGTTTTAGGCAGAAACTTTACAGGGAAGCAGACAAGTTTTATGGCTAATACTGCTTCCTTTACACTGATGAAATTCCTTGTTCAGTATTAGAAGATAGCAACTCAGAGGGAGGAGTCGGGAGATGTTAGTAAAGAGACACAGGAGAGTGGAGAAAGGGCTGGGTGGGGGTGCAAAAGATGGGGAATGAAAATAAGGGGAGCAAGCAAATGAGGAGCAAGCAAGAGGACTGAACCCTTAGTTGGCACGGGGAGAGTGGTGGTAAGTGCCCAGAAGCAAGGGAAGGGAATAAAACAACAAGGGGATAAAGAGTACTGGGGAGAGAGTAAAAGGCAGAGATTATGAGCTAGGGCAGGAAATAATGTCACTGAAAAAGGACTAAAGGCAGGAGAGGCAACATGAAAGGGAAATCTAGTGAAATGAAAAAAAACAAACCTGGATGACACACGACATGTTTTGGTTTCTTACTTTTGTGTCTCACTTTGAGTTGTTACCTCAGTGACAGAAGTACTGCCTTAAGAAATAACTGACAAACATAATAAGCAACACTACACAGACTCTTACACAGAGCTACTTAAAGGCCAGTCTTAAAATCAAGGCATTTGATAACATTTCTCATTGGTGTTACTTGTCAGGGCTGCTGACACCATTAACAGTCATTTCACTGTGGACTAGATCAGAATAATGGGTGTATTGTTAGGGTCAGATCTTCAGCTGGTGTTAATCTGTGTAACTCCATTGATTATGGTGGAGCTATGCTGATTTACACCAGCTCAGAATCTGGCTCTGGAACCTGCTGTAACATCCAGATTTAAAATGTCCTCAGTTGTCATCCACGTTCACAGTATATAGATAGAAATTAGAAAGAAAACAACAAAAATTCAGGATTCTGCTGCCAAATTCTCTCCTATTTTTCCACTGTGGTGCTTAGCTGGGCAAGCCTGTGCCTCCTAGGACCTAGTGGACATCAGTTTCCCAGTGGCCTCTTTCCCTGGCAGATGTGTGGGAGCCAGTGTGATTAATACAGCAACTAAGAAATTTCTGTCTATAAATTGTGTAATACATTAGGGGGTGGGTGGGATCCTTAATTTTGCATGTTTGCTTCAGTGATACAAGGGTGGGTGGGTCTTGAAAATCACCAAAAAAGTGTTACATAATTTATGGACTACCCCATATGGAGGTGAACTGTTCTGCCCTCCAGGACAGCCACAGACAGGTTTTGGGAAGGGGGCTGTGCTCCTGACACTGGAGCAAGCAGGAAGCATGTGGTTGGCTAATCTCCACTCTCTCCCTCCCTCATCCTCTGCTCTGCTGGTGTCTTTGTGTATAAAGGGTACAGAAGGGGTGGATGGGGACTAGTTAGTCACAAGGCATAGTGCAGCGTGCCCACTGCTGCTATCTGTGGACAGCACTCTTAAGTTGCCTTCTTAGCACATTAATTAAAAAAAATTTAGATGCACATGCCTGTAAACTTTGGTCAGGCCTGTACTAAATGCTTGGGATTCAATCTTAAAACCTAGGATAGTCACAGTAAAAATGAGAGAGCTGGCAAGTAGATGGGGGAAGTACAGACTGTTTTGTTGCCTTAGAGTCTGGGTGAGCAGCAGCTGGGATGCATAAGAACGGCCATACTGGGTCAGACCAAAGGTCCATCTAGCCCAGTATCCTGTCTACCAACAGTGGCCTATGCCAGGTGCCCCAGAGGGAGTGAACCTAACTGGTAATGATCAAGTGATCTCTCTCCTGCCATCCATCTCCACCCTCTGACAAACAGAGGCTATGGTGCCTTTTCTTTTATGGTGCCAAGTTGTTCCAGAGATGGTATCTACCACAAGCTGTTTGGTTCTGCAGGGGAAAAGCCTTTACCTGGAAAACTATATTAAAAGCCACAATTTATACAACACAGTTTTGCCTGGGAAATAAAGCAATGTTTTCACTGACCCTTTTCATGTGTTCTCTCATGTTATTACCTTTCCCTCTTCATAACTTTACTTAAATTCCATCTCAGTCTCTTGTCTTGCAGCTGAGCTATTCTCCCGGCCACCAACCATCTCTAGGTTTCCTTTTTCTTTCTTCCCTATATTTTGTTTTACCCTCATTTTCTTCTCCTGTTCACTGTGTAGTTCACTTCTCTTCTTTCCCATTCCTTTCTTTGTTTCTTCTCTCTTGCTCCCAAAGTTTCTGCTGTTCTCCATTTTCTTCTGATGCCTCTTTAGTCCTGCTATGTCACTTCCACGTCACTTTGTCCCCTCACCTTCTTGGTCTCTTCCCCTCTCTACTAGCTGTGCATTTCTCTTCTTTTCTCTCCTCTCATGATTCTGTACCTACTTTAAAAGAAATAAACTCCATGCTGCATCCCCTCCAGGCTTATCTATAGTTCCTCTCTTCATTTCTTGGTCTTTGGGCTTATTTCTGTAAATTGCTGAGTATTCCTGGGAGGTGCTAAGTGACTTCCAACTTCTGTTGGCTTGAAAGGCACTTGCATCCTCAAATAGCTTGATCTTGTCTCTCTACTTTGCTTTCCAGTGTCTCTTTCTGTCCCTCTATTCTCAGTCCATTTTTCTCTTTACTTCTTTTTTCCTCGCAACTCACCCTTCCCTTGATCCCCGAATCTCTTTTCACATTTCCCTCCTTCCTCATTCCTTTGTTCCCCCCCTCTGTCCAGTCTCCATGTTGATTTTCTTTGAGTTTTGCATATCACTAATTCAGACCAAGTCCATTTGATACGACCTTGCAAAGTACATGAGCCAGATCCTCAGCTTGTATAAATTGGAGAAGCTCCAATGCCTGCCGTTGAGTTATGCTAGTTTACATCTGTTTAGGAACTCTCCCTGGGTATGTGTACACTTCCCCTTTCTTGGCTCCTTTGGCCAACCCCCATATCCACAGTGCTCTATAAAATTTTCCACACTGTTTCTTTTCTAATGTGTTTTAGCATATTATGTCTTATGGCCCTGATTTTTGCCTTCATTATTTTATCGTCACACTTGTTGCATAGTTGGCTTTAATAAATGCAAAAATAAACACACATCAGCTTCTGGTTGTACATCATTCCAGAATAAACGTGAAAATATAAATGTTTTTTATCTGAACATTTTTAGATAATACTGTAAAATGGATGAAAGATACTAAGTAAGGAAATATATAATACCATATTTGGATGTGTATCTAACTACTCCCCTTTTTCAGATCCATACCTGGCACCATGAGTATAGTCTTTGAATTTTCATTCACCCAAAACAAAAAAAATAATCCTTCCATTTGGTAGACAGTTGATTGTAACACAGATCTGCTTTTAAAATACATTTCTGCCTTTATGTCTCTTTCCTTCCATCTCACACTCAGTATAGTTGCTGCTGACTTAGATGGTCTATGAAAACTCCTTCCTGATCATACAGAAATATTGCTTCCTATCAGTGAATTGAGTTGCTTTCTTTTTTTGCTCCCAGAAAACATGCTTGGCATCTTTTTTTAAACTGTGCTTCAAGATTGATCAGCGATGTGTCGTATTCATTCCTGGTGTAACTCCATAGACTCTGAGGGTAGCAGCAAAGCAACAACTTAACTGAAGTTGCACCAGGGATGAATTTATCTCAGCATGTTTACCAAAGCTAGAACAGCTATAGCCATCTCTTGGAACCTCTCTCAGCCATCCACAATACAGATATTATTGAAGGAGCAAGATATGACTATAATTGTGGAAGAAGCAACATTTTTAAAACTCCTTGATGATCTAGTAGCATGGCAAAAGTAGAACTGCCCAAAAGAAGTTTTAGAATTTAGTGGCCTCAATTACCTGATGGCCACTTGGGATGTAAGAGAGGCATCCATAAGCTAAAAGGCCTTTTTTCTTAAAATTATGCCACTCTTGATACTTGCTTTTTACTTACCTAGGCACATGCACAACTATTACCAACACTGAAAAAGATTTCTGATCTTTGAAATTATGGAGAACTTATAAATGGTTACTATCGACTAGATGCTCCTAAGAAGTTAGTGTGAAGTGTGATTTGATCTTAAAAATAAAAGTCCCTAGATATGAGTTGTGATCTGGCTGTACACAATCTGCTGAGATCCTCCACCTTGATACTGAAGACTGTATTAATGAGGGGCCAATAACATTTATCCCATTTATGCATTTTTATCTTTGATTAGGTAGTCATTTAAGTGCAAGAGCTAAAGAAGGGACAAGCAGAAGCAAAGTGAGTCATTTGTTTTTTTTTTTTTTTTTTTAAAGTGAACTTAGTGCTTGTGAAAGGTTCTGGCCTGACAGCCCTGGAGACTGAAGTTCTTCATTTGTCCACAGAAGAGAGAGACAGACTACGGCATGACTAGCAGTGATACAAACTTTCTTGTTTAGCGAGTTGCCTCTGAAAGGTAAGAAGATATTTCAGGCATCATGTCGATTCAATCCTTGGACCCTTTACTGGCTCTGCAAACTGGAGCCAGCTGTAGTAGAAGGTTCTGTAGTGTGGCCATCTATCCATGGGAAAATGGTCTGAGTAACTCATTGCAAAGGTCACCAAGCACCTGTCAAATTACATGGCTTTTGTCCACTACACCAGACTGTGCTGGATTTGAAACATGGAGAGGGAAGAGCTGGGTAAAGAAAAGTGAGCTAGAAAGGGCCAAATCCTGAAGTTGGCAACTGAAAGGCTCATTTTCTCCTAGAAAGTGACTTACACAAAATCTCAAAGTGGACTCAAAGTGCCAAAACTTTCACTATGTGTTTGGGCCTTGGGAACTCTGGTGGAGCTATTTTCTTTGGCATCCAGTGGGTATGAATCTAAACTCTACCTCTGCTGTGCACCACAGCTGCGCTTGTTCTGTTCTGTCCTTTTATGCGTGCTGAGGGAGGAAGCCAGATTTGTCAATCATGATGTGCAAACGTGGGGGTGAATTTTGGAAAAAAGCTGCACCTGTGAAGTGAATTGCAGCTGGAAATAAGAATTTGGCTCTCACTGCTCATTGTCTCAGTCGTATTTGACAATGGCAATTACAGCAAATTATCAAATGCAAAGAAAACAAACAATTAATCCTTCTGAGGTAGAGCTTGTATCTACAGTATTGCTTTTGCTTTTATTTTATTAAACGTGACAGGTAATAAAGTAGGAATATATTGTTCAAAATGTAGCTATAATAAGTCTTTACATTTTAGTAAACAAATCTAAGATGTATTGCTTCTGAGATGATCTATGGTTACATCTGGTGCTTGACTCTGAATGCGTAAACACTAAAGTGTTCAAATTGAGTACTGCAGGGCAAGTAAAGGTCAAATCATTGGAAAAAAATTTAACACACAATTATGGCAGTTTAAAAGGAAAAATATTTGGAGTTGTGGATAAAATAGAGACCAGGGACTATTTTGTAAATTCTTTCATCTGATTATGTAACAAGGGATTCCATAAAGGAGGCAAACACACTTGCAATAGAAATGTGGAGGCAGGTAGTAAAATATTTTCCCCTTATTTCCTTTTTTCATTATACCCATCTAATATATTAGAGGGATTCTCCTCTTTCGTTCAGTGAAGTGTGGCATCGGGAGCCAGTGCACAACTGTTGCACACTAAAAGGCCAAAATGACCAATCAGAACATGGATTTGGACACTGAGACCCTGTCTTTCATTGGCTGATAGAGTTTTAAGACTAGCAGGGACCATCAGATCATGTAGTTGGACCGCCTGTATAGCATAGGCCACAGAATTTCACCTAATTACCCTTGCATTAAGCCCAATAATTGATTTGACTAAAGTATATCTTCCAAAAAGACATCCTGTCTTGATCTGAAGCCTTCAAGAGGTGGAGAATCCACCACTTCCTTTAGTAGCTTGTTCCAATGATTAATCACCCTCTCTGTTAAAAAATCTGTACCATATTTCTAATTTGAATCAACATGTTTGGAACCGTGTTTTTGCTTAGGCTCCCCCCACACTTTAAAGGTGTTAGATTAACATGCTTGTAAAGCCCTGCCAAGATGCAGGTTAACTCAACTGAATGAATATCATGGGAAAACACACATTTTTTGTCCCTCAAGACAGGGCCTCTATGTCCAGTTATACCCTAACAATCATTGTGATGGGTGTGGAGCTGCTGTGTGATAACTTATGAATGCTGCATGTTGACCTGGTAACTGGGATGTTTGCGCTATTAAACTATAGTGATATATTCATAGTGGGCTGAAAGGAAAAAACAAGCAGGAAGGGGAGAATAGGCCAAGATAAACCAACCCTCAGCATACACTTCAAGGTTCTGACTTGACCTCCTGCTCACATCCCTGGACTGGTTTGGTTCTAAAGGGCAAAAGCGCAGGAACTGACAAGAACAAATGGACTCTGACTATGTTAAAAGAGAGTTTGTTTTCTCTCTCTTTAAAGAAGACGTAGTTATTGAGGAGATGTTTAGGCAGGAACCAGGCTGGAACAAATGCACCTGCTGAGGTGTCTGAAGAAGCTAGGCCTGCTCTGGTTATCACGAGGGGACGGTAAGCCTTAGGTAAGATAGATGTGAGAGATTACTTGTTTTAAAATCTCTTTTCTCTTATGTTTTGATTCTACTGTGAGAATAAACAATGCTTTGGTTTTAAGAAGGCTGTCTGATCACTATATACACCCCTGCTCAGCCTCCGGAAGGGAAGAACTGCAACTGCTGACCCCAATTGGATTTACTGGGTAAGCACAATTGATACAGAGGGTACTGTAACACAGGGTCTGCTCTGAGAGTGGGAGAATTATGGAATTCCACCCCAGGATAGGTAGAGGCATGAGGCCTGATGTCTGAGGTGGTGCACTCACACCAGGAAAGGGACACAGTGTGGCTAGCTCTGTAACAGTCACACTTACTATTTGATTGAGAGAATCATCTTGACTGGAGAAAGCTGCTAGTTGGTTATTTAATCCACTCTCACCATTGTGACAGGGTTATTATTTACAGACAAATGTCAAGATACTTAAATATCTCCCATGAAGTTGAATTCTAATGATCACTTGTTCCAATTCTTAATTTTTCTTATTAGGAACACCATTAAAATATATTCAACCCAAGAATTCCTTTCTGCAACCTAAGTCCCTGACTCATGTCATCAATGATAGTAAGAATTATAGATTGCTTTATGACAGCCCTCTTTAGTATTTGTAGACAGTAATTGGGCTCTTAGTTACATCAGTGTACGTTTACAAAATTCAGTGGAGTTAGTCCAGATTTACCGTGGCAAAGGTGACAGCAGAATTTGGCCAATCATCTCCCTTCACAATACCTTTTTCTAGAGTGAACATGCCTACTTATCTTAACCCTTCCCTGGTATTATTTTCCCCCTTGGTATTAATTTCAAAGACTTTTCTCATTTGTACTTGCATTATTATTTGTTTGGTTATCCATATTTGTGTAGCATCTGCAAATATTCTAGGTGTTGTCCACACACATATGAAGACACAGGGCCTGATTCTCTACTCCTTTTAATCAGTTTTAAGATTATGTAAATTTATGGACTTCAATGGATTTACATCAGTGAAAAACTTTGTATAACAGATTTGAGAATCAGGCCCAGTCTCAGAACTCTCTATATAGACTCATAGACTTAAAGGTCAGAAGGGACCATTATGGTCATCTAGTCTGACCTCCCGCATGATGCAGGCCACAAAAGCTGACCCACCTACTTTCCCTTAACTCAGCTGTTGAAGTCTCCAGATCGTGATTTAAAGACTTCAAGTCGCAGAGAATCCTCCAGCTTGTGACCCCTGCCCAATGCTGCGGAGGAAGGCGAAAAACCTCCAGGGCCTCTGCCAATCTTCCCTGGAGGAAAATTCCTTCGCGACCCCAAATTCCTTCTTGTCCGTGTCTGAACAGAGTTGTGGCCTATTGAGTCCAATGCTGAGTAGAGTGGAATAGTTACCTGGTTTATCTTAAATGTGATACTTCTATCACAATACAACTTGATATCATTTTCATTTTTTTGTGATGGCATTGACTCATATTCTACCTAACATCCAATTTATAATAGCTCTATTTTCCCTTATCAGAATGTCACATGGAACCTATCAAATACCTTAGTTAAGTCAGATGTACTAGATCAAGTGTAATTTCCTTTATGCACTAAAAAGTACCATGAGTTTAGCATAATTTGTTTCTTAAGCGCATATGTTGCCTTCACCTTATTTTTCCATTAGGAGCTGTGGCGGGGTGAAGACTCACCGATGTGGCGCTTCCTACTGGTCATCCAGGGAATTAGCTCTTTCCAGCCCAGAGCGCCCTCTGCGGGCTGGTGTTTCACCTGCCACTGGCCCCATGTCCTTCCCAGACCCTGGTGCCCTTTGCCCAGGGGGTTCTGCCCACTGCAGTACCTCCTCACTCTGAGTCTCCCCTCCCAGGGGAACCCCCAACCCTCAAAACCCACCTTGCCTCAGTGGCTACTGCTAGTCTCCATCTAGCCCCCGCTCACTGGGGCAGACAGCAGTCTAAACCACTCATCAGCAAGGGGGTTTGGACCAGCTGCCTCTGCCTATTCCTGGGCTGCCCCTCTGCAGCCCTAGTACTCGTGGGCCCTTAACTCAGGCCTGCAGCCTGGGGCTTTGCTAGGCTGGAGCTCCCCAACTCCCTCTGCCCTTTCCCTGCACTGCTCTACCCTAGGTACCCTCCTCAGCTTCCCAGGCAGCCAGGTCCTTCTCTCTCTATGGAGCTAAAAAGAGTATGTTTTTCAGTCTCTGGCCCTCAGCCCTCTTATAGGGCCAGCTGTGGCCTTATTGGGGTGTGGCCCCACCTGTGGCTGCTTCCCCCAATCAGCCTGGCTTTTCCTCGCTGCAGCCCCCTCCAGGGCTGCTTTAACCCCCTCAGGGCAGGAGCGGGGTGACCACCCCGCTACAGGAGCATATATACTGATTGTGGGTGGGAGTTTCAAAAGTAACTTTGGAAAACAAGTCCCATTGACAGACACAAGGATTTGTGTTCACAGCTTATTCAGACATTTTTGAAAATCCCATTCTACTTTATTAATCGTTGCAGCAAATTTGAGTATATATTAAAGTCACATTTATGGGTCTCTCACTTTCTTAGTCTGCTTTTTACTCTTTCTTAAGCACAGGGTCTGTATGTTGTTTTATCTTTTCTGCTGATCTGCGACCTTTCCTCAGCAGCTCTTATTTTAAAAAAGAAAAAGAGAAAAAAAAAGAGAGAAAGGAAAAAAAGAGACAATACTCGGATGCTATAATTTTAGTTCCTTAGCATTCTAGGATGAATTATTTCAGGACTTGTTGACTTAAATACTTTCGAGGTGTCTGAAAAAAATCAACAGGCAGTAAAGGGCCAAATGCAGCCCACAATATAATCTATGGCTGATTACCTCCATCTGGCAGGTGAGGATACGTATGATTTAACTGCAGATTTTTATTCTGGTGAATTCAAACAATACATTTCAGTTCATTTATCAAGGAAGAGTCAAGTACAAATACATAAATTGAGTCTGCATTTTCATTTAAATATATAAATTCATGTGCAGATTAGCCCTCAGGCTATTTGGAAAAACTCAGCTTGCTCTTAATGTTGTAAACTCCATTTCTGTATCTTTTAAAATGGGAAAAATTCTGCCTCTCTGTCTCAGAAGTCTTAATGAATTAAGGTTTGTAAAGTGCTTTGAGATCCTCATATGATACGACAGGTTCTATAGAAGAGCACAGTCATATCTTTGCATTGTTTATAATCTTTGTCAGAAAATAATTTGGGTTATGTTGTTTGAATCTGAGTTATTCTTGCTAAAATAAAGTTTGTTTAGTTTAGCAAAACACATCATTCCAGAGCGGAGAGTAGGAACATATGGTGTTCGAAAGAGAGTCAGATTATCTGATAGTTATCAACAGCTACATTTTCTTGGAGAATGAGAGAGAGGGAGAGAGAGAGAGAGAGAGATGATAAATGAAAATTCTGGATTGCCTTCCAGAAAGGGGTCAGCTCCTCCTATAGGACTACAAGTTCAGAAGGAATAACTGGTTAGCCAGCAGAAACAGCTGTGGTTAGTTTAACATGCTAAGAATTAAACAGAGTAATTGGAAGATGACTGTTCTACAGCTAAACAATTTCAAACCAGAGTTCTAATCAAATTCATTACAACTGAAGACATGCAAACTTTCTAATTCCATAAAGTATAAGAAGAACAATGATAACAGAAAAAAGAAACAGACAGGGTTTTTCTTGGTGACTTTCTAGTTCATCCTTGCTTTGAGAATAGGATATAAAATGTGTAAATGTAACTGACTTAGTGGATAGAGCACTGGACCTGGGGTCTATGTTCAGCTCTAGTGACTGACTTTTGGCCAGGGCCGCCCAGAGGGGAGGCAAGTCGGGCAATTTGCAGGGGCCCCGAGATCCCTGGTCCTGGGGTGGTCCGGGTCTTCGGCAGCATTTTGGCGGCGGGCGGCCCTTCAGTCGCTCCGTGTCTTCGGCAGCATTTCAGCGGTGGGGGGCCCTTCAGTGCTGCCGAAGACGCGGAGCAACTGAAGGGCCCCCCGCCGCCGAAATGCTGCCGAAGACCCGGACTGCCGCCGGGTGAGTACAAGCGCCACAGCTCCCCTGCTTTGCCCCAGGCCCCCTGAATCCTCTGGGTGGTCCTGCTTTCGACAGTCTCTTTGTATTCTTTTATCTCTTCGTACTTCTGTTTCTCTGCCTTCCCTTTGTATTTTCTACTTAGCTTACAAACTATATAGAAGTAGGGGCTCTCTAGAAATGTGCTTATATAATATCTAACACAGTGGGGCCCCAGTCTCTGTGAGGATCTCTAGGCATTGCTGTAACCCAAATAATAATAAAATGAAACATTTTTGGTTTTAATTTATTTCAGATTCATAGATTCATAGATTCTAGGACTGGAAGGGACCTCGAGAGGTCATCGAGTCCAGTCCCCTGCCCGCATGGCAGGACCAAATACTGTCTAGACCATCCCTGATAGACATTTATCTAACCTACTCTTAAATATCTCCAGAGATGGAGATTCCACAACCTCCCTAGGCAATTTATTCCAGTGTTTAACCACCCTGACATGATGATGATATTATTGCTTTTCAATGTTCCTTGGATAAAGAACACATTGTTGGAATAATACTGCATGCACTACAGTGGTGACTTTTCCCCATTTCCTTATACTACTAAACACCAGACTGGCCAGTGGTTAAAAGCTGCAACCCTGGAAAACCCTTATCCTTTTTATTCTCCATTTTGTTATTTATTTCTTGGCAGCCATGAAAGTTCAGTGTTCTGATATTTTTAATGTAGAAACACTGAACTAATTGTACACAAAACACATCACAAATCCAGTAACCATACATTTCATATTTATACATGTTAGATAAAAAAAAGTATTAAGTTAAGGCCACGTCAAAGAGACTCTTCTGCAGAATCCTAGGGTGAAAGGGCCAAATTTTCAAACAGACCTCGACATTTGTGCCTGCAATGTTTTGCGTGAGCAACTATTTGCACATGTAATAGCAACACTTGAACATGCAAATATGTATAAATAGGAACATGCAAAATTTGCAACATCAGGCCTTTAAGACAATTTGGCCTTGTGTGCCAAAAAAAGGGCACACAACTTCTTTAAAGTAAGACTGAGCAAATACAGCTGGTAGTTTAATAAAAATTAAAATGTTATCTTTAAGGATTACATTTATAGATAATGTGTAAGTTGGTAATAGGCATGAGTGGATGTAAATGGGCATAATTTCCATGCTCTGGGGGCAGAATGGGGTATATAACAAATAAACCACTTTAACAAAAGTGTATGAAAGTGTGTAAGATATCGAAGACTGACGCAAATTTACATTACTCTCCTGTTTGTTTCTGCTACACCCCCTTTGCCAAGTTCTGCCTTCATTTAGTTATTACTACACCTCTTTTGCCTGCTGTGAAATTTACCTCAAAGTTGTAATGTGACTTATGCCAGGTGACTTCTGTCAGGTCTGAATTGAAGAGACAGCATTGACTTGAATTTTTGAAATTGAGTCAAATTGAATAGTTTTTTAAACTGTAAGTTGTCTTTTAAATAAGACTTTGCTCTGGGAATCAATTTAGATCTTTTTTTAAAGGCAGTTAAATCTTCTGTAATGTCTGTCTCCAACACTATCTTTTTGTGTATGTATTTTCTTAAACTTCTAGAGAAAATGAAGACAGTTGTGTACAAAAATGAAACCGGAATCGAGAGCACTAGGCCAAAGTAACAGATGGCATGCGTGGTGCAATATGCTGGTATAACTGATGTGTCAGAGGCCAAAAGGTAGGAATGTAATGAGCAGTTTGTCCCCAACACACACTTTCTTATGCCCCTGCCCTTTTTCTTTTCTTAATAAATCTCTGCTCTTCTATCCATTTCATGTACAACTTACACTCACTGTGCCAGATTCAGGACCAAATCATGGTCTCATTGACTTGACTGGACCAGGTTTTGGCCCTCTGATGGAGTGATTTGGGATTTACACTACTGCAACAAAATCTGACCCACTTACACCAGTTATTGACCTATGACTTGCATTACCTTCTGAATCTTGCCCAAACTGACAGAGAGCAAAAATTGCACATCCATGATAGAACTGAGAAAAAAAACCAGCCTTGATTTCCAAGCAGGGTGGGTTGATTTAAAATCTGATTTAAATTGTTTAAATCAACAACCAGTAATCTTGATTTAAATAATGAGTTTTAATCTTGGTTTGCATTGGTCCTTTTTAGTTATTTGCCTAAAGAAAGGGTGATTGTCATTGGATGGCAACCATTAATACGTGTTGGTTTGCAACTAAATACAGCCTTTACACTTAATTTGGTGCATCTTTTTATTAACCAGGAGAATACGCTATATCTGTACACATTTGTTTAAGTAATTATATACTTTAATTTACATTTATTCAGATTCTTAATTTTTACATTTTTTATGTTAGAAAATGGTAAATGATGCATTTTTTACTTACTAGATAAGGATTAAGTTTTTACCTGTTATTTGTGTCAAGCTCTATTTGGACTGTATTTCAAATTCAGTTGAAAAACATTTTAATTTTTGTATTACTTTAAATGTGCTGGATACAAACTTTTTTTCTTATCAGAAAGTTTATCAAAACATGTTTTAGATTTAAAATTAACTGATTTCTTAAACAAAGGAAGTATTATTTGTGTAGTATTGAACTGATTGCTTCTGATTACCATATATTTCAAGCTTTTAGAACTAGTAGATCTCATCCTATCACAAACAAGCTTTTCTGCTTTTTCAACTCCCAATAGTTTTTTTTTTTTAACTTTGAATGATCTAGTCATTAAACTGAACTAGTTGAATAAACTGAAATGGAGAAAATATTCTCCTAGCACCTCCAGAAAAGGCTACTGCTGTCAAAAGATGGTTTAGGACTGGCTTCAGGTGCTTAGTCAGTGATTTGATTATTTTTAAAACTTGGCAACAAACACATACTGCTTAATATTCTTTAATGTAAATGATTTTAGTAGGTTGTCATAATTTCAAATAGATTTAGTTTAAAAATAAGCCTGCATTTAATTTAAAGAAAAATGTGATTTTTAAAATGTGATTTTTATCCACCCTTATTCCCAGTCATCTGCTCTCATCAGTAGAAGATGATACTCCTTTCCAATAAAAGGGCAGCTGTGTTCTGTACTCATAAACTGCAAAGGAACTGCTGATGGCATGGCATTCTTAACTTCAAGTGCATAAATGGATGTTATCAATAACTCTTTTGTTATACCTTTCCGTGCAAGAATGTTGGAAGACACTCCCTGCTTTTAGAAGACTCGATTGTAGACACTTTTAGCTAAATTGGGCCAGGTTGCTGTACAATGCTGATAAGACCCAGCAGGGCAAAAACAATTCTGCTTCCCAAGCTGGCCTTAAACAACACGTCACACTTCATGAAAGTATGTGTTTCTGGCTGTGCTGGATATTGAAACTGTAGAAACAAAGTGGGATGCTTGTTGGGATACCTTCAGGTAACTAGCCTGAACATTTGCCATATTTTAAATCTATGGAGACATCCTAGAACTGGAAGGGACCTTGAAAGGTCATCAAGTCCAGCCCCCTGCCTTCACTAGCAGGACCAAGTACTAATTTTGCCCCAGATCCCTAAGTATCCCCCTCAAGGACTGAACTCACAACCCTGGGTTTAGCAGGCCAATGCTCAAACCACTGAGCTATCCCTCCCCCAACTAGCCTGAACCTTTGCCAATACTCTGAACAAATTCTCAACTTTTGTTAGGTTCACATGAGTCACCCTCTATTTCTATCTGCCCTTTCTTACCCTAGTTCATCTCTCTGCTCCTACTTTATTTGTTATAATATAGCATCAAAAGTGTGCTACATGCTCCTTTACAGACAAACAAAAATCACAGTCCATGCCCAGAGAGCTTACAATTGAAGCAGATTGCTGCTCTGACAAGTGAAGACAAAGAGTGTGAGTATATCCTAGATGCTTCTCCAGCCGATGTTCTGACCTTGACAGATTATGCTATTTGATATGATTAGAGGGTGAGTCAGGGATATTTCTTCCTAATGTCTGTGCAGTTATCCAGTATTGTTTGTTTTACAGTTCCCATGTGTTCACCCTTCTCAGTTCCCTCCTTAATTTCTGTCACTTTTTAATCACTTAATGGAGGAATCTGGAGTACTGTGTGTCCCTCCATGTCCATTGCTTCAATAGCATTATCATTGCTAGCAATGACAGATTCTCATCAGTAACAGATATGATTTTGGATGATGCATAATTTGAATGTTGTCTCTGGAATTAGAGAATCATTCTCTGTAGTCTAGTGAGTTGGATGGTGCTGCAAAGAGGGTTTTTACAGGACATGCAACCCATTGTTTTAGGCTCAGCCATAAAACTGTGATCGTGCATATATTTATAAAAGTACTTGCAGTCAAATACAACTGCAAATAATTCCATTTCTACTTGTACATAACATTCCTTTGTTGGTGTGATGTTGATATAGTGGATAGCCTTTCTGAAGCACTACTAAATTAAATTACATTTGGATGCTTGTAGAGTCAGCTGTCTAGTAGAAATCAAATAGTGAAATATTGGACATTTTGTTTCTTTGTGATAAAGAAAAAGGGTTCCATCTTGTTCCTATTGACCATTTGGAGAGTGATCCAACCCAGAGACCTAAAGGATAACATTTATGGTTAAGCCCTCTTTATTCAGGGAAAGCAATATTGTATTACTTTATCTCAAATTAGTTAATTGCCTTGCTTTATTAATAGAGTGCTGAACTGACTTCAACAAGCTTGGTTCAAGCCCGGAGATGTGGCTAATTGCACAGATAACCTTGCTGAGATAGTACTGTGGATCATAATTATGTGGCTCTTTTTTCACAATGATTTTTAGGAGAGTCTGATTTAAACTCATAGACTTTAAGGTCAGAAGGGACCATTATGATCATCTAGTCTGACCTCCTGCAAAATGCAGGCCACAGAATCTCACCCACCTAGTCCTGTAACAAACCCCTGACCTATGTCTGAGCTATTGAAGTCCTCAACTTGTGGTTTAAAGACTTCAAGGTGCAGAGAATCCTCCAGCAAGTGACCCGTGCCCCATGCTGCAGAGGAAGGCGAAAAACCCCGAGGGCCTCTGCCAATCTGCCCTGGAGGAAAATTCCTTCCTGACCCTAAATATGGCGATCAGCTATATCCTGAGCATGTGGGCAAGACTCACCACCCAGACACCCAGGAAAGAATTCTCTGTAGTAACTCAGATTCCACCCTATCTAGTGTCCCATCACAGGCCATTGGGCATATTTACCGCTAATCGTCAAAGATCCATTAATTTCCAGATTTAGGCTATCCCATCATACCATCCCTTCCATAAACTTATCAAGCTTAGTCTTGAAGCCAGATATGTCTTTTGCCTCCACTTCTCCCCTTGGAAGGCTATTCCAGATTTGCTCCCATACACAATAAATTGATGTCTACAAACTTAATTCTGGAACACAGATCTGGCTTTTCTCAGCGCTCAGACTGTACCTTTTCCACATAACCTCAGAAGACTGGCTCATCATACTTCTAGAATAACCAAATACCAGTGTGTGTTGAACAATTGCCACAACATCATTAAGTCCTTCATATGTCATACTGCTCTTGAGTTGAGCTGATATGATGACAAAAGGCAGGTGAAGAAATCTGAATGGACCAAAATCTCTGCTGAAAGTTATGACAACTGACTGAGAACTTAGTTACCCAATACCTTACTGTGTAATGTCAGAGTGCTGTATGCAGTCTGGTGAGTTTAAGTGTAATGTCTTTAAAGGGTGGAAAATTGTCAACTGACTGTTTTATGCTTCTCAAGTCTCCATCAGGGTCTGAGTTCTGGTTTGGGTATATTATACTTTGACTTGTATGTTTAGTAATGATTTCTTTGATCTCATTCCCATTTGTGGCAATCATGGAATATACATAGTGCCCTTAGCAGAGCACCATACTTAGTAGGGTGACTGTTGGGGCAGGGAAAAAGGAACATTCCCTGGGAAATAGCAACTCCTTTGGAAAATACTTGCATATATTGGGTTATTTATTCTCAAATGGTTCTATGAGTAGCACAATTCCATACATCCAAAAGGTGCATCAGTGCTTGTTAGTGTACTGCAGTGGAACTCAGATTTAGAAGTTTCAAAAGGTGTGCTCTGAAATAACATTTTATTAGATTAAAACTGGATATTTGTGACCAACACGAGCAACTGGGCTACATGTGATCACCAAATGCCTGGCAAGTGTATGATTTGTTTGAGCATTGTTAGGCACTGACTGCATCTATACTCTGTGGGGTGAGAAGCATGGTTCTGTCATTGTTTGGTCTGAGTTGGATACCATTGCATGATTCCTCTTCTCTTTCTTAATATATATAGTGCAGCAATTTCCTTTGGCTTGGCCAGTTTCATATTTAGTGTCTTTCTCCGTCGAACCGCAACATTTCTTTCTGTGCCTGTTGGTGTGGGATGTTGATGCTACTGTTTCACTTTGCAGAGTTCAGCTGCCTCTCAGAGTCCTTTTTGGCTACTTGTGAGTAGACCTGATTGGGAATTTTTCAATTAATTGAAACAAAGTTTTGTGGAAATGTATTTTGTGGTAATGACATTTTTGCCAAGAAGGCTTCTTAGGTCCAGGAAGGAATTTCTGGTCAGAGGAAAGAGACTGACCCAGCTCCCAGAATAGCCAGTAGCTAGGGCCTTCACCTGGGGTGAAAGAGACCTAAGTAAAGTCCCTCCTCTGAATTTGGGAGAGCAGGGACTTGAACCTGGCTTTTCCTCATCCCAGGGGAGTAGCCTAACTACTGAGTTATTGGCTATTCTGGGATGGTTTGTTGGGAGAAATTTTGAAAGGTCTAGTTTTCTTTCTGATGTGGAACAACAAATGTCAAACTCGACACTCTTTTAGGGAAATGGAATTCTTGTTTCCCAGCCAGCCCCACTTCTGAGTTTGCATATCCTCACTGTCATTGAATGAACTTGAATTTGAGAAGCCTTTGCTTTTAGCTGGAATTTCGCTAGTCAGTTCATCAGAACTTGGCTTTCTCTGTTGCTTTTTTTCCCCCTAGGCAAAGTGTTGCTTCTTTGGGGAGCACTTGTACTAAAGACTGTATGCATCATTTCATCACTGTCTGTGTAACCAGAATTTTTATAGTACATATAACTCAGTTACAAACTGTTCAAATGCTTCCAACATTCTTTGCATTTTTGTGAAACTTGTATCTAGAAAAACAGGCTTTGCCTTCGGGTGATGTGTTATATTGATCATCAACTTTTAGTATCTTAACAGAATATTTGCTGATAGTCCAGGTATTAAAAATGTCTATTATTTACATCCCCGAGCACTGCAGTGCCTGATCACCTATGCCATTTTCACTGGGTCCACAGAAGTAGGAACAGTAGCTGCATTTTTTTCCTTTTCCAGATATTCCATCTATTGTAAGACATGCTCTGAAATAGTGGAACGAACAAGTTCCCCTCCATTAATTTCAATTGAAGCTGTGGTTTGGAGAGATAGTATGATGAATAGAAATGGAGGGAGAATAAGCACTGTATAGGGAGAGAGTGACTGACGGAGTTTTTTGGGATGAGAGGTGTGAGCATGTTTGGAACTTAGGAAAAAGGAGAGTGTGTGGGTGATAGAGAAAGAGGGCATGCATTAAAGATCAAAGAAGAGGGACAGAGTGTATGATGGGTTGAAAGGGAGAGATTGAGTGTGTGAGAGAAGAGCATGACACCCCAGGACCCCTTTCCACCCCACTGCTCAGTTACATTCTTTGGTTGCCTCTCCACAAAGCCTCACTAATTCTGTTAGGCTGGCTGTGGGCCTAAGCATGCCGTTCAGTCTTTGCACAGCACTGATAATGGCAAATGGCTTGTAGCTAGCAGTTAGCTGTCTCATTGTGAAAGGGATTGGGACTCTTTACATGTGCAGTGTATTAATGTATTTTTTATGCTCTCTTATTTCTCTTTGTCCTCGTTTAGCTTGCTTAGGCACTTCTTTACTTTAATGAAGAAAGTAAAATGTATAAATTAATAAAACCCAAACCAAACACTCCTTGTAAATCTTGCTGAGCATATTGTCCAAAACACACTCCAGCTGAAATTACTGGGAGCAATAGGTGCTTGGTACTTATGAAAATCAGACACTTCTGGAAATGTTGGTTTTAACTTTTATATGCATCTTGAGAGAGGCATTAAAGGCTTTCGGATAATTCCGAAACAAAAGTTAACATTAAGGGATGCTAGTGTTAATAAGGCTGCAGGTTAGTAAGATCTGACTGTTACAGCTCATTACCTGCCAGTGAGCTGTCTCTGATCACTGCATTGCAGTGAATCTTCTTTAGCTTAAAATGAGCTAAGATGCATGTCTAATTAAATATTAAGAGGATCACGATTTATTTTTGTGCAGACACCTAATTCATTTATTTTGCTTTCTTCTATTTGTAGCTCCTTAAGTGCAATGTAATTATTCCAGATACAAATGAAGGAAACTGCCACTGGCTCCAAGGAAAACAAGAGGCCAAGCAGAGCTGGCTATCCTGCAGTAAACTGCTTTGGCTAGGATTTGATTTGGCACCTGGCAGTTGAGTTTAGTTCAGTAAACCCATCATTAAGCTTTTATTAGCCAATAATGAATAAATAGGTTGGGGGGGGGGTGGTCCTGGGTTTTGAAGGTATTTTATATAGTCAACAGTTGGTGATAAATGAGAAGTAAGCATTTTTCAGTTGTATTTATTTTAGTGTTTTCTGTGCAAAGCAACAATATCATTTTAAATGATTCTCTCTCGGCCCAGAAACAAACACATGCAGCACTATGATCTCAGGAATGGTGTGGTTTAATGGTCAGAGCAGAGGATTAGATCCCTTTACTGCAGGTTATCTTCCATTGTATTTACTGTTAAGTTCTGTAGTCTGACAAACCATTTAACTACTTTGTACCTTGATTTTTCTTCTGTGAACTTGGTATAAAACGTGAATCCCACTTGTATCTAGAGGATTTAAGTGAAGTGTCAGCTTGAAATAGTTTATACTTCAGGTATTGCATCTACCCTTGAGTCATCCTACCCATATTTTTGTTTCAGTAAAATTTTCCTATTTTAAAAACACCTTCTATTCTAGATAGGTTCTTATATGGTGCTCATCACAGTAGTATCTGATAACCTTCCAGCAGGGCATTAAGTAAAGTGACTGAACATCTGTCATGGGTTTGTTTTCTCACCCTCTCCCCAGGGGGACATACGGGCAGTGGAGTGAAATATGATTAAGCTCCTGGTGTCCCTTTCGATGGAAGGTGCTACAGAAGTGCACAGTTATATTAACTAAAACTCAAAGCACTTTTACAAACTTGAATGGTTCTAGCCTCCTACCAATTTATTTTTTTAAATATGTACACCTGTTTCTATGTGTTTATATCAGAGAAGACAAGGTCAAAGAAATGCACTTTGTGCTTGGAGTGCAAAGTGGTGAGATATGTGATGGCTTTTAATTCCTGTGAAAATTCATTCCACGCTCTCAGACCTCCCCTAGAGCAGGGGTTCTCAATCTTTTTCTTTCTGAGCCCTCCTTCCCCCAACATGCTATAAAAATTCCATGGCCCAGCTGTGCCACAACAACTGTTTTTCTGCTTCTAAAAGCCAGGGCCTGTGATAGGGGGTAGCAAGCAGTGCAGTTGCCTGGGATCCCATGCCACAGAGGGCCATGTGAAGCTAAATTGCTTGAGCTTTAGCTTCAGCCCTGGGTGTCAGGGATTGGGGCTCCGGGCTTCAGCCCCACATGGCGGGACTTGGGGCTTCGGCTTTCAGACCTGGGTCCCAATGAATCTAACGCTGGCTCTGCTTGGCAGACCCCCTGAAACCTGCTGGCAGCCCCCCCAGGAGGCTGCAGACTCCTAGAGAAAAATCTGTCTCCCTCACAAACGAACTCTACTCTTATTGTTGAGAGTTCTTTTGTGCCAGAGGAGCAAACCATGGTCTTTGTCCCAGGGCTTTAGATGGTCCTTTAGATATACTGGGTCCAGGCAATGGAGCTTTTTGCATGTCAGGACAGAGACCTTGAACTTGATTTGAAATTCTGTGGGAAGCTGGTCTAGGTTTGATGTGCTCATGGTAATCTGTGTTACTGAGGAGACATGCTGCAGTGTTCTGTACTAGTAGCAGTTTCCCAAGTGCTGAAGATTTCATACCAAGGTATCTTGCATTGCAGTAGTCCAACCAATTCTTCTCCTTCCCTGTTGCTGAAAGACCCACACAAACAGGGGAAACAGTAAATCCAGCTATGCCAAAATTCTGTCAAAAGTAAAGAAACTGGAAAAAAATCAAAGAAATATTTTTTCTCTAATCTTGTGCAGTTATAGTAATTGTAGTTTTTGTGACACTAATAGGTAAAGAGCTTTTAGACAGAAATATGTTTAAGCTCATGGTGCCTCTTTTGATGGAACGTGCTAGAGAAAGGCAAACTAATATTAAATAAAACTCAAAGCACATTTACAGACATTAATGGTTCTAGCCTCTCACCAACCCTGTGAGCTAAAAATCATTATTTCCACTATACAGATGGGCAAATTGAAAGGTTAAGTCCAAGGGACTTATCGAGAGTCGGGCAGCAAGTCAGTCTGTGTATTGGGAATGGAATCCAGATCTCCTGACTTGTAGTCCTGAGCTTTAACCACTAGATGTGCTCCTTCAGTCTCAATACATTCAAGTGAGATGTTGCACCCATGAGTGATTAAACTCGGGGTGCTTGTTCAAAGCAGGCAGGATGGGTAGTGTCTGTCCTCAGTTTGTTTGTGGTCAGTAGCAACCTGTGCACATGACAAAAGGGAAAGCAACAGCAGAAAAGGAGCCTTTTCTGGGGCCTCCTGTCAAATTTATCTTTCTAGTAGTTTAGGAGGTCACCACAACTGAGATGGAAGTATAGCATCGTAATTCACAGTTGTATCTGCTTAACCTTTGCTTATGAATACTGACCCTACTGGCAGCTTTCTGACTCTCTGCCATTGTTGCATTGATACCTATTGCTGCAGCGCTGAATAAACACACAAGTCTGTTTTCCTTTTTCATAGTAGCACAATGATTCCCCAGGCAGTGCTTGTTTGGGGGGTAATTATTGTTCTTCTTAGATGTTCTTATAGCCACCTCTATCCAAGGGTAGACAACCTATGGCATGCGTGCCGAAAGCGGCACGCGAGCTGATTTTCAGTGGCACTCACACTGCTCAGGTCCTGGCCACCGGTCCGGGGGGCTCTGCATTTTAATTTAATTTAAAAAGAAGCTTCTTCAACATTTTAAAAACCTTATTTACTTTACATACAACAATACTTTAGTTATATATTATAGACTTACAGAAAGAGACCTTCTAAAAACATTACAATGTATTACTGGCATGCGAAACCTTAAATTAGAATGAATAAATGAAGACTAGGCACACCACTTCTGAAAGGTTGCCGATCCCTGTTCTAATCAAACCAATATGCACTGCACAGAACATATTATTGCTTGGTTCCAGTATTCTTCTGGACAATCCTCAGATTGGAATTTGTTTCCAGAGGGCTCTAAGGGTATGTCTAAATTACAATGTAAGCCAGGGTTAGTGGGACTCAAGTCAGCAGACCCTGGGTTTGACAATCCAGGGCTTGAGCATCTATACTGATTGTCAACCCTAAGTTAAGAAATTTTTAAACTGGGCCCGAACCCAGTGCTCCCGTGTCCACACTGCAGTACACAGACCCAAGGCCAACCAACCATATCCCAGACTTCCTAGTGCCCTCCTCAGATGTGGCCACTCTCACCCTTTGTTCATGGTGCACTGTAGGAAAATTTGACTATGCCACCTGCATGTTACAGGAAATTTGAACAGATCAGCAGTGCATCCCACCAAGTCATCCAGCAACATGGAGGAATCGCCATTTCAAGAATTTCTCTTGCTTCAGCTTTCGCTCCTGTTTCAGGATGTGGGACAAGCTTCCATGTTATGCTGGTGGGCAGTTCAGTGACATTTTCTGACCCCCAAAGGCACTTGACAGTTAATGGAGGAGGAGGAGAAGGACACAAAGACACAGAGCAGACTCGACCTGGCTGATGTTGCTCATGAGACATGAGAAAACCATTGGTGCCCCCTATGTAGACTGGTGCTTCCAGAGCAGGGCCACAAGCACATACTGGTGGGACCACATTGTCATACAGACCTGGGATGACCAGCAATGGGTCCAGAACTTTTGCATAAAGGAAAACTACATTTCTGGAGTTTTGTGAGCAGCTTGCCCTGACCCTCCAGCTTAAAGACACGCATGAGGGTGGCCATGCTCTTCCAAAAGTGAGTTGCTATAATTTCTGGAAGCTGGCTACCCCAGACTGCTACAAATCCATTGACTACCAGTTAAGTGTTGCAAAGTCACCTGTGCGTAAAGTGGTTTCTGAGGCAATCAGGGGTGTGGTTTATCCTATGAAATGGGCAACAAAAATGATTAGAAGCATGGAGAGACTTCACTGTGATGAGATTGGAACTATTCAACTTACAGAGGAGAGAAGTAAGAAAGGGCATAATAGAAGTATACAAAATAGCAATTGGTGTAGAGATAGTAGATCAAACATTTGTATTTACTTTTTTTCCTAATAAAGAACAAGGGGCCATCCAGTGAAATTGAAAAGCAACCCATTTAAAACTGGTGAAATGAAAAATCTTTTTAAAAAATGCACGAATAGCCTCATAGTGAAACTCACTATAACAGGATCATTAAGGCTAAGAGTTAAGTAGGATTTTAAAAAATGATTAGACTCTTCTAGGGATTCAGCCAACTGTCAACAGATCTCTCACAGTATGGTTATTTGTGTTGTAATTTGAAATACATCTGAAGGTCACACCATCCCAAAACTACCAACCAAGATTTAGCAACGGACCATCACAGCGGTAATATAATTTACCAGGCAGATGAGAGTTGGGGGTGGGGGAGAGGCGTGCTACACTGTGATAAAAGGTTATTTAATGG
Organism: Terrapene triunguis; assembly: GCF_002925995.2. NCBI lineage: Eukaryota > Metazoa > Chordata > Testudines > Emydidae > Terrapene > Terrapene triunguis. The sequence goes on from NW_020664409.1 coordinate 60,458,096, forward strand.
TAGTCAAGACAATACAACTAGTTGTCAAATAAATAACATAATAGGGATTTTATTTAAACCAGAATAAATGGAAGTGGATTCCACCTACCTACAATAACATTAAATAGATGAAGTATGTGTGTGTACGTATATATAAAATCAAATATAACTGATCAAATATATATATATTCCAAATATCAAATCCAAACTGAATATCAAATCCAAAAATTCCAAACTGATCAAATATATATAAAGAACAGGTTTATATATGCCTGTTTCTCCTGCTCAGCCTCAGTCTCTCCACTTACTCTCCATTTCTCTCAGTGTCAGGGTATGTCTACACTACGAAATTAGGTCGAATTTATAGAAGTCGTTTTTTTAGGAAGCGATTTTATAGTCAATTCTGTGTGTCCGCACTAAGTGCATTCAGTCGGCGGAGTGCGTCCACAATACCGAGGCTAGCGTCGACTTTCGGAGCATTGCACTGTGGGTAGCTATCCCACAGTTCCTGCAGTCTCCACTTCCCATTGGAATTCTGGGTTGAGCTCCTAATGCCTGATGGGGCAAAAACATTGTCGCGGGTGATTTTGGGTACATGTCGTCAGTCGCCCCTCCCTCAGTGAAAGCAACGGCAGACAATTATTTCATGCCTTTTTTCCGTGCGGGCGCCATACTGCTTTCAGCAGACGGTGCAGTAGGACTGCTAACCGTCGTCATCGAACGACCGCTTCCGCTGCCACTCTGCTCTCCTGCTCTGGCTGCAGACGGTGCAATAGGTCGGAAAAACTGGTCTTCCAACCACTGCTTCCACTGCCACTCTGCTCTCCTGCTCTCTTGCAGATGCCATACCACGGCAAGCATGGAGCCCGCTCAGATCACCGCGGCAGTTATGAGCACTGTAAACACCACGCGCATTATCCTGCAGTATGTGCAGAACCAGAACCTGCAAAAGCAGGCGAGGAGGCGACGGCAGTGTGGTGATGAGAGTGATGAGGACATGGACACAGACTTCTCTCAAAGTACGGGCCCCAGCAATTTGGACATCCTGGTGGCAATGGGGCAGGCTCATGCTGTGGAATGCCGATTCTGGGCCCGGGAAACAAGCACAGACTGGTGGGACCACACAGTGTTGCAGGTCTGGGATGATTCCCAGTGGCTGTGAAACTTTCGCATGCATAAGGGCATTTTCATGAAACTTTGTGACTTGCTTTCCCCTGCCCTGAAGTGCAAGAATACTAAGATGAGAGCAGCCCTCACAGTTCACAAGTGAGTGGCGATAGCCCTCTGGAAGCTTGCAACGCCAGACAGCTACCGGTCAGTCGGGAATCAAATTGGAGTGGGCAAATCTACTGGGGGGCTGCTGTGATCCAAGTAGCCAACGCAATCACTGAGCTGCTGCTATCAAGGGTAGTGACTCTGGGAAATGTGCAGGTCATAGTGGATGGCTTTGCTGCAATTGGATTCCCTAACTGTGTTGGGGTGATAGATGGAACGCATATCCCTATGTTGGGACCGGATCACCTTGGCAGCCAGAACATAAACCAAAAGGGGTACTTTTCAATGGTGCTGCAAGCACTGGTGGATCACAAGGGACGTTTCACCAACATCAACGTGGGATGTACAGGAAAGGTACATGACGCTCGCATCTTCAGGAACTCTGGTCTGTCTGAACGGCTTCAGCAATGGACTTACTTTCCAGACCAGAAAATAACCGTTGGGGATGTTGAAGGCTACAGTGTGAAAGTTCTGTTTGTTTCTCCTTGATGAAAACCCACCCCCTTGGTTCACTCTACTTCCCTGCAAGCCAATCAAGACCTCCCCCTTTCGATCACTGCTTGCAGAGGCAATAAAGTCATTGTTGTTTCAAATTCATGCATTCTTTATTAATTCGTCACACAAATAGGGGGATAAGTGCCAAGGTAGCCCGGGAGGGGTGGGGGAGGAGGGAAGCACCGAGTGGGGTGGGGGAGGAGCGGAGGAGGGAAGGACAAGGCCACACTGCACTTCAAAACTTATTGAATCCCAGCCTTCTGTTGCTTGGGCAGTCCTCTTGGGTGAGTGGTTGGGTACCCGGAGCTCCCCCTCCCTGCACGTTCTTGGGCGTCTGGGTGAGGAGGCTATGGAACTTGGGGAGGAGGGTGGTTGGTTACACAGGGGCTGCAGCAGCAGTCTATGCTCCTGCTGCCTTTCCTGCAGCTCAATCATACACCGGAGCATATCAGTTTGATCCTCCAGTAGCCTCAGCATTGCATCCTGCCTCCTCTCATCACGCTGCTGCCACCTATCATCTTGCCCCCACCACCTGTCCTCTCGCACGTCCCTCCTGTCCTCGCGTTCATTTTGTGCTTTCCTGGACTCTGACATTGTCTGCCTCCACACATTTTGCTGACCTCTTTCGGTACGGGAGGACTGCATGAGCTCAGAGAACATTTCATTGTGAGTGCGGTTTTTTCGCCTTCTTATCTGTGCTAGCCTCTGGGACAGAGATGATAGGGGGAGCGTTGAAACATTTGCAGCTGCGGGAGGAAAAAAAAGGGAGAGTAGTATTTAAAAAGACACATTTTTTAAAGAACAATGGGTAGACTCTTTCACAGTGATCCAAGCTGTTAACATTACATAGCACATGTGCTTTCAGTACAAGGTCGCATTTTGCCTCTTATATTGAGGGCCTGCCGGTTTGGTGTGAGAGATCACACACACAGGGCCGGGGAACAGAATTCGGCTTGCAGGCAGCCATGGTAAGCCACAGTCTTTTGGCTTCTTTAACCTTCATAACATGTGGGAATGGTTTCAAACAGCAGCGCCCTCATTTCCCATACCAAGCACCCATTGGGTTGGCCATTTAAAATGGGTTGGCCATTTAAAAGGAGGGGCTGCGGTTTTCAGGTTAACGTGTAGCACAAACTCAACTAACCCCCCTCCCCCCCCCATGCCCAATTCTCTGGGATGATCCCTTCACCCCTCCCCCCACCACGTGGCTAACAGCGGGGATGATTTCTTTTGAGCCACAGGTACACAGCCCAGCAGGAACGGCCACCTCTGAATGTCCCCTTAATAAAATCCCCCTGTTTCAACCAGGTGACCATGAATGATATCACTCTTCTGAGGATAACACAGAGAGATAAAGAACGGATGTTGCTTGACTGCATTCCAGTAGCTGTACTGGTCGCGAATGCATCCCAAGTCTTCAGGGCAAATTAATCATTAAACATGCTTGCTTTTAAACCATGTATTATATTTACAAAGGTACACTCACCAGAGGTGCCTTCTCCGCCTTCAAGGTCTGAGAGCCCGGGTTGGGAGGGTAATGTCTCCAGGGTGATAAACAGTTCCTGGCTGTTGGGGAGAACGGTTTCTCCGCTTGCCTGTTGTGCACTACCCTCCTCCTCCTCCTCCTCCTTTTCCTCGTCCCCAAAATCCTCATCGCTGTTGTGTGAGACTCCCCCATTCCAGGAGTCCAATGAAGTGGGCATTCACCCACGAAAGCTTATGCTCCAATACATCTGTTAGTCTTAAAGGTGCCACAGGACTCTCTGTTGCTTTTTACAGATCCAGACTAACACGGCTACCTCTCTGATACTGAACAGGGGTGGGGTAGTGGTGGGGGCACCCCCTAGAATTGCATGCAGCTCATCATAGAAGAGGCATGTCTGGGGGTCTGACCTGAAGCTGCCGTTTGCCTCTTTGTTTTTTTGGTAGGCTTGCCTGAGCAACTTAAGTTTCACGTGGCACTGCTGCGGGTCCCTGTTATAGCCTCTGTCCTTCATGCCCTTGGAGATTTTTTTCAAATATTTTGGCATCTCCCCATACATCGATCAGATCCAGTACCTCCCGTTCGGTCCAGGCTGGAGCTCTTTTGCAATTCTGGGACTCCATGGTCACCTCTGCTGATGAGCTCTGCACGGTCACCTGTGCTGATCAGCTTGCCATGCTGGCCAACAGGGCCGGCTCCAGGTACCAGCTTGTCAAGCAGGTGCTTGGGGCGGCTACTCCGGAGAGGGGCGGCACGTCCAGGTATTCGGCAGCAATTCGGCGGACGGTCCCTCACTCCGCCTCGGAGTGAAGGAC
>NW_020664409.1:60462542-60480609 GCF_002925995.2 Terrapene triunguis
TTTTTTTGGCTGCTTGGGGAGGCCAAAACCCTGGAGCTGGCCCTGCTGGCCAAACAGGAAATGAAAATGTAGGAAATGCATCTGAGTTGAGAGTGCTGTCCAGAGCGGTCACAATGGAGCACTCTGGGATAGCTCCCGCAGGCCAATACTGTCGAATTGCATCCACACTACCCCAGATTTGACCCGGCAATGTCGATTTCAGCGCTAAGCCCCTCGTTGGGGAGGAGTATAGAAATCGATTTAAAGAGCCCTTTAAGTTGACAAAAATGGCTTCTTCGTGTGGGCGGGTGCAGGGTTAAATCGATCTAATGCTGCTAAATTTGACCTAAACTCGTAGTGTAGATCAGGGCTCAGTCTCTCTCCACTCCCCCCCCCAGCTGCCCTCACTCCTTCTTCCTCTCTGTCTCTGTCTCTGTCTCTGTCTCTGTCTCTCTGTCTCTCTCTCTCTCTCTCTTAGTCTGCCTGCCTCTTTCCCTCCATCATCTCCCCTCTTCTCCTCCAACTGTCACTTCTCCTCCCCTTCTGTCATTTTCTCAGAGGGAGAGGTTACTTCCTCTTCCTAGAAAAATTACAGTGCATTCACCCTGAACACACACAAAACCATATAACCCCATCCAGGATCGAGTCCCTTTACCACTTTTACACAATGTTGTATATTAGGCTAAAAGGCCTCACGCATAAGCCAGCTATTAACTGATGGAATTAGAAAGAAGCTTCCCCTTTGGCAGGTTATTCCATTAATGTCCAACCGTGGTGGGGTTTTTTTGTATCTTCCTTTGATGTATCTGGTAGTGGTCACTGTTGAGAAAAGATACTGGACTAGATGGACCACTGCTCTGGTCTGGCAGTTATGTCCCCAAGTTGCTTGCCTGAGGCCTGTGGAGCAGCAGGAGTTGTCCAGAGGGAATGGGTAAAGGCTCTGTAACTCCCTGTGATGCTTTCCATGGGGTTCAGGTACCAGTAAAAGGAGTTTACCAAATATATCATACCTATTCTCCTGGAGTAAGATTCTGATCCCCTTATTCATATTGAATAGCACTTTGACTGCAAATAGCCCCGTGGACTTCAGCAGGACTACTGGTAGAGTAAGATGCTACTGTTAGAGAAGTGAACGTGAATCTGGCCCCTTGATTACGTGCTATTAATGGCTATTCCCTTAGTTTTAAGATGTGTTAGTTGCCACTATTCTGTAAAACTAAATCAACTGATCCAGTAGTTCCTTAGGGAAGTAGCCATCTCAGATATTGACATCTGCAGGTGAGTTTTCTTTATTCAGTAGAGCATATCACTGTGGGAGCTAGTTGTTGCACCTGAATAGATTACAGTAGAACCTCAGAGTTACAAACAACTCGGGAATGGAGGTTGTTTGTAACTCTGAAATATTTGCAACTCTGAACAAAATGTTATGGTTGTTCTGTCAAAATTTTACAACCGAACATTGATGTAATAGAGCTTTGAAACTTTACTATTCAGAAGAAAAATGCTGCTTTCCCTTTTTACCCCGTAGTTTACTGTACTGCATTTGCTTTTTATTTTGGCGGGGGTCTCTGCTGCTGCCTGATTTTGTACTTCCGGTTCCAAATGAAGTGTGTGGTGGTGGACTGGTCAGTTCGTAACTCTGGTGTTCGTAACCCTGAGGTTCTACTGTATAACACAAATTAGATGTACTATTTGCAATAAAAACACACAAAAATATGATTTAAAATTAATTAATTTCCAGACAAAATAAGTGAGCTTTACTCTGTGCATTGAAGGCTTTTACGTTTTCCCTGGACTTTCCAGCAGAATGAATTCAGTGGAAAAAGTCCAGGTTATTTTTTTATTTTTTTATTTTTTTGCTAACAATTCCCAGTACAATGTATGAATGTAGTTGCTTTGAACTTCTTGCTTCTTTAGCTGTTTGTCAGTGTCTTTTAGAACTGCATCCCTCTTATAGAAAGCTCTTTATTTACAAGTATTGCTTTTGAGCACCTAAAGTCATATTTGGCCTATGAAATGCGAGTCCCAGGATCTGCCATATAGTATGTGTGATGGGTTGGATCACAGAACCCCCCTTGGGAACTGCCAACTTATGTGCCAAGACTACTTCTGCCCCTGCTTTCCCTGCCAGCTTGGAACTCCAGCACCCTGTCTTGTTGAGCCAGATACACCAGTCTGCTCCAACGGAGACCCAGGGTCTGAACCACGTGCCCCAAAGCTGCAGACTTAACTGAAAGTAACTTGAGAAGTGTTCCTGTCTTTAACACTCAGATGCCCAGCTCCCAATGGGGTCCAAACTCCAAATAAATCCGTTTTACCCTGGATAAAGCTTATACAGGGTAAACTCATAAATTGTTCGCGCTCTATAACACTGATAGAGAGATATGTACAGCTGTTTGCCCCCTCCCCCCCCAAGGTATTAATGCATAATCTGGGTTAATTAATAAGTAAAAAGTGATTTTATTAAGTACAGAAAGTACAGAAAGTAGGATTTAAGTGGTTCCAAGTAGTAACAGACAGAACAAAGTGAATTACCAAGTAAAATAAAACAAAACACGCAAGTTTGAATCTAATACAGTTGAAAACTGAATACAGATAAAACCTCACCCTCAGTGGTGTTCCAGTAAGCTTCCTTTTACAGACTAGTCTCCTTCTAGTCTGGGTCCAGCAATCACTCACAACCCCTGTAGTTACTGTCCTTTGTTTCAGTTTCTTTCAGGTATCCTTGGGGGTGTAGAGGCTATCTCTTGAGCCAGCTGAAGACAAAATGGAGGGGTCTCCCAGGGGTTTAAATAGACTTTCTCTTGTGGGTGGAGACCCCCTCCTCTCTCCTATGCATAGTCCATCTCCAAGATGGAGTTTTGGAGTCACATGGGCAAGTCACATGTCCATGCATGACTCAGTTTTTACAGGCAGCAGCCATTGCTTACATGCTACCTTGAACGCCCTCAGGTAGACTTCTTATGTGGATTGGAGCCTTCCAAAATTCATTGTCCTTTAAGTGTTTCTTGATTGGGCACTTAATTTGCACTTTCCTTTCTCAAGAAGCAGACCAAATGCTTTACTAAGGCTACTTAGAAATCAAGCAAGTACACAGCCAATATTCATAACTTCAAATACAACAATGACACATGCGTACAAATAGGATGAATAGATTCAGTAGATCATAACCTTTACAGGGATATGTTACATGGCATATGTAGCATAAAACATATTCCAGTTATGTCATATATATACATGCATAAGCATATTTCCTCAAAGCCTTATGGGGTGCACCTTCACAGTATGGAATCAAAAACCTACATTAAACAATATTATTGCACAGTCTAACATTCAAAGAATTAAGATTGCCTGTGCAACCTTAATTTGGCCTCTTTGTGCATATGCATTATGTTAGTATGTGATCATGTAATTAAAGACTTTGTTTCCCCACACAGCCCATATTAATAACCTACATTTTGACTGAACTGAATCCGAAGCCAAATGGCTTTAATCCGTCTTCTGCCCAGCAATGGGAGAGTGAGGTATCAGCTCTGTCTTGGCTTGATCAAAAGGAGATGCAGCATGGAGTTGTAATTTTTTTTTGTTTCTTGATCCTTATGTTATTCCAAAGTTAATATTATAAGCTCCACAGCAGTAAAGTGGTGAAACTATATGATGCAACAGAAAATGTCAAATTTTGCAGGTTAATACTGACATGGCCTTTTGACATCAGATATCACATTACACAGAACCTAGAGTCACTTCTCTTCCTGGGTAGGGCTGCATTTCTGGGAAGTCTATCTTAGAGCTCTCTTTAATGGCTAAATGCACTAATGCAACCAGTCTTGAAAGTGTGATGGGATAGCCACAAGAAATGAGTAATTTTAGGGTATCCAGTAGTAAAAGCAGGTAATTCTCAAAATTTCCCACACATCATCGACCTGCATGTCCATTAAGCAAATTACAGATGCTCCCCAGGTTGCGCAAACCTGATTTACGGAAATCTGGATTTATGGGAAAAGTTCCGTAAGTTCCGTAAGCTTTTTGTGTGTGTGTGTGTGTGTGTGTGTAATTGTCGGAGATACTTTCCCGACTTATGCAAAACTCAACTTACGCAAGGCATTCCGGAACAGAACGCTTGCGTAAGTCGGGAAGCTTCTGTATTTGTAGTTTTGGTTTTTTTGTAAAAATGTAATCTTGTTTGTTATACCAACACTGTCCTTTTTCAGATAAAATGAGCTAACATATGCTCTTGAATTATAATATTGATAAGTGTAATTTTAATAAAACTAACACCTTGGAAAGATCAGATTGTGGTAATAGTACGGAAATGTATTAACTTTTTTAAATGCTCTCTACAATTAAGTCAAGAAACTGTTCTATAAAGAAAGTAGAGGAATTCCCTATGTCTTCTTTTTTACTTTAAATGGAAAACCAACTTAAAAACAAAAATTTTGAATCTAAAGTTGCTAAGTTAGAAATAAGTGTATGTGTGTGTGTGTGTGTTTATTTTCCTGTGGCAAGGGTAAACTTTGGTGGCAATTGGAGCATTTTAGCACACTACTGAATGCGTAATTGCAAAAAAGTACCAGATAGCCCTCCAACCCCCGCATTTAGGGCCATCCATTTCCTGAACAATTGTAATGCTATTCCTTCATATTGTGGGGATGACTCAGGTGACTGTACACTCCCTATACCTCATATAGGTCTAAGATGATACTGAAAGTGAACAATAAAAGGTAATAATTACATATCTCACAAAACTGTGACTATTACAACTGGCTGCAACTTTATTTGCAATAGTTCCTTTTTTCACAAAGGAAATGCATTACATCTTCCCCAAGGTTATTTCCATTGTTAGGGTCAGAACAGAGAAGAGCTCCCTTTTGCTTAGCCATGTGCAACTTCACTTCCTACATTGTCACTGTCATAAGAACAGCCATATTGGGTCAGATCAAAGGTCCATCTAGCCCAGTATCCTGTCTTCTGACAGTGGCCAATGCCAGGTGCCCCAGAGAGAATGAACAGAACAGGTAATCATCAAGTGATCCATTCCCTGTTGCCCATTCCCAGCTTCTGGCAAACAGAGGCTAGGGTCCAGGCTCATGGGTTCAGCAGTTTGCTGTTTCTTGCCCAGGTATGATTCTTAGTATTACTGGGTAAAGAACCACTATATCTGTTCCCTTGGCTGTGATTTCCCTCATCAGGACAGTGAATTCCCACCTTCCATCTCAGATAGCAGGGCTAATACCTGGAAATATAGAATGTCTGTAAAGTACTGTTACCACTTCTTGACCTGAGCTGCTAGTCAAAGTTTAGGGCTGTGGGGATGTTCCAGTATGGAGTAAAATTTGACGATAGAATCTGGCATTTCTTTGATGCAATCTTGTTTAGTTACAGGGAATGTGCAAAGCCCTGCTTCTCTGAACACAGGAGGAAACAAGAACAAAAGGAGCAGTTTCTTAGTTTATAGTCCCAAGCTTCTTTCAGCCAGCACCCCCAGCCCAGAGTCTCTCTTTAAGCTTCTCCCGGGGTTACCGTGCTTTCAGTCTGCTGCTTGGCTTTTTTGCTCTGCCTCAGTCTCTTTCCCTTTCTTTGCTGCACTCCAGCTTGTCTTTTTTTCACTCGTGCAGATAGACACACACACACTTGGTCTGAACAATACCGCGTGGAACCCTCTGCTCACATGGTGCTAGTTTCTGAGCAGATTCTACTAGGCCTTGTTTTAGACACAAGCCTCTTAACTGTCTCTTGAGCAAAGAGCACATTCACCAATTGGTTTCAGCGAGGTTTTAAGTCATCCCACCACAAGGTTTAGCCCAGCTCATAACAGTGTGTTCTAGAATATTTATTAACTAAGTGTACCTTAAATCCAGGATTATAGGCCTGATCCAGTGGGTGTTTCTACCTGGTATCATTTTCACAACCTCTCCTATTTGTACTTTCTAGCAGCTTCCAAGTTGGTAGCATTGGTCAGTGCAAATGGGGTAATGTTTAATATCAATGTCCAGAAACCATAGGGTTCAAATAAAGTTCACAGTACTCTACTGGGGGGCCCCATAGCTGTGTTGTGATTGTGAGAATTCAAACAATTTTGCTTGGCACTATATTTCCAAGTGGCTTGGTTCCGCAGTCCATGGATCTGCAGTTAGCCATCACTGTGATTTCTGTCTCGTCATCTCCACTCTACATGTGTTTCAAATTATTTAGCTTTGCTGACAGACTTAGATCCTGTCTTCCACAGAGTTCTGGGTGGCCTGCTTTTAGCCTCATGAAAACCTACCAATTATCCAGTTTGACTAGTTAGAGTTGGAAGAGTGCTTAGTTATTGACATTCTATAAGACTGACAGCCAGGTAAAAAGATGACAAACTGCAAATTTCACAATGCAGGGGACAGATTTCAATATTAAACCAAAATATTAATACAAATATAAACTTTTTTAAAACTAGGTCATACAAATGTGTTTAAAAGCTTTGTATAGCTACAAGTATGTTACAGCCAAGATGCTTGAAAATATTACAATCAGTATACATTGAGTTACATTATAAAATGTTCAGGCTGAGTAAAGAAATTGTCTCCCAAGGACAAATAAATATCAGTAAGATAACCCCTCCTTAACCATAAAATCATGCTTTTTAACCCTAAAAGTGGTATACAAACTCAGAAAAGTTGCATTTTAAACTTTACCTTGCTTTTAGTTTTACACTATTTTCTGCTATGTTTAAAACATAATGTATTGAAATCTGTGCTTTGTACAAAATACTTAATAAAAGTTTAATTGCTATAACAGACAAATTATAACTTAAGGAACTTGGATCAAGAGGCCAACCCCTAAGAGTGCCTTAAGGTAGACCAGAACATTCCACTATGTATAAGATACCAGTTTGGTACAAATGAAATCCTTATCTCAAGAAAACAAACCATGTCAAACATTCATGTTTTAGGAAAAGATCTGACTGTGAAAAGGAATTTTAGGGTTGATTTCTCAGAGCAAAAAATCTAGAGATAAGGTGGGCTTTTTTCACCTCCCCAGAAAAACTTCTAAGTAAGCCCACACAAAGAAACATCTTAGTTGAAGTGAATTGTACAATTACTCTAAACACTTTATTCAGAAAAACCTCTGAGAAAAACTGGTGTCAATGAAAATGTGTTAAACCTTTTGTTTATTAGATGTTGTAATGGCAAACACCTCTGTGAAATGCATACTTGCAAATACGTTAGCTAAATACAAAGATCTTAATATAATTTCCTAATGTCATTGATATATAAATGGTAAAATAGTTTATTTACCCAGTTGGAATCTGATGACCTTGCTAAACTAATTTCTAATGTAAGAAGCCATTCAAATAGAGAATATTTTTATTAATGGGGAATTAATTTCTGTCAGTGCTAAAACAACTCCCTCACCCAGGTCAGGAAGACAAGAAACATCCCTCCAAAACCTATTTAAAAAATCAACTACTATAATAACTACTTAAGCTAAAGACTTTCTAAGAGTTATTTAATTTAAAAAGACTGTTTTGAGAACTAAAACCTTTCCTATAAAAGAATAGGAGTGTTTAGACTCTTCAAAAACAGACATTTATTTCCTGTTGCATGCTAAGAAAATTCAAAGAATATCTCAGAAAATGAATAGAAAGGAAGTTTAAACTCTAACTTTAGAAGATTATTTAGACTTTTCCTGCCACAAAAAGAATAATGCAATTAGAAATGTTGCATATTCATTAAACAGAGGGCATATCTGGAAGCTGACAGTATCATCTAAGCCAACCCGTAATTACATGAAGCCAATGGAAAGATGGCAGCAAAGAGCTTTTATTTCTAAACAAGCCTGAGTTGTGCTTTCCTAATTTCATGGAAATAGGAAGGAAATGTTATAAAACTCTGAAGTGAGCACTCCTCACATACAGACCCTCTGCTGCCCTGTTCAAAACAGCAAACACTCCACATACTCATCCTTGTCTGTCTCTACAAGCAAGCTATTACAGACAGCTAAAAAGAATAGATAAGCCTCAAGAGGAAACCAACCCAAGGGAAACCTCTCCAAGAATTAAACATGGATTGGCGAGAGAAATTTAACTAAGATACTGAGCCGGGATTAGATTTAAAACTCTTCTAATACTTTTACGGGGTTATGGAAATGCTGTTGTAACTTAAGATGCTAACAGTTTCTCCTATTAATTGCCAATGGTTAGACCACTTATTCCTGGAGAGAAGACAGGGTGCTAAACATTGGTTAACAGAGAAATACAGGCATTTTTTTTTCCGATTTAAGATGCTTAATTCTAGTAGTTGGCATCTCTTAAAATACCTCCCTAAATGGCTTATTCTGTATAACTGATTGAAATATTTGCTTTGATTTCTTAAGATTTAGCTAAGATTGCTTACTTATTCCATCTATAAACTGATTTTTTTGAGAAACAGTCTGCTTTGGTATTAACCTACCAAACAAAGAATGGTCCCAGACGTGGTCCACTCTCAAAGGGTAATCTCTGTTAATACCTCTCTGCAGAGGGATGTGTAGAAGAGATGGTAACAGAAATAACAAGTTTATCATTTGTGTTCTGTCACTTGTATTTTGTTTAACGTTTTCTTTTCCTTTCTTTAATAATAATATAGCCTAGGTCAGTGGTTCTCAAACTATTGTACTGGTGACCCCTTTCACATAGCAAGCCTCTGAGTGCGACCCCCCCTTATAAATTAAAAACACTTTAAAATATATTTAACACCATTATAAATGCTGGAGGTGAAGCAGGGTTTGGGGTGGAGGCTGGCAACTCGCGACCCCCCCCATGTAATAACCTCGCGACCCCCTGAGGGGTCCCGACCCCCAGTTTGAGAACCCCGGGCCTAGGTTAATAATTGATTATTTTGCTTGGTCTCAATCATGGTGTCCCCAGGGTATGTAAAAGAACCCCTTTGACTGAAGTAGTGGGAGTCACAACCATGAATTGGCAATAAGCAAAACAAATTAGTAAGAGCTGCACTCCCATTTCTCTAAATATTTTTAGTAACTTTTAAAATAAAATTATTTGGCATTCAACAATTTTGATTTTTACCCCCTTTCTACCCCACAACACTCTCTGGTCAAATTTTTAGTATCTCTTGATTCAGATCAATAGGATGGTACCTGTTCTACTGTACTCAGCACTCAACTGGAGTGTTTGGGGCACCAGGGGTTGCCAACTTTGGTTGGATGAATTCCTGGAGATTTTATCACGTGACATAATCTTTAATTAAAGATTAATCTTTAATTCCTGGAGACTCCAGGACAATGCTGGAGGGTTGGCAACCCTAGGCACCACACATAGAGGTGAACAAATTGGAGTGTCAGAGGAGAGTAACACGAATAAGAAGTTTGGAAATCATGATGTGTGAAGAAAGGTTGAAAAAACTGGGGATGTTTAGTGTAGAGAAGAGAAGTCTAGCGGGGGACATAAATCTTTAAACATGTACAAGGTTGTTATATAAAAAGGGCAATCATCAATTGTTCTCTGTGTCCAGTGAGGGTAAGACAATAAGTAATTGGCTAAGTTTGCAGCAAGAGAGATTCAGGTTATATATTAGGAAAAAGTTTCTAGCTATAAGGACAGTTAAACACTGGAATAGGTTACTGAGGGAAGCTGTGGAATCCATGTCACTGAAGGTTTTAAAGAACATGTTAGATAGTCTATATGACCTTAATCCTGCTTCAGTGCGGGGAGTATGGACTAGGTGACCTCTTGAGGTCTCTCTCAGTACCACATTTCTAACTGATATTCCAAGGAAATCAGTCTTTCTGTGTTGGTTTTACTATTGTTTCTTAAGAACGTTAACACAAAAAATATCCATCTGTTCAGAATATAGCTAGCTACCTGTATTAATGAAAGTTGGATAACTGAAAAGGTCTTGCCAATCCAAATAATTTCTGCCAAAGCTAATTGTCATCTAGGAATCTGAAGCAGCAATTTTTTTCTGTTCATATTCTCAGGAAACAATAGTAAAACCTGTTTAAAAAAAACATATGATTTTCTTGGCATGTCAGTTAATAATTTATTAACCTTCTGTCTGCCTGCACCACCAGGTACTTCTGTCAACATTTTGGTATTGGTCTGACTTTTCAACGATTTGTGTGTTGACTTTGTGGACAATCAGCTTTCTGAGTGCTGACCAGATGTTTGGATCCCACCTACAAAGCTTAAGTAAAATAAGCAATGGTCTATTGGGAGATAATTGACTGCAGCATGAGTTATTATGCATCCCAAGCCAAACTCATTGTAACTTCATTGTAGTTGGAGTGAGCTATTCAGCAGATATTCCATGACCACCTGAGTACAATGGAATTACTATAGGCCATGCTATAACTCATGTTATTAATGACTTTATGTTTTGGAGATTCTTGAAATTCAATCATGAAATACCCATTTTAAACTCCCCTGTATTGTAATATCATGAAGGTGATGGAGCCAAATTAATGTAATGCATTTATCTGGCTAGCCAGTTAAGGAGTCTTCTGCAGTAATGTTGTTGTCTGCCCCTTAGCCATCCTCTCACATACCCAGGCAAAGCATGGGACCAGTTCCTTTCCATGGGAAGTGCTGAGAGAAGTATAAAAGCATCAAACCATTGCCATCCTCCCTGGCACCAGGATTCCAGGGATACCCAGGTCTGCCTACTCCTTCCACACCAGACACGTTTGTGACTTGTTGGTGGGGCTACAAAAGACCCCTGCTTTAGCTCAGTACAGCCTCCTGACACCCTGTTTTGCTTTACTTCTGATTTGAGGTCAGGCTGCTAGTGCTGCACTCTTGACAACCCCAAAGGGAATCCTCAGAGCAGCACCTGGGGTCAGAAAAATGAAGTTCCAACTGCTCCGGTAAGACTCTTCCTGTTTAGGAAGAAGTATGCCCTCTCCTGAGAGAGACCCAGGGTTCTGCTGCTGAGATGGGAAGGGATGCAGATCTTCTGGGAGGGAGTGAAGAGCTGAATTTGAGGCGAGGCTGGCTGCTTTGGAAGAACTGCTCTATGTATTGGAAATGCGGGACTGGGGTGGGCACTTTGCCCTTAAAACAACAGATCAGGTGAGCTAAATCAAAGCCAGGGGCCTGACTCTATTGGGTGTGGGACACCTCATAATGTGGTGAGCACTGTCAACTCTCATTGAAGTTCCTGCATGTTCCAGCTGATCACTTTCATTATTATCTGTATTATCATAGCACTTAGGAGTGCTAGACATGGTCCAGGACCCCACTGTGCAAACATAGAACTAAAGTATGGTCTCAACATCTCCCAGTTGTCTGGCAATGTTGTCTCCCAGTGTGTGGCAGTTAACCCACAATTTATTTTGTTTGTAGTTTAACAGGTTTCTTTTCATTCATGTCGGAGAAAAACAGAGTTCTTACTTTAAGGTTGGGTGCAGCAAGTCAGATACACTTTATTCTCTAGCAATTGCATGGAGGGAGAGAGTGCACTAGGACACAGGGTTTCCCCCACCTAGGGAGGTCTCTCTCAAGATAAACAATTAGAGCCAACATTTATACCTTTTTACAGACAATAATGAGCAACAGCTGCATATTGTTTATACATATTCCTTTTTGATATTTTATTTTTTTAATCATTTGTGCTATAGTTTGCATTCCATTTTTATTTTAACACAAGGTCAAAACAACCTCTCTCACAGTTCTTTCCCACTCGCTTGCACAAACCCCGCTTCTACAAATCTCATGTAATTAGGGTTAAGGTTGGCCTGTTTCTTGCTCTGTCTTTTAATCAAACCGCACACAAATCCTCTTTTCCTTTTACACTTCCACATTCATAACAATGAATAGGATCTCTACTCATGGTGTGCCTTCAATGAGTCCCTTATTTTGGAACATGAAACATCAGTCTACTAAGTAGACAAAGTAGAATTTATTATATTCTAAGATCACGTACAGAATATTTATAATATCCCAAGTGTATTGGTTTCTAGACAGGCTGTAAGCAAACCAACAGGCAGAGAAATGTCTGTTAATATTGTTATTTCAGATTCTATGTATCTGTAAAGTACAAACTGAGCTACTGTACAGTAGAAGGGGAACTCTTTCAACAAATGCATAGAACATTCACTTTGTTCTAACACTCTTATTTCTTTACTATCAAGTCTTCCTGGTTCAAAGTTCTTCTTTATAAGACATCTCCTTATCAAATGTACCTGAACATAAATGCAGAGAATAATGTTGGTTGAATAATGCCAGTGATCTTGGGTGTAGGAACGTAATGGTTTGTTCATCATACAAAATGATAAACTACAGCATAGTGCTTCTGAGCATGTTCATTCTTCTAAATTGTAGTTGCTTCCTATTAGCATAAGCTTTAATGAAAATTAGCTCTTTGCAGCAAGAGAACATATTTTTACCAACCCAGGTCACACTGACTTAAGTATACCACCTGTGTTGTTGTATAATATATAGTTATGCTGTGAACCAAGGAGGTCTCCTGAGGATCAGGTATTTCTGATGTGTAGATTCTAGAGCTTTTAAATAAAACTCCACTTCTCATGCATTTTAAATTGGAATGTATTTTGCAGAATACATATTTTTACTGTATGTTATTAAAGGCCTTATTTAAGCTGCCACAGCAATCACACACTTGGCACTGGAAAAGTGTATGCTTTGAGTCTTCAGTCTGAACATATTACCACAACTAGTAAAATATTGGCACAAGCATGAAAACAGATGTATGTTATAGTATCTATTTCACATCACTATTTATAAATGGCCATCTATAAATCCGTTTGGAGTACTCTATTCTCAGTTACATCACTTCTTTTCTTCACTATTAATACAGTATTTTAACCAAGAAAAATTCTCTTCAGTGGTAATTAAGATTTATGTCAATTGGTTGCCTATTTGTGTCATTTTTTAATATCCATTTTACAAGTTGTGAACTTAGATATGTTGTAGCAATCTCCAGAGTAGAGCTATAATGAATTATATATCAAACAAGGTGACTTGACAGTTTATAAGACACCTACAATTACACTGTTTGTATGGATTGCAGTGTGAAAGTGTAAGACCTATTAGCATTAATCTTTTCAGTAAGATTATTAACACAAACTGACATCCCAGCCTTTATACATCTGTAGCAGTAATAACTACAGACTGAATTGTCCCCTTACACACACAGGAATTCCCATTGAAGTCAGGTCTTATTGGGACTGGTCTGAGAAAAGACTGCAAGATTTGGCCCAAAGTCAACCATTTCAGTTGTATATCTTCATCCTAAATCTGCTGCGGGAGACTGGATTTTTTTTTAAATGGGTCCCATGAAGTTTGGGATTCCATATATTTTATCTTGGCAGCTTTCCATGCTTGTCTGCTGTCCATTAACTTCTCTCCACTACATTCTAAGTAATTCTGAATATTGCCCCCAAAGAACAAACCAACCAACCAAAATCCTCCCTCCCCAGTGTGAGACTTGAGACTATAAACCAGGCTGTTTAAAATCCAAGTTTTATTATAGAGTGAAGTCTAATGCCCAAGGTTAAGGGTCACAGTGGTAATTCTGACATCTTCAGGCATAGCAGAAAGTTGTACCATAATAACTAAACAATCAGCTATTTTTGGCTAACCATGAGAGAATAAACCTTTCACTAAATAAGGAAACGAATGTATTAAACAGCTTCATTTCCTACCCTAAACTTCCACTTTGGGGGTTTCTGTAACCTCAGTTTGCAAATATTTTGCAGAATTCAACATTTGCACTTAAGTTCCTCATAAAAAAAACAAGGAGCAGGAGCTCACAAGTGGGGGGAGGGATAGCTTAGTGGTTTGAGCATTGGCCTGCTAAACCGAGGGTTGTGAGTTCAATCCTTAAGGGGGCCATTTAGGGATTGGGGGCAAAATCAGTACTTGGTCCTGCTAGTGAAGTCAGGGGGCTGGACTCAATGACCTTTCCAGTTCTAGGAGATAGGGTATCTCCATTAATTTAGTTATTACAATGGCAGTATGGTACACACAAAACAATTATTGCATCTTGTATATTTTTTTCTTATAGCTGGCACTGATAGGGAATTTAAAAAAAAATCTAATAGATTTTGCATGCAGTTAAATGCCAGATAATCTTTAAACACATTTCAGAGTAGCATTGTTTCCTCCTGGATTGCCAAATAGCTCATTTCCTTCTAAACAGTCCCTTATGTTGCACACACACAAGGATACATGGGAGAGAGGTCAGGCTGGAAGCAAGAATGAGCTTTCCTAACAATGGACTTAGCAGACCTAAGCAGAATGAGCTAATGCTTTTCACAGTGAGCCCAGCTGTGCCCACCCTTATCGAGTTAGCATGAGTAAGGGTAGAGGAATCATCCCAGAGTTTGGAGAGGGGAGAGAGAGAGAGAGATATTGATTAACTGTGTCAAGGGTAAGTCCTATAGAAATGTCCTGCTTCTTTCACTGTGTCCCACCCCAACCATGTTGTACTATGCACAACAACTCTGGACGTGTAATGAACTAAGGATACAATCTACAGGTACGCCTCTACCTCGATATAACGCTGTCCTCGGGAGCCAAAAAATCTTACCGCGTTATAGGTGAAACCATGTTATATTGAACTTGCTTTGATCTGCCGGAGCGCGCAGCCCCCTCCCCCCCCGGAGCACTGCTTTACTGCATTATATCCGAATTCGTGTTGTATCAGGTCGCGTTATTTTGGGGTAGAGGTGTACTTGTTTCTCAGAGTGAACGTAAGGACTAGACACCAATTATGCCATAGTTGAAATGCCAAAAATCATGTGTGGAATGCAATGCTGGAAAGATACATTCAGAAAACAACTCACATTACAGAAAATAGAAAATGGAATAAGATTTGAAATGTAACTGTAGATTCTAAGCAATTGGGCAGTGAGGTGGTGAGAATTTTTACACAGTCTATTAAGCTGCAGGGGGTGTATAGTAAAAATGATCCAGCTTGCTCAGCTAATTAAATACCTTCAACCCAACTAGTCCTATCAGTCTAGATTGAAGTGTGACCAACAAATATTGAAGGAAGTATTCAACTTCAGAAAAATTGAGGGGTGTGATAGGATATCCCCTCTGGGCAATTCACTGGAACTCTTTGTATCTGTTGAAGTATTCACAACACTGCGTGCAGCCAGCTGCCCATAGCATAGCCCCGTTTCATGGAATGTGTATAGCAGATGTTTGAATGGTATTAACAAATGGAGGTCTAAAAGCTTTCTCCTGTTTAACAAGCTCTATTCAAAAGTTATTTAAATCATGATCAATAGCAATACATTTTAAATTCCTCTTAATCCTGCCTTTCATATTCTATATGCAGTATATTTGTGGACCTACTTTTCATGCAAAATGAAGCCTACTGATATACTGTCTTGAATGAAATAATCTATTTCCTCATAATCCCTTTAGTCAATTACTGCACTCTTAATTTTCAGCTATGTCACATCTCTGTTCAGAAAATTAAATACAGCTACATATTATGGCTTTAGAAATTTGAAAAACATAGGTTTGGGCAGAGGGACGAAAGACAACCTTTGAAAATTGTCCATTATTTAATACATATCAAGTGAAATCTCCAATTAATTTGTAGGACACTCATGAGTTTGCTACTCCTTATTTATCGTTCTCATGTAGGAGAAATACATGCTATAGTATTCAGAATGCTTCCTGTGTAGCAGATAGGTTTATGGGTGCTTTAACAGATCTTGGAAATTCCTGAAAATAAGCCCAAAGCTCTTGAAGAGTGCTGGAACTAGTCCATCTGCAACTGGACCATAATACAGTCTGACTAATGCCAAAAAAAAAAAAAAAAGGACAAAAAATCCCCAACACAAGCTGGAGTGTTGTGCCAATATTCCAAAATGAAGCAAGCTGTATGAAACGTTTATTGTATTTTTCTGAGTGGTGGTGTCAAAGAGAGATCTCTTTTCAAACAAATGAGACTATGGAAACCAAGGGGATTCAGGTTTTTTCCATGAAAGCAAAATATTTACAATCAAATAGTGAAATGTAGAGACCATAATAATTAAAAAGTGTCTCCATTTTACAGCAGGAAGCTCCCTCAAGAAATCCTTGATGAAAGACTGAATGTTTACTGGAAAATATCTGATTCACCAAAGGCTCATATCACATATGAATCATCTTGTGTGGCAGGCCAATTGTTGGAAAGGGCAATCAGTGTGATCAGAAAGTTTGCTGGAAAAGGCAACCCTGGGAAAGCCCCATGGAAAACAAATGGATCAATGACCTATCAATAATCCTTCAGCATGTTCTCCTCCTCAGTCAGTCTGTCTTTTTCCTCTTTCCTACTATTATTGGTTCATTGCCAATGGATATGTGTTTGGCCCATACACCATGTTACTCAGGTCAGTGTGGCTAGCTGGGAATTGCCCCAGCACAGGGGCAATCCACATGTGGCATTGAGTTCTGGCCTCACCCTCCTTACAGACCTGCTGGTGTATGGAAAGGTGGCAAGGGGAGGGTATTAGTTGGGTTTTCTGACTTTGGCTATACTCAGTTGCTGATTGGTTTCTTGGTGCCAAAAGCAGCTAGGACACAATTTGGAGCAGCCTTGAGTCTTTTTTAATCTACACTGGGGGCTAAATCAGCCTCTGTCCAGTACCAGAATTGCAGTGCTACAACAATGACATAGGATACCTCTGCCCATGTCTTGGGCCATGTGACAGGAAAAGCTTGGCTGGAACTGAGAATTGGGTCCAAGACTAGAGGTATAGTTAGGTGTTGAGTGATACAGGGCCATTTGGAGGAAGGATGAGAATCTTGTATGTGATATGTGGTGCAGTGGGGACCCAGTGAAGCATTAGCAGGGGATGCAGTATATGGTTTAAAAAATTATTTTGGCAGTGTATTGGACCAACTGCAGGGGGCAAGGTAGTTATACTGAACAGTGAAGAGGTTTCAATAGCTGAGGTGGGAAATAGTAGGGCATGTACAAGCAATTTATCAGTTGGAATGGAAAGGATGGGGTGGATTTTTGAGAGGAAGTGTGACAGGATTTGGCCCCAGCCTACATTTGGGGAAAAGAGCGAAGGCAGGGTAGAAATGTTAACTACAGTCATGGAGAATGGTTGTAGTGGAAAGCGTTTAGGAAGAAAAATATTAGTTTGGTTTGGCCATGTTGAGTCTGAGAGGATGATGAGCCATATAAGTTGAGGCACTGGGGGGAGAGAGCATGAGATATATGAGATTAAAGTGTAAGGGCAGAACACGTTTAGAGAACAGTATTTGAAATGTCCTACTAGATCTTGTACATCTCTAACTCTAGGAGTTGGATTGGGGGGTGATGTAAATTAGATACATTTTCTCAAGATGTCTGAAAGGATTTATTTTAACTCTACTTGCAAGGTACTGCATTGTTCTGTATTATATGCTTGCCTTCTGCATTTGCTGGCACATTTTAAAAAGGAACCAGGTTACTGCCAAACCCTTTGTTTTCTTCCTTTACAATATTACTAGAATTTGTGCTTTCTTTCCTAGTGCAACTACTAAACTACTAGTCAATGTCTGTCTGAGGCATCTCTGACCTCAACTACTGTAACTTTCTCTTCTGTGGCCTTTAAGTTTCTCCTCTTACTTCCTTGCATTTGTCCAAAAATGGATGCCAAAAGCATATTCCACTCCCACCATTCTGAACAAATCACCCCTTCCTTGGAGCCCTTTCCTGGCTTCCCCTTGACTTTCTTATCAAAGTTAAACTACTCATCCTCATGTTCAGTGCTCTGCAACAGTACCAACCCTGCCTACATCTCAGACATCATCTCGTCCCACATCCCATTCTCCTAAATGACCCCTTTATTTTCTATCCTCCTCCTTCTGCCACACTGCTTTGTACTTTCGGAATGCCTGTGTGTCCTAGAATACCAAAAGACCCGTCTGTTTGCATTCATATTAAAATGAACTTCTACAAAACCTACCAATGACAATACATCCGAAGAAGACGCAGGGCCGGTGCGAGGATGTTTCGTGCCCTAGGCGAAACTTCCACCTTGCGTCCTCCCCTCTCCCCGAGCCCTGTGGCAGCTCCCCCCCCCCCCCCCCCCCCGAGGCACCTCCCCCGCGGCAGCTCCCCCCCCGCCCAGGGAGCCGTGCGGCAGCTCCCCACCCCAG
>NW_020664409.1:60480709-60559164 GCF_002925995.2 Terrapene triunguis
CCCCCCCCCACTTGCTGCAGGCGGCCCTCACTGCGCCCCTCTGCCCCAGCTCCCTCCACCTAAATGCCGCCGCCGACTGGGGCGGCAGAAGATCCGGCCGCCCGCGAAATGCTAGCACCCTAGGCGACCGCCTAGGTCGCCTAATAGGTTGCACCAGCCCTGAGAAGACGTATATAACACAACACTTACAAAGAACTCATAGCTATGCTGTTTTGAGGTTCTCCCATCATCTGGTCATTCAATGTGTTATGTGTCTGAGCTGTTCTGTCTCCTAATT
The DNA here is from genome assembly GCF_002925995.2 of Terrapene triunguis. Taxonomy (NCBI): domain Eukaryota; kingdom Metazoa; phylum Chordata; order Testudines; family Emydidae; genus Terrapene; species Terrapene triunguis. Next base: position 60,480,987 of record NW_020664409.1, read on the forward strand.
GAGATCGTGAGACTATCTTCCCTGGAATTTTGTACAAAAAGATAAATTGCTAGCAGTGACTGGCAATTTCCTTGATTGCCACCATGAGCTTTGGCAAACTATAGCAGGCGTACATCGAAAGAGGACATGAAAGTAATGTTGTGGTGGTGCTGTTTGTGACAGTCTTGTGTCTGGGGAAGGGAGCCAAATCCATTCTTCTCAACATGCTAACCAGTCAAGGTGTTCCACGATATGGGAAAAATAAGCCAAATATGAGACACCCTCCTTTAATATGCATAAAATGGCACTACATTTTACACAGAATACTGAGAGAAAAAAGGATTAAGTAACTGGATTAATAGAATAATTTAAGAAACAGCTACCATGGCTCCTAGAGTGGGGTCCTTGGTCCCATTTTGTCCCCTTTTCTTTAGAAATCTTTCTAAAATTCCTGCTTGCTTTAATTCATTCTTTTCATTTATTTTTTTCCTCCTGCATTTCTTATTTCTGTTCCTCTTTTCTCCCCGCAATTTTCTCATGTCTCCCTTCCCCATATTTGCTCCTTCAGGGACTCTTCATTGCCTCATTCCATTTCCCACTGCTGTATTGCTGCCTCATGTTCTGTCCTCCTCTGCCTACTAGTGCTACAGAACTCGGTGAGGAGGGCTGGATATTGCCATGGAGGCTGTAACTAGCCCAGCAGAAAAAAACAATATGGGTGAAATGCTTGCTCCATTGAAGTCAATGGCAAAATTCCCACTGACTTTAATTGAGGCAGGACTTCATTCTATATATTACCAGGAGAAAGCACTGGTCACTTTTGCAGGCACACAGAACAGCAAGTCACCATTCTCTTGCTGACTCCAGTCAGGAGAATCTATGAGCAGGTGCCTTCAGTGTAGGAATTTAGGAGCCACCCAACAATCCTTTTTTCAGAGTAGCAGCCGTGTTAGTCTGTATCCGCAAAAAGAACAGGAGTACTTGTGGCACCTTAGAGACTAACAAATTTATTAGAGCATAAGCTTTCGTGGGCTACAACCCACTTCTTCGGATGCATATAGAGTGAAACATATATTGAGGAGATATATATACACACATACAGAGAGCATGAACAGGTGGGAGTTGTCTTACCAACTCTGAGAGGCCAATTAAGTAAGAGAAAAAAAACTTTTGAAGTGATAATCAAGATAGCTCAGTACAGACAGTTTGATAAGAAGCAAGTGTGAAAATAAGATAAGAATTTGATAAGAAAATGTGCAGATCTACCAATGTGATATATGCCATCATGTGCCAGCAATGCCCCTCTGCCATGTACATTGGCCAAACCGGACAGTCTCTACGCAAAAGAATTAATGGACACAAATCTGACATCAGGAATCATAATACTCAAAAACCAGTGGGAGAACACTTTAACCTGTCTGGCCATTCTATGACAGACCTGCGGGTGGCTATCTTAAAACAGAAAAACTTCAAAAACAGACTCCAACGAGAGACTGCTGAGCTGGAATTGATATGCAAACTAGACACAATCAACACAGGATTAAATAAAGACTGGGAATGGCTGAGCCATTACAAACATTGAATCTATCTCCCCTTGTAAGTATTTTCACACTTGCTTCTTATCAAACTGTCTGTACTGAGCTATCTTGATTATCACTTCAAAAGTTTTTTTTCTCTTACTTAATTGGCCTCTCAGAGTTGGTAAGACAACTCCCACCTGTTCATGCTCTCTGTATGTGTGTATATATATCTCCTCAATATATGTTTCACTCTATATGCATCCGAAGAAGTGGGTTGTAGCCCACGAAAGCTTATGCTCTAATAAATTTGTTAGTCTCTAAGGTGCCACAAGTACTCCTGTTCTTCTTCCAACAATCCTTGACAATGAGAAGTCAGATTTTCCATGATTGTTGGGAAGTCTAGGGAAATCAAACACTGATGTCTCAGATATCTTGTGATATTTGTATCTTGGCTACTGTGTCTGACCTTCTGAGTCAGGAAACATTGAGATTAGAAAGTAGGAACAAGAGCTGAGCACTTGCATGCTGGGCATTTCCAGCATGTAAGGAAGCATTTTAGCCAATAAGTAGGTAGATTCCATTTGTACCACGGATGACTAATATAGGCCACATATTTCAGTTGGTTTATGAGAGACAGGCATTTCCAGCGCTAGTGCTCCTTCTCTCTGAGTCATCTACACAAAGAGATTACACCACTTTAACAAAATCATTTCCTAAACAGATTCAGGGCTTGTCTACATTGGCATGCTAAATTGCTGCTGCTGCGATTGATGCAGCAGTGTCAATTTAGTGGGTCTGCTGAAGACATGATAAATCAATGGCAGAGCACTCTCCTATCCACTTCAATATTCCACCTCCCCAAGAGGTGGAAGCTAAGTCGGGGAGAGACCATCTCCTTCCAACATAGCACAGTGTAGATGTCGCATGAGGTTGATGTAAGCTATGTTGCTCAGTGGGATGATTTTTTTCACTCCCCTGAGGGATGTAACTTACATCAATTCAAGCGGTAGTGTAGACCATGCCTTAGTTCAATTGGTACAGTCTCTTTGTGTAAACACACTCTTAAACTGGTTTGAGTGCTTTATACTGATGTTGTTTAAATCGATTGCTTATTGACCAAAGCCATTCTTAAACCTTATCCACTAAAGGACGTTGCATGGGTTACAATTTCCTCATGTAGGCAAAGCCTGCGTTTCTGTAGAAAAAGATCAAAAGCTTATAAAAGCAAGTCACAAACACAAAATTATCCCAGCAACTTCTGATTCTGTTGCATATTTTTTTGCATTTGTTTGTAGTTTATTTTGTAGCTAGGTGCTATTACTACTGACACAGCACTCTACATATACATGGCACTCGGTGCCCTATTCTCTGCTGGCTGAGGGGAATGGGATGGAGTGGCAGAGGAAGACTGCTGTATTCCTAGTTGCAAAGCTGATGGCAGGCAGAAAGTGTAATTAAAGGATAAAGATGACATTTTATCTTTATACAGCAAATTTAATCTAGAAGGATCCCAAAGTGTTTTGCAAATGGAAATCTATGCCAACCACTCAATTGTATTAAACTCTGAGGTAAAATGATGGAACTGTTTAACAATGCAGAGCAACACAACAGTTTAAGGCAGGAAATGAAGTTTACGACATTCAGTTAAATTATGGGATATTTAACAATCATACAGATATCAAGACACGTATGTTTTTAAACTTCTCACCCAAAAGGCAGCACTTAACAGACAGCAGTGCCCCCTAGCAATTGGTTAGGTATTGATTAAAAAGAGAATTGTACCACTTATCAGAACTACTTTCTACAAGATCTAGGTTTTCCTCCAAGATCTCTTTTTCCAGCTACTGGCTAGGCCCTTCTTAGGTGATGAGATGGCAGCCTGAGGTGGTATGCCCATAGGCATTACTGGACTATGTCCCACATATCTGAATTTATTTCTATCTTCTAGGAAGATCCCCCTGAAGTGCAACTTCAGTATTATAATACAGGCAAATGAACAATTTTAAGACACACTAGATGTCATTACACTGCCTGTTTCTTAGTAGGTCTGACCACCGCTTGCTCTGGTCTGGGTGTTTCATGACACCAAGTTGTCACCAGAGTCATTACTTAGACCGTGAACACTTTAGGGCAGAGACCAGGTCTCCATATATGTTTGTATGTTATCTAGCACAATGGAGCCCTAATCATGATTGGAGCCTCATGAAATTATTGCAATATAAATATTCAATAGTAAGACTCTAAAGGTAAAGGGCCCTTTAGGAAACTAATAAAGAAATGGATAAACCACAAAAGAATATTCAGCACCTTAGATAACTGTAGAAAGGGTTAACATTTTGGGCATTTATTTTTTAAACATCAACAGCCAGGGGACACCAAAAAAGGATTTTCTCCATATAAGTAAATCAGTTGGAAACAATTCTTTCTGGATTGTTAGGTGGAGAAATTAGGTCATATTTGGCTAACTTCAGTTTATTGTCAGGGTAACCTGCTCCTTTGGTCCTTTCTGCTTTTCTCTCTCTGTGTGTATGTGCTTTCTCACAAAAGCTTAACAATTTCCAATAACAAGGATGATGCAGAGGATCTGATCATTTCTTTACATCACAGCAGGTGTAAACTGATGTGGTCCAAAATATTACTGAATGTTTAGATGTGATGTTTGATCTTGGAATTCTTTTTTTAACATATTTCTAATATAAACAGTTAAGAGCTGCAAGACTTTTTCACAGAGTCTGAAGTTTGTGTTGTAGGAACCAGCCTTCCAATAATAACTGCGTAAAATTATTTCAAAGTAACCTCCAATAATCTAGTCAATAATGAATAAAGAAAAGAGAGTTCTTCTTTCCCCCCTGGGGAAATCTAAGAGTGTAAAAGATCTTACTATGGTCTTTTTAAAGAACAACCTGTTCACATAGTCTTTTGTTATCTAGATGCAGTAAATTTGTGGAACAATTTTTTTCTTTATAGCTTTGTTATCAGGCTGAGAATTTAAGTTGAATGCTGCAGTATTGTACATTATTCCAAAGGTAACATCAGACGGCAGAGATGATGTCAATTTTCCCTATCCACCCACAGTTTTCCTAGCGTAAACATCTCTAAATTATTTGTGATTTCACTTTAACTGGGTGAACTGTACTATATCAGACCAGAGATATACAGTAGTCTCAATGATTAAGTAATAACCCTGCTTGCTGATTGACAAATGCTTTAGACTCCCATTTTTAAAAGGTTAAGAAGAGCTCAGAGGCCAGGAGAGGGTGGAAGAGTGAACAGGTTGGAGGGAAGACCCATCACAAGGTCACACAGAAGGTTGAGCCTGAGATGGGGCACAGCACAGGTGAGCCCCACAAATGGTACATTCTCCAACTCCATCCCCACCCCCTTTTCTTTTTTGAGAAAGAGAGCGAGAGAGCTCACAGGTTCTGAGGGGCTCTGCTCATTTAAACTCTGTTAAACTCCTGATTGTTTGGACTGTAGGGGACCACACCTCAAGCTGAAGGGGAATATAGTTAGGACATGGTGCAGGGCATCAGGCTTAGATTCTCTGTGCAGAGGACTCAGCTAGTGCTGTTTCCCACATGGCTGTGGCCTGGGACTCAGTGGAGAGGGTGGTCCTGGGTCCCCCATCATGCTTTGCTTGAGAGGTAGTCCCTGGGGTGGGCCAAGACTAGAAACCAGGCATGCTAACCACTAGGTCATCTGGCCCTCTGAATATCCTGTTACATCAGTTTTTTCCATTCTGCAAAGTGAAATCCAGAAGTATTTTGGTTATCACTGGGGATTACTGCCGGTAATTAGTTGGCTTTTAATGATTGCCAGAGATGAAGGTGGTGTCTCTGGAGATAACTACAGTGGGAATTATACACTCACAAGACTTATACAGAGCATTAGGCATTAGGACCTGTTCAACTGAGAGTGGATTAACCAGGACACTGGAATTAGCCTCTTTTTTTTTATAAAGGACCATAGATTTTCTAATCTGATGGAGACGGTTCTTTCACAGAGGCTTATGGAATCCTTGATCTTGCAGTGGAATTGCCCTGAAATTCTCCTCCTTCTGGCCTAGACCACAGCTATTAGGATCCAATACAGCCTTTCTTGCATGAGTTTTGGATTTTTTTTTATTAATTGGGTCAATTTGTATTTTATTGTCAGATGTCTTTATAATTAAAGAAATTCCAATCTGGGGAACACCCTGGCAGAAGTTCTTCACAGCTGGTCATGATTCATGGACTCACTCTCCATTTCTGATGAGTTGGCTTTTAGGATTGATGACAGTATCCAGATGGCCTGAAGATCTTTGTATCGCTAGGACAAATTTGATAAATGGAGAAAGAATTTTAGGGAGTTGAGCTACAGTCTGCTTTGTATGGTGATGACTGGATCCACTGCTAGCCTTTCCATTTTTGTGGGTCTTTTGTTAAAGCAAAACTATAAGATCTTCAGGGTAGGCATTTTGCTTACCTCTGTACACTGCCTGGCACACTGCTGTAATGAAATATTACAGTCTCGGATAAAAATGAGAAAAGTTCCTTCCGATGAAATCTATTACTTTGTGGAATAGGTTTTTAAAGGAATGCTGGCAACTGCATTGTCTAAGTCATTTAAAACAAATGTGAATACAAATGTGAATACGGGGCTTGTGATGGGGTGGACTAGGCCCAAAGGCCCCCTGCTGGAGGCCTCAGGGTTCTGCCACACCCATCCCAGGGAAGGAGCGATGGAGAGGTCCTCCAAGCAGGCTAGAGTGGCTGCAGGGGAAGCAGCCAATCAGGGCCCAGGAGGACCATATAAAAGGAGTTGCAAGCAGTAGTCAGTTGCTGCTTGCGGCAAGAGAAGAAAGGACTGCAGGCCTGGCTGCCTGGAAGAGCAGCAGGGCCAGGGATGGTTTGCTAGCAGGGACGGGGGGATCATTGAGGAAGCTCCTGGCTGGTTGCTAGGACTGAGCAGAGACTGAGCCTGGGGAGGGCTTCAGGAAGATAGTGTCTCCAGGGAGGAAGCCCTGGGGATACAGCCCCCTACCAGGGCTGGGCCAGGGAGGGCTAGAGGGAGACACCACCCGAGGGGTACTGAGATAGGCCCCGGTGGACTGTATACCCCGGAAGGGGTTTGTGCTGGTTAACATGCAGACAGTGTGACTCAGCTGGAGTGCTGTCACTGACAAACCCACCTGAGAACCACCGAAAGGGGTCACCAGATCTAAAGAATGCAGACATGCCCACCTGGCAGGGGGCACTCGCGAGAGGTGGGTGCTAACCCTGTTACAGGATTCTACTGCCCAACATTATAATTCTGTTGTTTTAGTGACAATGTTACTAGTTTCAATGATATCAGATACGCTGCTTATAGCATGAGGGACAATATCTGCTCGGATACTGTAATCCAGGAAGTGGATCTCTGGCAGGAAACGTTCCTGATCCTGAATCCATTTGAACAGTACCTTGGGCATAAGGGACCTAATTCTGTTTTCAGGTACATAGAGGTAACACCATACAGGTAAACCTATTGATTTCAAATGAATTGCACAGGTGTATGTAAGAGCAGAATTTAGCACAACATGTCTAATTTAATATTTGGAGGGTGGGGTATTATCCCATCAGAACCTCATGGAGATTGTATCCAGTACAATCACCAGTAGATTCTTTCTCTATCTGACATGAACATTATTTAGCTAATCTGAAATCTTTCTCTCAGAGCTGGATTTGGATGTTCAGGAAATGGCTGAGGAATCCCTGCAAAAGGCCACCTACTGTACAATGATGTTTTGGATCAGCATGAGACTCATGATTTGCTGATAGAACTGGAGCTAGCAGTATTTGGGTTCAGTCTTACTGTTATTTCTGTGAGAATCGCCTGGTCCTCTTGGCCCGTAATGCCCTTCAGAGTCCCCTTCTCAATGTAGAGGCAGACACTGCATTCTCATAATAGATCTTAGAAGAGAAGGAATGTTGGAACGAATAAGGCTGGGTCTTCTGCTTTGCATTTGCCCTTAGATAACTGCAGAGCCTTCAAGCAAACTTTTCTGCTGTGTGTTGCTCTGTGTTTGAATGTCCGGTTATAGCCAATTACCAGACTTGCAGCTTCTCAAAGAAACACCCTGTTTAACAGCTGTGAGGCCCACAAACAGGCTTTTCAGTATTGTCACACATGAGACCCCCATGGTCTAGAAATCTGCTGAATTAAAAAGAACTGTCAGAGCCCCTCCTATGTTAACTCATGGAACTTGCTGGTGAGGGATAATACCAAGAAGAAATAGCATGATGAGCACAGTGGGTGGCTATATCTGAAGGTAGCTTATTATTTTTTGTACATCTGTGTCCTCTATTAAATTGGTTATAGTGTCTCTGTAGGGAAACCATCATAGAGTAGGTTGTCCCTTTTAAGGGATTTGGGCTTAGCCCACCTCTGCCTTGTTATGGGTTTGGTCAGTGGCTAGGTCAGGTGACCAGACATCATGTGATGGTAGGCTGGGGTGGGGGGAAGGGCTTCCTATAAGATGGCCTGGTAATGCTCGGACGGATTGGGACCGAGAATGCATGTGATGAGGAATAAAGCCCTGGTGCAGGGATAACTGGTGAGAGAGATCTGGAGGGCAGCTCCTGCTGTGGGGGACAGGCTCAGGGGAAGTGGGTTCTACACACCAACCAGATGGAAAAGCTTGTCTGGAGCTGCCTGCAGTGAGGGGCAGCAGCAGAAATGTTTAGTATATGGCTACACTGCAGTTGGGTGTGTGCTTCCCAGCGTGGGTAGACAGACATGCACTGGCTCTGCTCAAGCAAGCATAATAAAAACAGCAGTGTGGCCCACCAGCATGGGCAGTGGCTCATGCTAGTCACCAGAGTACAGTCATGTTCACACCCGTGGGTACATACTTGGGTACACACCCGTGCCGGTACGCCACACTGCTATTTTTTAGCAAGCTAGCTCAAGCAACACTTGGGCATGTATCTCAGTGCTGGGAAGCATGCTTCCAGCTGCAGTGAGGAAGTACCCTAAGAGGCTTGAAGAAATGCCAAGCATCAAGATCTGGGTTTTTGGGAAGGAACAGTTGAACTTAGCTAGGGGAAAGAGTGTTCTGATCCAAGTTAATGTGTCTTATCCGTGATGGTGTTTTAATAAACCAGCCCCCAAGAAGGAGTGTCATTTAACTTGCAAGTGGCTGGGTGCAGTTATCTGGAAGCCCAAGAAGGGGCAGAAGCAAGGTCTGATGCTGGATCGAGTAAGAGCCTGTTACAAAAATACTAGAGATTTACTGTAGACTAAGACTTTGGAAAAGGGTTGGTGGCTAGATGGGACATGTTCTGAAGGCACAAGCAAGCTTGGATTAGAGACAATGGGCCAGCTCCTCCAGTCTGACCAACCTGCTGTCTCCACAGGACTAGGAGGCAGAAGATTGTTAAAGGTGGCTTTACACTACTTTTGTGGCTCCTAGATCCTGGAGCCTGCCAGGGGCTGAACCAGCCTGTGCCACAACATACAGTGGACTCAGGCCTACCCTCAGTTATGCTTAGCTGCCTGTGGTCCCCAGGGACTGTTCCAGAAGCTAAGGGTTGCTGGGGTGCAGTGGTGCTCCAGCCATACTCCTTTCCATGGCTAAAGCCTCTGCACCAAACTCTCAAAGGGGGAATTGCTCAGAGCCTCTGTGGCAGCTATATACCACCTGGGGAATCCTCAGGAGGCTGATTAAGCTGACATTGTGGCCCATGTGCATTGTTGGAACAGGGCCAGTAGCAGGGCCAAGAACTTGGTACAACATAGTGAGAGAACAATACCACAGTGTGCTGGGAGACGTAAAAGAAGGATGGACTTTTCCTGAAAGAGGGGAGAAGAAGCAAGTTGCATTTTTACTGGCCTTGAACTTTGTGTGTGTGCGGGTGGGGTGGGGGGGGGGGGGGGGGAAGAAGAAACAGAAAGGGAGAGAAAAAGAGGGAAAAAAATAAGGGGAAGGGGATAGACAAGTACTGTAGGGGACACACAGCTTCCAGTGTGCAAGGTAATAGATAGCTTCATTTTTCCTTTGAGCTAGACAACATAGTCATAATCTAGGAAGGCTCTGTGCAGTCTTAGCATAGATGAAAATAGAGCTGATACATTTATTTTATTTCTTGTATCTCTTTTAGCTAGTGCATTTGGTTTAAATGCAGTTTTCACTCAGATTTGACAGTCAATGGTGTGACTGTCCATTCTGAAAAACAAGTCTCCACTCTCAGGGGAGGAAAAGCAAGCAGCAGGATGAGTTCACTGACCCAGCAATGCCAAAGTCACAGGAAGGGCATCAACAGGAGTTGCAGTTTCTTCTTCAAGAAGTGTCCCATATCGGTGCTCCATTTTCGGTGCGCTTGTGTCCCTGCACCTTGTACTGGAGATTTTTGGTAGCCGTGCCCGATGGACTGCACATGTGCTCCCCCATCTCGTGTTATGAGCAGTGGTCCAACTGCCCTCAGTTCCTTCTCAACAACCCTTGGCCTGAGAGGGAGTCCCTAGCAGAGCCTTTTCTAGAGAATTTTCTTTAATACCTTTTTGTAGTGATAATATTTCCATTAAAATTAGATAGTTAATAGTCGCTTCTATTTTCCCCACACCACCTTTTTTTTTCTCCATATTAGAAAAAAAAATCAGTTTTGTTTCTCCTCATTACTCCTTAGGTTAGAGCAGTGATTCCCACATTTTCCCCTTCAAGGAAGTTATCCCTACATGGGGTTATGCCTGGATCCCCCAGGTTCAAATGATGCCTCTCCTGCCAGGAGGCCATCCCAATCGGCAGCTGGCACTCCCAGTGCATTCTTTGCTTTGGAGAGACACACATACCAAAAAAGTGCACCTATTGTCTCAAGCTGAAAGCATGGTCCCCAAAAGCCCATGACCTAAAGCTGAAGCTCTTAATGATAGAGAGTTCACTGTGGCCAGTCTCAGACCCCAGGCCCGTCACTCCTCCTGGACAGTGGTCACCATCGGTCCCAACATCTGCTGCCTTCACTGCCTATGAAGAGAAAGTCAGCAGACTCTCACAAAGACACCAAAAAATGGACCACCAATTTGTCCACCAAGGAGCTATCCCAGAGGAAAAGGTCCCTCCAAAAGGTAGGTAGCTTCGACACCATTAGGCACAAGACTCAGTACCTTTGATTCCCCTGGGACATCTGGCACTGCTGTTAAATCCAAGGACCCCAACAGGGCAGGACGGGATAAGATGGGACCATCAGGTATTAGTGGCAAAGAGAAGCCCAAAGCCTCAAAGACAGCACCGACTAAACACACAGTACTGAGTATCTTGGCACCAGTGAAACCCTTGGCGCCACTTACTAGACAATAGGAGAATGCAGAATGATCTCGGCACCGTCGGCACCAACACACAGACCTCCCACGGCACCAACATGAATGCCCCTCACAGTTCTTGTGCTAGCATCATCCGTATTCAGACTCCCAAAAGACCTGCTCATCTTTGAGACCCAGACTGCTGAGATGATGTGTTCAGAGGCGGTAAAAGCGATTCTATTAAATAGCAGGCAATCAACCATATGGTGTACTTACCTCCACAAATGGAAGAGATTCCAGACCTGGTGTGACAAGAAACAGGTCACAGCTATAGTCTCTCCCTTGCCACTGATACTGGACTACCTCTTAGAACTCAAAAGGTCAGGGTTATCCACAAGCTCAATTAGATTACATCTCACAGCTATTACAGCCTTCCACCACAAGGTCGATGATCATTTGGTTTTCACCCATCCAGTGACAGAGATTTCTCACAGGACTTCGAAACCTATACCAGGAAGTACGAGACCCTACTACACCTTGGGATCCTAACCTAGTCTCATGCTGCCCCACTGGTTTCCTGTTCGAACCCGTGGCAACTTGCTCCTACATACATCTATTGATGAAGACAGCTTTTCTCGGGGTCATCGCATCTGCTTGAAGAGTAGGGAAAATGGCTTACTCTTCCTACGCAATCTTCTTCAAAGATAGTCACATTATGACTACACCTTAAGTTCCTACCTAAAGTACTGTCTTCATTTCCCCCTAAACCAATCGATTCACCTTCCGTTCTTCTTCTGCAAACCACATGGAAGTAAATGAGAAGCCCCATTCCACACACTAGATGTTAGAAGGCCAGTGCCCTTCTACCTTGAAAGAACTAAACTGTTCAGAAAGTCACTCTGACTGTACCTGCCTACTGCAGAAAGATCAAGAGGATCTGCCATATCGAAACAAAGGCTCTCAAAATGGATTTCTGAATGCATTCACTTTTGTTACCATCAACACAATTTTCAGACCCCACTCATTACTCAAACATAGTCTACATGATTGCTTTCCATGTCTGTAGCTTTCCTAAACAATGTACCAATCACAGTCACTTGTAAAGCAGCGACCTGGGTGTCAGCGCACATGTTCACAGAACATTACGCAATTGCACAAAACTTGACATCAGATGCTCTATTAGGACTGACTGAGTTATCATCACTAAGAGATCCGATTCCAAAGCCCTATCCCTCCAATGAGGGGCGCTGCTCTACAGTCATCTAAAGTAGAACAGCCATATGGGATGCTACTAGAAGAAGAAGAGACGGTTACTCACCCTGTGTGGCCACATGAGTGCTCCCCTCTACTTCAGAGTTCAGACATGGACTCTGCGGGTAAAGAAGGAACTGAGGGCAGTTGGACCACACAGTGCAATATAGCCACTGCTCACTACACGAGATGGGGAGGTGGAAGGGTGCAACAGGCACTGCTACCGAAAATCTCCAATCCTAGATGCAGGGATGCAAGCACAACTAAAGTGGAGCATCCATAGGGACCCACATCTCAAAGAACCTCAGTTACTGCATAGGATGAGTAACATTCTTTTCTGCCTTGTTAGGTGTCACAGGCACAGGTGAGGAGTTCATGCTGGCAGAGGAGTGCTTAGGGGCACAAGATTTGGTGACCCACTGTTATGGTAATTTTTTTTAAACAACAAAAACTAGACACGAAGTATTCACAACTAAGTGCATGATGGAAATGTTTGAAGAATCATTTCTAGCATTAGCAGGCCTTCAGAGCAGATGAGCTGTAAGTCAGCTGTGGTATGACAACTTCTATATTTCTGTTGAGACAGGTTGTAAAGAATTTAGGAACACTAACTGAAGTACTAGCCTACCATCACAATGCTTAGTGGTCTTTAATTCAGAAATGTATACCCTATTTTTTCTCCCTCTGCTGTTCTCTATACACCTCACTTGTGTTTTCTTTTCTCCTCTCACTACTGATCCTTATGGCACTTGGAATCCAATGAGAAACAATGAATGCTGTGTGGCTCCTTCTGATATTTCCATGTAAAGGAGTGGACAACTGAAGGGGTATGACACAGCTAGTAACCATTCTCTCCCCTAGTGTATCAGTCTGACCATGTATTTTTGGCTGGATTACTTTAGAGATTAGGGCCAAACTTTTCAAATCTAATTGCCTATAGTTAAACATATAAATCCATGTGTGGGCGTCTAAAATATAAGTGGCCTAACATTCAAATGTGCTGAGCCCCCACAGCTTACAATGGTGAATGCAAGGGCCCTTTTGTTTAGGTGCCAGGTTTGAAAAGTTTGGTCTAGGATCCTGAGCATCCATTAATTGTGCACCTTCAAGTTAGAAGACTAAGCTAGTTATTTTACTTTATTTTTCTGAGTCATTATTCTCTGGACTTTGTTTTTGCCAAATGTCAAAATATAGTTGTTTCTCTGCTTCAGGGATAAATTAGACTGAATTGCACTAGGAAAAAACTGGCAAAGATGTAATACGCTGGAAGAAAGCGATAGAGAGATTTGGCTAGTGCCAAGAAAAAAATGGAGTGACCTTGCATCATACAGCTGGCAAATGCTGCCAACAGCCAGCCAGAGCTAGTATGGCTTCACTCTCAGCAAACCTGCACCAGTGCTATTACTGTTCCACTATACTGTTTATGAAAAGCTGCACTGGTCTGGAAAACATTATATGAAAGACAATTCTAAGAAAGAGGGAAAAAGCATAATAATTTAGAGTAAGTATTTGAGCCTAAGACCTGATGTTTACAAGTAAATTATAAAACATCAAAGTCCAAACTGAAGCAAGGGAAAGAGTGTTGCTTTCTGATTTTAAAATCCTGAAAACTCCTTACTATTGTAACTGTTAAATTTAATGATGATATATACTGAGAGCTTAAATTGTTTTTAAACTAAGGGCAGGGGGGAAGCCGACAGGTGTAAAGGAACACACAGTTCAGACAATCACATCCCTTAGGGGTGGATTTATTAAAGGGGATTCTCTATATCCTAGTAAAGAGGAGAGGATAGACGTTGATAAAGGACAGGTGGAAACTGAAGAGAAACAGTCAAAGGAAAGAGTCCCATTCAAGTACATCATATGAAGGCAGACAACTAAATATTGACACATTTTATAAGTGTTTTTATATAAATGCTAGAAGTCTAATACTAAGATGGGTGAATTTGAGTGCCTGGTATTAAATGAGGATATTGATAAAATAGGCATCACAGAAATGTGAAGGAATGATGATGATCAATGGGACATGATAATACCAGGGTACACAATATATAGGAATGACAGAGTAGGTGGTGCTGGTGGGGGAGAGGCACTATATGTGAAAGAAAGAATAAAGTCAAATATAGGGTATAGTAAAAATCTTAAATGAATCACAGTATCATAGAATCTCTATGGATAGAAATTCCATGCTTGAATAATAAGAGGTCTAGCAGTAGGAATATACTACTGACCAAATGTTCAGGGAGATTAGAGAGACTACAAAACCAGAAAACCTAACAATAATGGGGGATTTCAACTGTCCCCATGGTGACTGGGAACATGTCACCTCAGGATGGGATGCAGAGAAAATTTCTAGATACCATTAATGACTGTTTCTTGGAGCAGCTAGTCCTGGAACCTACAAGGGGAGAGGCAATTCTTGATTTAGTCCTAAGTGGAGCACAGGATCTCATCCAAGAGGTGCACATAGCAGAACCACTCAGAAATAGTAACCATTATGTAACTAAATTTAAAATAATTGTAGGGGGCAAATACTAAAGAAACCCACCACAGTAGTATTTAACTTCAAAAAGGGGAACTACACAAAATGAGGAGGCTAGTTAAACAGAAATGAAAAGGAACAGTAAAAGAGTGAAATGCCTGCAAGCTGCATGGAAACTTTTTTAAAAACACCATAATAGAGGCTCAAACTATATGGCTATTGCAAATTAAACAGAGCATCAAAAAATCCCACTATGGCTAAACAACAGAGTAAAAAAGGTGATTTGAGGCAAAATAGAAAGGAGCATACCCTCTGCAAGTCAAATGTAAAAGTGTAATTAGGCTAAAAAAGAATTTGAAGCACCTGGCATTGGCCACTGTGGGAAGACGGGATACTGGGCTAGATGGACTGTTGGTTTGATCCAGCATGACCATTCTTATGCTCTTATGTTAAATAGGAAATTGCAGAACTAATAACTATGGTATGTAACCTACTGCTTAAATCAGCCACTGTACCAAATGACTGGAGGATAGCTAATGTAATGCTGATTTTTAAAAAAGTCTCCACTGGCATTTACAGGCTCGTAAGACTAACTTCAGTACCAGGCAAATTGGTTGAAACTATAGTAAAGAACAAAATTATCAGATACACAGATGAACACAATTTGTTGGTGAAGAACACGGCTTTTGTAATGGAAAATCATGCTTCATCAATCTATTAGAATTCTTTGATGGTATCAATAGGAATCTGGACAAGGGTGATTCAGTGGATGTAGTGTACTTGGACTTTCAGGAAGCCTTTGACAAGATCCCTTACCACAGGTTCTTAAGTGAAGTAGGCAGTCATAGGATAAGAGGGAAGGTCCTCTCAGGGATAAGAACCTAGTTAAAAGACAGGAAACAAAGGGTAGGACTAAATAGTCAGTTTTCAGTGAAGAGAGGTAAATAGCTGGGTCCCCCATGGATTTGTACTGGGACCATTACTCTTCAACGTATTTATAAATGATCTGGAAAAAGGGGTAAACAGTGAGGGGATGAAGTGTGCAGATGATACAAAATTACTCAAGATAGTCAAGTCCAAAGCTCACTGTGAAGAGTTACAAAGGTATCTCACAAAACTGGGCAACAAAATGGCAGATGAAATTCAGTGCTGATAAATGCAAAATAATGCACATTGGAAAACAATCCCAACTATACATAAAAAATGATGGGATCTGAATTAGCTGTTACCACTCAAGAAAGAGCTCTTGGAGTCATTGTGGATAGTTCTCTGAAAATGTCTGCTCAACAGAATGTTAGGAAGCATTAGGAAAGGGATAGAAAATAAGACAGAAAATATCATAATGCCACTATATAAATCCATGGTATGCCCACACCTTGAATACTGTGTGCAGTTCTGGTCACCTCATCTCAAAAAAGATATAATAGAATTGGAAAACAAAATGATTAGGGGTATGGAACAGTTTCCATAGGAAGGGAGATTAAAAAGACTGGGGCTGTTCAGCTTAGAAAAGAGATGACTAAGGGGGAATCAGATAAATGTCTAGAAAATCCTGAATGGTATGGAGAAAGTGGATAAGGAAGTGTTATTTACCTCTTCACATAACATAAGAACCAGGATCACCCAATGAAATTCATAGACAGTAGGCTTAAAACAATGATAAGGAAGTGCTACTTCACACAATGCAGTCAACTTGCAGAATTCATTGCAAGGGGATGTTGTGAAGGCCAGAACTATAACTGGTTTCAAAAATGAATTTGATAAGTTCATGGAGGTTAGGTCCATCAATGACTATTAGCCAACATGGTCAGGGAATGTAACCCCAAACTATGGGTGTCATTAACCCTCTGACTGCTAGAAGCTGGGACTGGACAACAGGAGATGGATCACTCAGTAAATTGCCCTGTTCTGTTCTTTCCCTCTGAAGCATCTGATGCCGGCCACTGTCGGAAGACATGATACTGGGCTAGATGGACCATTAGTTTGACCCAGTATGGCCATTCTAATGTTCTTAAATGTCACTATGGTTTGCTCCATCTCAAAAGCTGCTATGAAATTTCATGTGAAGACTGTGAAATAACTGTCCCCAGAACAAGGCCATCAATGGGCTCTAGGCATACCAGAACTTGAGGGCCCCCACTGCTACATTGTAGCCATGCCCCCATGCTATGGCCCCGCCCTTACTTTGGGTGGCAGTGGATGCTAGGGCCCCCTTCTGGGTAGGAGCAGAGGCAGTAGCAGCAGATGCCCTCTCAACTGTCCCAACACAGACCCCTGAGAGAGGCAGGGATTCCTTCAGTACTTGCACCCTGGCTTCTGGGGTATCTACTTGAGTGGGTGGACCCAATGCACCCTTCCTCTCCTGCTACACAGATAATCCTCTTCGGGGGTGGTGTTGGCAGGGCCCTCCATGACAATGAGTCTTAGTTTTATTACCTGATAGAGATGAAGGGGGCAATTCACCCCTCTGCAAGTTATTGTTTAAGGCTCTCTATGCAGACAGGTGACTCTCCCAGATGTCAGCATTCCTGAAATTAATAATCTATTACAATTAACAACATAATTCCCTGCCATCTCTAAGCACCCTTCCTTCAGAAATGCGTGAGGGCCGAGATGAGCCTTTCAAGGTGTCCACATTCTGGAGGACCTAAGTAGGAAGTGAATAGAGTAGAGGGCCATCAGCCAAGATCATTTAACTTTTGTCACTTGCAAAGAGGGAGCTCCATATTTGAATGTCTCTGATTGTGACTATGTCAGTACAGCAGGGGAGAGAACTGATCTCTGGTGACTTAGAGCTTTGACAAGCAACTTAGAGCTTTGTAAATTTTGCTTTAATTAAAACCTTTGTCTTCTTTTGCAGGCAAAAATTCCTCTTTTCTGCTAAGAACCACAACTCTTCCCCTCATCCTAGGCAGTCTATTGCAGTATTCAACAACACATACTCTAAAGCTAGTAGCTACTGCATATACACAACTACAGAATGCTGGGGTTAACATGATTCATCACTGGCAACTAACATTCTGAACAGATTAAAGGGTAAAACTTGAAGTGCCATAGTGACTCAGGTCACTTTTGAAAATGGGACTTAGGCTTCTATGTCACTCAGATGCTTTTGAAAACTTTATGTAAGGGCTCATGTGAACCTGTAGGGAATAGATAATAGGAGCAGGGGGGTGAGGACTACACTCTCCTAGCATGAGATCCTGGATATGAGTCTCCAGGAGCACACCCATAATGTATCCTTTGAAAGAGTTCTCTGTGGCCTCTTTTGCTGACCTGTGCTGAGGTGGGATGGAACCACAGATTTTTCTCTCCCAACCCCTCTACCAATTTTGGCTGGGCCAAATAGCACCATATTGTGATATTCGTGTGCAGACCTCATGTAAAACACATACTGAAACCAGCTCACAACACCTGGGTTCATTTCAACAGGCTTGAACACATCTGGAATGGGATTGTTGTTCAAACTTTTACTCCCTGCCCATTGACAGTGTGCCTAGCACTAACAAAGCATTATACCTGCCCTGGGGATCTTACAGTCTAATCATGGCATGAGTACAGATCGCAACAGGGCTCACCCACACAAAGTGAGTGCTTTGCAGGGTCAGAGAGATTAAAAAGTCAATGGGAGTTCATAGAGTCAAAGATTATAGGGCTAGAAGGGATTGCTTTGCCTGACCTCCTGCATAACACAGGCCACAGGACTTCCCTGAATTAATTCCTGTTTGAAACAGAGTATATCTTTTAGAAAGACATCCAATCTTGATTTAAAAATTACCTGGTTGCCAGTTGTGCCTTTAAAAACTACTCCATCTAGTTGTATCCCATTCTGCCAGTACTCTGGACAGTGTGGGCAACTTTACACAGCTGTTGATTGGCATCACATCTTAAAGAAAAGAAACCATCACACCTTCTATTACAATTTAGAATCTTTGCCCTGGAGTCTCTGTGTTGCACGTCAGGATGTGGTACGCGTTCTCTGAGATTCTGCCCTGGGCCTACTCACACTGTATTGCTTCACCTAGTTATTTTAGCTCTCTCTCTTCCATGAGTAAAAAATTCACATGAATGAGCAAAAGCCCTCTGCATTCAAATGTCATACATATTTATTGCACAATATAGGTTGCATTTATTCTGTCTAGTTTTGCCACTGGAGGTCACTCTCTTGGAGCAAAGTGTTTGTAATTTCCTGTGCCTATTTGGTAATGCTTTGTCATTACAGTAAAAAATGAGAAGCACACTACTCAGACTGCTTCTCTGCGTCAATGTTGTGATTATGTGTTAACGTGGCTTGACATTAACAGGGAATACATTCTGTAACAAATAAAAGGTTATATTTTGTAATAGTGTCAGAACATCTGCAGGGAACATGGTCATTACTAATTGATTATGCAATGTAATTACATGATGTGTAGTGCAATACTTTGTCACCAATAAAGTACAGCAATGCAAGACATTGCAGCATCCAGGAAAAATGTTGCCAAACCAACAGGAATTGCTTCTCTTCAGACTAAGAATGTATACAACCAAAACTACAGACTCATACTATTTACTAACGTAGAGCACCAGCTACCGATCGAGACGTGGACCCAAATTCTGCTCTAATCTACACTGTTGCAAATCTGTAGTGGTCCAATCAACTGAATGGCGTAACTCCTGATTTAGAGTGACATAAGCCAGAACAGAGTTTGGCTGATCTTCTGCATCTATCATTGAAATTAATCTTCTGTCAGCTGCAGAGAGAGTAGTGTTATCCGCATATGATTTTAATTCTACTTGGAGCAATAGGTAAACTAACCTACATTTATCTAGTTCTGAATCCCATCTTCAGAAAGTATCACTTTTTGTGAAAAATTTCAAAGTTGTTTCTGTTTCACAGGATTTGAAATAGACCCCTTTTCACGACCTTCTTATCTGACAAATTTTCAAAAATGTAGCAACATTTTATTTTGTTTACTAAACCTTGTTTTTGTAAATGAAAAATTATAATGTTTGATTAACATTTTGTGAATTTAAAAAAAAAACGTTGTGAAAGTCAACAGTGGGTTTTTTTTTTTCATTGACAAAATGTTTTTTTCTTTGGAAACTTTGCCTAGCTCTACCCTGTGGGGAACATGAAGGGGATTAGGAATGATTCTGACAAAGTGAGAGCTTACAATGTCAGAGACTAACCATTTTTGACAAAGTAAGAACAAACCTGAACACTTATTCATCCCCCAAACCAAACTCAAAGCTTTAAGGACCAAGAAGGGTTAACTACATCAATCTCACCATCATCAGACATATTTAGGGACTTCCTTCACCCTGTGACCCTCTGGTACTGAGTCTTATTGAGGGGGAATGGGAGGTAATTGACCTGCGAGCCACTCAAGAGGTAGCAACTGCGTAATAGGTAGATGAGCACTGCACACTTTCGAACATTTTGCTCCACATAAACATCAAATGTTTAACTAATGAATCCTCACAGCACCCAACCAAGGTGGATTACTACTAAATCTTACTGCAATTTTACAGAGGAAGAGATTGAGGTAATGTGACTTGCTCAAGGCCACACAGCAAATCAGAGTCAAAGCCTGGATTAGACCCCAGGAAATCTTAACTTCAAGTGCTGAGGTCATGCCACTGAACTATATTGCTGCTGTTAAAAGTAGATAGTGGGACACTTGTAGCCAATCTATTGGACCCTGGTGAAGGGTTTCTTATTCATCTTAAGAGTATGCTAGGGCTTTCTTAGTGCTTGATGTTGGACAGTATTGCAGATTTCAGAATTGTAGAGTGTACTCTAGAGAGAGTTGCAGGGGTGATAAAGAATAATACTAAGACTGATGAACTGCAGCAGGAAGATTCGTGGAGGTGTTAGTGGATTCTTCTAAAGGGACGTAACCATTGATGGATGGAAATAAGAAAGACATTGAGTCATCCATCCAAATTGGTCACAATAGAGCACTGCCTTCTATGGCATATGCACCATCTGGCCTCTCAATGATCACAAGATGTGGGTGGATGAGCTGTATCCCAAGAAGGGTACCTTGAATCAGAATACAGAATATCTGAACTAGACTTGCCTGCACATGGGATAGATGATTAAAGGTCTGAGGAGTTCTCTCAATCAAGGTGGAATGCACGGAAGCTCAAAATGATCCAAAGTTTTGACTAAATTTCAGATAAACATGCACAGTTTGGGTAGCTTATTTGAATAAACTTGTCTGCTAGTCCATATGAGATTCACCCATTGCTAGTTTCAATATGGGCAGGATTCAGCAGAGCATACAGATACTACTAGATAATATGATATAGGCTCTTTGAAGTCTCTTGCCATTAGAAGAGGAGACTCATATAAGATTAAAACATACATGAAAGTTCTGCAGGCAGGTAAAAACTCTTTAATTTCAGAAAAAGGCAACAATGGTCAGTATTAGACTTTTTTTCTATGGTCCATTTGTGTATACACCTCTACCTCGATGTAACACTGTCCTCGGGAGCCAAAAAATCTTACCGCGTTATAGGTGAAACTGAGTTATATTGAACTTGCTTTGATCCACTGGAGTGCGCAGCCACCCCCCACCTCCCCAGAGCACTGCTTTACCGCGTTATATCCGAATTCGTGTTATATCGGGTCGCGTTATATCGAGGTAGCGGTGTATTATGCTATGCAAAGTTTAAATTTTTATGAAACGAAGAACTTCGGTTATTGCAGGAATGTCCAGTGCCTTGCTCTGCTCAGACTAAGTGCCAGATTTTTATTTTTATTGACGCATTAATCATTTCCCCTCTTGATTGTTACAATTCCTTTTTTTCCATTTCAGTGCCTGCTCTTAAAATGACAGGGGTCCAGAGTGCTGTGGTCAGACTTTCATTCAAGAATTGTATCTCCCCCATCTTCTGTCACCTTCATTAGCATCACCAATTCCAGTTCCAAATTGTACTCCAATTGTACTTTGCTTTGTTCATGCCAGTTCTAAATCAAAATAGCTCATTGGCATCACTGGCATTACTCACAATTTACAAGAGGACAGTCAGGCCCCTACCTTTTAGAGCTCTCCAGAGATTTGGTCCACCCAGCCTCTGACCTCATATCCATGTAATGCAACCCTACACCTTGCCTATGCTAACTCTGCTCCTACACTTTTGTCCTTTTCTCTGTCTACTTTCTACAGCTAGTTTTTTTTTTCAGTTGGGCTGTCCCATCACCCTGGAACACTCTCTTCCTCCATCTCTATAAATCTCAGCTTTTAAAAAACACCCTTTCCTTTTTAGCAACTGATTGAGTCTGTGCACAATCTTTGGGCTCCCTCTACATGAATTGTAAAACAATGAGAATCGCCTAAGATGTGTTGTGTGACTTCATCTCATGCTTAAGTTAATGGGAGTTAAGGGCACTCAGCAACTTGCAGGACGGAATCCTTTCTGATGATCTGTAAGAAGACTGTTATACATAAAGAAATTGCTTTGTATTATGTCAAGCCATCCATTTGATTCATTATCCAGATTAAATAGGTTTAGATGTGGGGCTTCTATAAATTCAGATCAATTGAGTGAAATGAGCCAGCAAACAAAGGAATATACTCTCCTCCAAGAATCCTTCATGGAAAGGGTATCATAGGGTGGAAGTCTGCATACAACAGCTGGGACAGAATTTGTAAAACGTATTTGCTTGTTCCATACACAGCTTCTGCCAGGGTGTAATTGCCAAAAAAAAAAAAAAAACCACACAAAAACCCAGAAGCCATGTATGGAAACTGACAGCAGCCCTTTCACCTGTGGGTATGTCTGTACACTTACCTGCATGTATTAGGGGAAAGACGGTGGAAGATATAAAAGATATAAAAGGAGAAGGAGTTGGAGAAAGATGGGCACTCTTGATGATCAGGGGACGGGAAGGGAGGAGAGTTGGAATTTAGAACAGTGATGGCCAACGTTATTACACAGGAGGGCCACATAAACCTAAGCACAACCTTGTGTAGGCCAAACAGATTCTACGTATTTTAAGAAGATTTAAAATCACCTGTATTGATTTATATTTTAAGTTCAGCTTCTTTTGTATGTATTTAGATAGGTTGTTTCTATGTACAGCAGAGGTGGGCAAACTACGGACGGCGGGACCGTTCTGCCCAGCCCCTGAGCTCCTGGCCTGGGAGGCTAGCTCCCGGCCCCTCCCCTGCTGTCCCCTCTCCCCTGCAGCTTCAGCTCACTGTGCCGCTGGTGCAATGCTCTGGGCAGCGAGCTCTTGGGGTAGCGCAGCTGCAGAGCCCGGCCTGACCCGGTCTCTGTGCTGTGCGGTGCATGGCTGGCTCCAGCCGGGCAGCGCAGCTGCCTGTCCTGGTGCAGCCGCGCTGCCAGCCACCAGTGCTCCAGGCAGCGTGGTAAGGGGGCAGGGAGCGGGGGGGGGAGGGTTGGATAGAGGGCAGGGGAGTTTGGGGGGTGGTCGGATGGGGCGGTGGGGGGCAGTTAGGGGTGGCAGTCGTGGAGGGCAGTCAGGGAAAAGAGGTTGTTGGATGGGGCAGAGGTCCCGGGGGGCAGTCAGGAAGGAGAGGGGGGGTTGGATAGGGGGGCGGGGGGCAGTTAGAGGCAGGAGGTCCGGGGGTGGTCGGGGGCAGCCAGCGGGGGGGGTGGATGGGGCAGGAGTCCTGGGGGGAGGGTCAGGGGGCGAAAAGCAGGGGGGGGTGGATAGGGGCGGGGGCCGGGCCACGCCTGGCTGTTTGGGGAGGCACAGCCTTCCCTAACCGGCCCTCCATACAATTTCTGAAACCAGATGCGGCCCTCAGGCCAAAAAGTTTGCCCGCCCCGATGTACAGCCATGTCTATTTACACACTTGTGTAAACTAAAATGCTGGAAACATGAGGACAAAACACTAATGAATCAGCCATTAGTATATTGTGTCAAAGTAGGCTGTGGGCCTTATTTAATGCTCCAGTGGGCAGTGTACAGCCCACGGGTGTAGGTTGGGTGCCCTGATTTAGAAGATCTCATTGAGTGACCTTGCACAAGTAACTTAGTCTCTGTGTGCCCTAGTCCCCTATCTGTAAAGCAGATATAGTACTACTTAACTCAGAGGCGATTTGTGAGGGCTATCCTAAGCACTTTGGGATAAAAGATGCTATTTACATGGAAGTGTGGAGACTAAAATTCGCTTATTTATTAATTTTAAAACATTTTGGTCACAAACAGTTAAAGGCAAAAGGGATTGTTAGGATAGGTGGAGGTGAAAAAGTTCAGCTAAGATGACCATTCTGAGGTAACTTAAATCACACTTTTTTAAAAGTATTTTCATTGTTTGCTTTGTTTCTTTTCCCATTCATGTGCCTCTTTAGTCCCTTATTTCACTTGGGACTAGGAAACAAAGTACTAAAATACCACAAGACTAAATTTATGAGATTCTCAGCCTGCTATCTAGTTCCAAACTCAACTGAGTTAGCCCAATTCACCCCTGTTGTAACAATAAGAGTGACACCTGGGATGAATTTGGTCCTCCCTTCCTAATCTTTCATATGCCATCACTAGGATTGAGAATGTATGATACCAGAAAGGAGAGCATGTGTTTCTCTCACTTGCTCTCAGCGTTGATATCAAGCCTCCTATGTTAAATGAGTGTACCCTATTAAAGGGATCTTTCTCTCATGTGGCTTATCTAATACTCTGCATTAGTGCTGAGTATCTCCTTTGCTTCCCCCCCTCCCCCATCACTTTCCTGTGCTGATGGTCAGAGTGACTGAAGGGGAGGAGCAGAGTTGTTGAGTGGATCATTCCCACATCACCGGTAGGATGGAGAAAAGTGGTGGCTGCTGGCTCTTTTCTGCTCTCCTCTCCCTTTTGTTAGCTTGTCCCACCTCCCCGTGTATGTATCTTATCTCCTTCTTGAGATACCTCCTCTTTACTCTTTTCTTTTTGTTGCCTCTCATCCTCTGGCTGCTCCCCCATCCCATTGTTCCATAGAACCCTGCACTGCAGGACTTTAAAGCAAATTGGAATAAGGGCCAAATCCTGGTGTTTAACTCACACAAGGATTCCCACTGATAAGTGGCCATTTGCCTCTGAATCAGAGGAAGAGGAGAGAAGCAGAGCCCAGTTGTGCCTCAAGCACTGCTGAGGAAAAGGAAATTTACACTTAGTACATTTCACTTGGAAGTCTTGCAGTGAAACAACACAGAGAGCTGTGAGAGCAGCAGGCATGGGGGGCATGGAGTAGAGGCAACAGAAGGGAGAAAAGTGTGAGGGTAACAAGGCAATTAAGGAAGGAAGTGGGGACAAGAGACAATGGGGTATAGAGGGGAAAAAAGCAACAGAGTGGGCCAGTCCCTCTCCGGTATCCACAATCCTTCCAGTGATATAGGAATTCTTCAACGCTCCTTTCTGCTCCACTTCTTCAGTCACTCTGGTCATCAACACTCTGTGAACTGCCTGACCAGAGCAGGAACACAAGTGCTGATCAAAGGAGTGCCCTTTGTAACAGGGGTCCTCTGCTTGGCTCCCCATTCTGGCCATGGATATCAGGCAGCAGGGAACACTGAGGGAAAAGAATGTATTGATAGTTAGATGCTCTCTTAGTGTGTCAGCAAGGATGGCAATTGAGAAAGGGAAGAGATGGGCAGGGCTAGATGGAGGAAGCTAATCCTGTACTCCCTCATGTCCTATACAATCTCTTTCCAGCAATGACCATATCTCCTTCAAGCCTGTAGCTGGAATTTGGTAGCTCTGAATATAGTTCCTGAAAAAGATATTGAATAGTTTTACCATCTGTGATACACACTTGTCCTTTCTTTTTCCTTGCATATATGCTCATTACACTGTATTGCTAGCTGAATATAGCAACATAGAAATCTATGCAACCAGCGCTATTGTTAATTATTAATGATTTACATTTGTGCAGCACCTTTCAGCCCAAAGTACTTCACAGTTGTGATGTGTAGACATCCTTTCACTCTTACTGGAACGGAGCCAGCTCTGTGGAGCAACTGTTCTGCACCAGCTGCTTTGCCCAATATAGGTTTAAAGGAAGGGAAATAGAGAATAACAGATCCAGCTGAAATGACAATAGAATCTTATGTAGGCAGAAAGGGATTGCCATGACTTGGTTTGGAATTTGGCCAGCACACCAGAAATCAAGGCCCTAATCCAGCAAAGCAATTAATCAAACCCTTAATTTTAAGAATGGGAGTTGTCTCCCCATTTTCAGTATGACTGCTTGTGCTGAAAATTAAGCCAGTGATTAAGTGCTTTGTTGGATTGGGGCTTTAAATCCTTATTCTTCAAAAAGTACAGTTAGAACCTTGTTAACTACACATGGCCAGAATTTTCATTTTGCACTCTAACACCATGCTGGTGCATTGGTTCAGTATAAACTGTGGCACTGTTTGATTTGCCCTACCTATTCTTGTTGCAGTCTACATTTTCCTTGGGGATTTCCCATCAAAGTACCAAGCAATCCCCTTTACTCTACATAGTGCTAGCTTTGCATAGTTCTAGAAGGCTATATCTGCTCTGAGAAAGATGTAAAAAGAAAGCAAAGGTCACCTCTGTGCAGAGAGCCTGCATAGGTGGGACTTCAGTGGCATACAGGGTCAGCGTTGGCTGTCTGCCATGGGGTGAATTTCACCCAGAGGGAGCACAACCATACCGAGCTGCACATACTGAAGTGACAAAGAACGTTTGAGAAAATTGGTTTCACTATAATCTTACACATTTGGGGACAGATCCTCATCTGGTATAAATTAGCATAGCTCATTACATTTAACAGAACTGTGCTGAGTAACACCAATGGAGGATCTGATCCTTGATGTTTTAGAATGTTAACAAAACAACAAAATTGATCCACTCAAACTGTCAGTAGCTATGAAAGCTAGGGAGGCTGGAGGCTGTATTTTAGTAACTAGAAGTAGGAAAGGGAGGGCTGGGGGACACTTGTTTAATATGGAAGGTAGAAAACATATGGAATTAATAACCAAAATATGACACAGTCCAAAACTGTAAGGAGTTGGTTTGTAAGCACTAATTAATTTAGGTTTGGCATATGCACGGTTCACTTCTGAAAGGCTGGTGGTTTGATTAGTCATTATTAATGAACCATTTGCTCAGCCTTTTTTACCAGCTAAATGTATATCATTAAAAAATTATTAGGAAGTCCAAATGTCTACTAGACTGTTTTTTAATAAACTATGTAAAAAAAAGGTCTTGTCAAGGCAAAGCCACATTAAGCACCTTTTCACGAGAACATTTCAAGTAACTGTAATAAAATGCGCCTGGACAACCCCACTAGTGGTTTCAAACTCCTCGCCTATTAAAATACAAGCATTTGATTTACTTGTCAAAATCTTGAGGCTCAACAGACCTAATAGGGAGAGGAAGGGTTTTCCATAGCTTGAGCATGAAGCATAATTCTCATTGTTTGGGGAGGTAGGGGGGACCCAATTCTGAGCTCCATATTGAATGTTCACTCAATCTACACACAGACAAACCTGCCACTGAAATCACTGGGGTTTGGCCTGAGTAAAAACGTTAAGGATGTTGAGGTTTACCTCCATTGTGTTTTTGCCTATACATTTTTGAGAGGCATTTTTGATACAAAACACAATTTTTGCCAGTGACAGGTGCCTTCTTCTTAGCACATGCCCAGTTTCCATGTTCACCTGTTTCTGCCAGCAGAAATTGCTCACCAAAAACTGGAATAAAGGCAACATTTACTAATGCTAGCATATAACTGCAAACTTAATTTCTGTGAATTTCACAAAATGTTTCTAAGTGGCTGTTCTTGCTCTCATTGATTTTAATGGGATAAGAGGGAAGGTCCTTTCATGGATCAGTAATTGGTTAAAGATAGGAAACAAGGGGTAGGAATAAATGGTCAGTTTTCAGAATGGAGAGAGGTAAACAGTGGTGTCCCCCAGAGGTCTGTACTGGACCCACTCCTATTCAACATATTCATAAATGATCTGGAAAAAGGGAAAAACAGTGAGATGCCAAAATTTGCAGATGATACAAAACTACTCAAGATAGTGAAGTCCCCTGCAGACTGCGAAGAGCTACAAAAAGATCTCACAAAACTGGGTGACTGGGCAACAAAATGGCAGATGACATTCAATGTTGATAAATGCAAAGTAATGCACATTGGAAAACAGAATCCCAACTATACATACAAAATGATGGGATCTAAATTAGCGGTTACCACTCAAGAAAGAGCTCTTGGAGTCATTGTGGATAGTTCTCTGAAAATGTCTGCTCAATGTGCAGCAGCAGTCAAAAAAGCTAACAGAATGTTAGGAAGCATTAGGAAAGGGATAGAAAATAAGACAGAAAATATCATAATGCCACTATATAAATCCATGGTATGCCCACATCTTGTATACTGCGTGCAGATGTGGTCACCCCATCTCAAAAAGGATATATTGGAATTGGAAAAGATACAGAAAAGGGTGACAATAATGATTAGGGGTATGGAATGGCTTCCATATGAGGAGAGATTAATAAGACTGGGACTTTTCAGCTTGGAAAAGAGATGACTAAGGGGGGATATGATAGAGGTCTATAAAATCATGACTCATGTGGAGAAAGTAAATAAGGAAGTGTTATTTACTCCTTCTTATAACACAAGAACTAGGGGTCACCAAATGAAATGAATTGGCAGCTGGTTTAAAACAAACAAAAGTATTTTTTCACACAACGCACAGTCAATCTGTGGAACTCCTTGCCAGAGGATGTTGTGCACGCCAAGACCATAACAGAGTTCAAAAAAGTACTAGATAACTTCATGAAGGATAGGTCCATCAATGGCTATTAGCCAGGATGAGCAGGGATGGTGTCCCTAGCCTCTGTTTGCCAGAAGCTGGGAATGGGTGACAGGATGGGTCACTTGATGATTACCTGTTCTGTTCATTCCCTTTGGGACACCTGGCATTGGCCCCTGTTAGAAGACAGGATACTGGGCTAGATGGACCTTTGGTCTGACCCAGTATGGCCGTTCTTATGTTCAGGTGGAGCAAGAACAAGGCCTAAATTTATTAAAGCTACTTTTAAACTTCATAACTATATTGTCACATAATCTGCAAGATGAATTTGCTTGAGTACAAGTTCTACATACCACATAGAAGTAAGTCCCATATAAATCCTCAAAATAGTACTTAATGTGGGTCTTAAATTGGTATTTAAGTCAGTTTCTCACTTCTCTGCTTTCTAAATCCACCTGTGTGCTTCCCTTTTAGCATTTATAAGGTTCCCTGAGATTCCTGATAGCTGAATAATGACATTGCATAATTTTACAAGAAGGCTGTCCAATGTCATTTGTAAAAATTGCACTACAATGTATGCAGAGCACAAGTATATGGATATGGTCATAATGCGCTATACTGATAATCTTCAGTAACGGTGTTTGGACCAATTTTTCCTTCATGTGCCAAAAGTGCATGTAGTTACACCACCTGTAGTGTAAAAATATGAATGATCAAGCCTGGAGGTATTTCTATAGTTCCTGTTTTTTATGTTTGTCATGTTTAATATTATGCTATTTATAAGCTTGAAAAATTATGACATTTAACAACTGTGTTATTTAAAATAGAATACTGTGCCTCTCCTTTCTAGCCAAGATAATCGACTTCAGCTGTTTGTGGATGACAGGTGTGCCACTTCAGAGGCAAGGTATGGCTGATCATGACACTAACCTACTCCTTTTCTGCAAAGGCACACTCTTGCTGGCCTGAGGAATAGAGTCTTGAGCCTGCTATGTTAAAATCAATGGGCATTTTTTCATTAACTTGAATGCAAGCAGGCTCAAGCCCTAAGAGAACAGACTTGATATTGAATAAAGTTTTGTTACAACAAAACTTAGTTCATCAAATAGATGAATTTTCATGCTATTTAAAATGAACACTTACTTGAGTGAAATAATTACTGATTTAGAATTCAGAGTAAATGGAAGCCTTGGTTTGATTATGTGTAAAACGTAGCTTGCAACTGTCAGTAGGCTAGAGTAGATTTGAGACTAAAAGTGTCAACAATGACAAGGAGCCTATTTCTGTGGAAGAATCAAAACTTAGGCAAAATCTGAAAAATACGTTAACATCTGTATATGATTGCTGTTTATACTGCAGTCATTCCTAAAGGCCACAATCAGGACCAGGGACCCACTGTGTGCTGTACAAACAAATCTTATGGTCCAATCAAAGATTTTCCATTATCAGCATGGTTAACAAATCCATGTGGAAAAAACATGTTATGACAGACTCAACAGAGCAGGAAAGTGGCTTGAGAAAGGCTATCTCCCTGAAAGAAAGTTTTTTTGCAGTTGCTCTTTTGTGAGGACTTAAGAAGAGGAAGAACGGTGGACATTGGAAGAATGCAAGGTTAAGATATACAATCCACACTAATAAAGTGAGGCTCTTTGTCCCCCACTAATGGCTAGAAAAATCTATAAAGGTTTAGGAGTCTGTTGTTATCTCTAAATTAACAGAGCTCGTCCATTAGCTCAGGTAGTCAGGGCTCATGCTTGTGATCTAGAGGTCTTGGCTTCGATCACTCCAGTCAAGCACTGTTACAGATGAATAAAAGAGGAGCATCAAAGCACTTTGGGAGAATAAGGGCAGTGAAAGGAAAGTGGGGGAACTAATTCAATATAGGAACACAAGGCTGTGCCCTGAAGCAGAATACAGGGGGTTACAAAGCAATGCAATAAAGTCATTGTGAGCCCTGCAAAAAGATGACATATTTTTAAATTTCTCCTTCATTCTCTTTAAATATATTGTGGGGCCTGAATTGGCAGGGGGAAGACAAAATGACCAGGTAGCCAATAGTCCTTTACCAGTTCAGTTTCTATGATTCTATTACTCTTATTCATCTTTATGTCCTTGATAGTAAAATATCCTTATTTCCGAATATATTTTTCAGTTTATTCCTTGTTTCAGTGAAGTTTAAAAAAGTGTTGCTATTAAAAAGGTTCCAGTAAAATTCATGTGAGATCCTGTTACCTTTGAGTACTGGGGATAACCCGGAGACACAGGTGGAGTCTTTGGATCAGCTGGAGAGCCAAAGGAAAGACTTAGAGACTGGGCAGATTGCTGGAAAAGCTTGTTAGTGCAGCTGTGAGAAGACAGAACTTGTAAAAGACAAACAGCTGTTGGGGTTGGACAGGAAAGCCTCTGAAAAAGGGTGAGGGAGAAGGAAAAGAAGTTTGATCATGGCTGGGTAAGAGGCCATGGCTGGGTAAGAGGCCAAAGATTCTAATCTTCTGATTTAATACTTAGTGTAGCATTACATTTCTGAAAGAGTAGAAAAGGAAAAGTTACAGGCAATGTGTTATGAAGACTGCAGCTTTCTCACCTACCTTAACACCAAGATGACCCTTTTCCTCCCCCCAAAAAAGCAGTTTTCCATCATGAATACAGTCTGTGCATAATTCAACAACTGGTGTTTCCCCGAAAAATGGATTTTGGGTTGCTGCTGTAATAACCTGCCTATTGCTACCTTAGTCTGTTATTCCTGAAGTAAAAGTTTCCAGGGTTGTTAAAGAAAGGACACTGATATAACCTTCCAATAAAGTAATTGACACAAGCAGTATTCTTTCCAAAACAAAGTATCTTATTAATGTAACTAATAATCCCTAATACAGTTTATCCTAAAAGTCCTAAGCAAAACACAAAATCTGTGAGACACAAATCCTTTATTGCAAGTTAAAGAGCATTCAAACTACAATAGCATATAGTTTAATTGATTCTAAATGAAGTGATTTGTTACAAGCGACCAGTTGGTAACAAATCTCTGACAGCAGTTCTAAAGTTATACTTTAAGTTTTACATAAGTAAAACGACACACACACGGGCCGAGGGATGTGCTGGCCGCCGCTTCCTGCTGCCCCCAGTGGCCTGGAGCAGCGAACTGCGGCCAATGGGAGCCGTGATCGGCCGAAGCTGCGGACGTGGCAGGTAAACAAACCGGCCCGGGCCGCCAAGGGGCTTACCCTGGCGAGCCGCGTGCCGAAGGTTGCTGATCCCTGCCTTAAGCAATTACCCCATTCTCACATGCTCCGTACCAACCATTACCTCAGCATTATGATTGACAGCTCTGACCTTCAAAACAAGTTGTGACCAGTTTGAGTGGGCTATGAGCAGCTAGCTGCTCAGTTAACTGACCTCTCTGTCATCCTTTACTGCATGTGCTTAATAGCCACCAATTTTGCACATGTTCACTGTTGTCATTTACCTCAGAGCTGTGATTCTGCTGATCCACACACACTCACACATACCTGGCTCTTTGCCAGGGTACCATTTTAGAAATTCTGGTCTTTCAACTGAGTATTCTCAGGGTCCGCAGCTTTCATCTCAGCGTGGAGTGACTTTTGCTTATTCAGAATAAAGATTGGGCAGACAAAGTGGAAACTGGAGAATTCTTCTAGTAACACTGGAGGAGACCAAGAACCTCCTCGCTAACCAGTTTCACTTAACTGCAAGGGCCACGGGTTCAGGGCGTGAACAGATTTAAGGGTATTGGAAAGCTGGTTTGCCTCCAATGGAGTGAGCCATTCATGAAAAGCAGAGGGAATCATCTACAGATCTTGGATAACACATCTGAAACCAGGCTGGCTCAACTTATTTCTTTGACATTAAGGGTTTGACCTGGAGAAGTATATGGGCTTCCGTGTTAGCTGCATAGTCTGGTTTAATTGTGTGAAGATGTAGAAATTGGTAGTAAATTTCTAAAATTTTGCATTTAAAAGTTGTCATGAGAAAGGTGGGAATTTTTGTCTGTTTACTGGGAAACCAAACCTTAAACTTAATCTAAACAGTGAATTAATGACTCCGTATTCACTTTGTCGTGTCTGGGCACGACAGTTATTCTTACAGCGCTATGTGAATTCTTAAATATCTGTTTTGTTTGCACAATATGTGCATATATGTTGTTTTGTGGGCACAACTAAAGGAATGCCTAGACTGCAAAAAAAGACCTGTGACAGTGAGCTTCATCCTGAGGGGCTAAAAATAGCAGTGTGGACGTTCCTGCTGAGGCTGGAGCCCGGGTTCTGAAACCCAGGGAGGGAGGTAGATCTCAAAACCTGGGCTTCAACCTGAGTGGGAATGTCTACACTATTTTTTAGCTCCTCAGCATGAGCCTGAGTCAGTTGATCCAGGCTCTGAGAATTCACTGCCTTTTTTGTTTTTGTTTCTTAGAGGCCCACATTTCAAGTTTTTAATCTAAAATATATGCTGTAAATACCTGATGTTGTTTGATTTTTTTTATGTGAGTGTGTGTGTTATATATATAGTAGTGGGAAAAGGACTAGGATAGATGAGCATTAGCAAAATTCAACTGCAGAGAGGTAAGCAGAAAGTCCACTCTAATATGTGAACAATTTCTTCAGACATTAGAGGATAAAAATGGGTAGGATATCCCTTTACTCCATGGTAGATATTTTTCCTTCCAGTGATTTTGTGATTTACTAAGAGGTGCTGGACACTATACTCTCCAGTTGGGATTTTCAAAGGAGCCTAAGGCAGTGAGGCCCCCAATTCCCATTGATTTTCAGTGGGAATTGGGCATCTAACCCATATTACGCCCCTTGTTAATTCCAGCCTAAAGTTTTTATACCCAAATGTGAAATTGTACTCAACCTTACCCACATGCACAGATGCACATAGGTACCTATTTGACTATTATTATTATGTAAAAGGTTTTGGTAAAATGATCAGCAGTTTCCATTTGCATGGATTTGTGTAAATCTTTCTGGTTCTCATGTACACTGTGGTCTACATAAGGACGCAGAAGATGGTAAAGAGCCAGCATTAGTGGAAGTGTATGTAGCCTTTTAAGTTCTGCTGCTCTGTACGTTAGTGCTACTTTAAGTCCCTCACAGTTAGTTCTTACCTGTACTATTTTGGGCTTTCTCCATGAAAAGGGTGAACTACAGCTCTGGCATCAACCTCATTATGAGCAGACAGCTCTCGCTTGTCTATGACTTTGACTGAAAATCCCCAAAATGTTTTATCTTTGATACCTCTTCAGAGGCTCAGATTTTCTTTACAATTTGTGTAAACACCCCAGAAACAGTGCAAGGCCCCAATCCTGCAAACACTCACACACCTGCTTAAATGTAGGCACTTGAGTAGAACTCACCGGGACTACTTACAATGCAGAAAGCATGTGCATAAGTGTTTGCAGGACTAGGGTCTAAGATGTACGGACCACAAGAAAACAAATTTCTTACCCAAAACCCCACCTCAAATTTCCTAACAAAAAATATAAAAGGATAAAAACACCAGGAAAGGTATAAAATTAGCATAACTGATACTAAAACAGATCGCTTTCCAAAGGTACTGGGCTGGCATAATTTTAATTTCCATTTAAGATACTTGAAAAACACAATATAGCTTAATCTTTTCTTACTTTTAGTTATAGCAGGCCTAGTGAAAAAAATTACTTACCTACTGACAGAAGAGTGTGTGTGTGTGTGTGTGTTTATACATATCTGAAAATGATTCTTTTGTATTAGACCTTTTCCTGGATAATATTTATGGCAATAATTATACCATAATCACATGACAAAAGCAAATATATTCTACCAATTTAATTTAAATTGCTTATTATATGAACTTTTTTAATTCTGCAGAGCAGTCAAAAGATATCAAAGTTGTGCCTATTTAACAGAAAATCAGTTTCGCAATTGTATTGTTTTCATAAAAACCCATTGTATGATTTATTACTTTTCTGGCTTGACTTATAACTTAGGCACATAACCAGACTGCATTGGTGTTGAGCCAGAAGTAAAGAAATGAAGAGACAACCTGCTATATTAGTATGTAAGCAAGAGACAAGAAGAATCCCTTCTGTTACTGGGGCTCAGCAAGCAAGCTCACTGCAACCTGGAAAACTATTTCCACAAGCTTGGCCTCCGTCTCCTCCACCACCTGGAAAATGGGAGGAGGAAAATAGAGCAACAGACAAAGACAGAATAGCTTTGTCTCTGCTCCCACCAATGGAACTGCAATGAGGAGACAGGGCACAGGCATTCTTACCACGGTGTCCCTCCTTCTTGCTATGGCTGCTTTGTCACATTTGCCCCTTTTTGCTCTCTTGCAACTGCTTTCCCGGTTCTCTCCCCTCCTTTCTAGCTGGTTCTCCCTTCTATCTTCCTTGTGGTTGTTTCCTCTATTCCTCCTGCCACCCGCCTTTCATGCCCCTCTGTCTCATACATGCTCTACTCCTGTCAGTAGCTCAGAGACCCCCTTTTGCACGCTCCGCCAGCTGCCTCTCTCAGCAGCTGTATGGGAGACAGGCTGGAGCCAGCTATTGCTTGCTGACAGAGAGGAGAAGCAACCAGGCTGTGCAGGGAAGGGTGCGTGGGGAGCAGCTCAGTTTAGCGCAGTCTCTATACAGTTCTTAGGTATTGATCAGAACATGTGTTACCTGGGATGTGTTCTGAAAACCCAGGTCTGTCCCTGCCCAATTGGAACCGTTGGCAGCAGTATTTCTTACTATAGCTGGTAGTGACACCTATAGCTAAAGTTACATGGCACTTCCACTTATAAGACCTTGTTTTCAGTTGCTTATATTCTGGCCAAACTGTAACTGAAATTTTCCTGCCTGGGTGTCTGCCTCAGGCTGAATGATTTTGAAAAGATCAGCTAAAATGGTTCAGCTGTTTCAAGAAAGAACCTAGAGGAAAATATATTGTTTTCTCCATGCTTAAAAAAAAAAATCTTACAACTGTTTGAGAAGCTGTAGCACATCTATACTTTGGAAAAGGGTCTTGAAATTTGGGAGGGAGCACTCCCTGATGTCAGGGATGTGCTTTTTGGTGTCCCTGTGAAAATGCATTCAGATCTGGTCATTGTAAGCCTCAGAAAAATCTGTTTGCCCATGCTCAGTGAAAACTTGTTAGTTAGGGTTGCCAGGTATACGGTTTTTGATCAGAACTCCCAGTCAAAGAAGGACCCTGGCAGCTCTGGTCAGCACCCCCACAGCTCCCATTGGCCGGGAAATGCAGCTCCCATTGGCCGTGGTTCCTGGCCAATGGGAGCTGCGGAGCTGGTGCTGGAGGCGAGGGCAGCACGTGGAGCTTTCCCCTGCGCCTAGGGGCTGGACGTGCTGGCTGCTTCCAAGGAGCTGCACAGAGCCAGGGTAGGCAGGGTGCCTTTCTTAGCCCCGCTGCACCACCGACCGGACTTTTAGCAGCCTGGTCAGCTGTGCTGACCAGAGCTGCCAGGGTCCCTTTTCGACCGGATGTTCTGGTCAAAAACTAGATACCTGGCAACACCCAGCTCCACGTGGCTCCCAGAAGCAGCTGCCAGGTCCCTCCAGGCCCTAGATGCATGGGCGGCCAGGGAGGCTCTGCGTGCTGCCCCCGTCCCAAGGGCCGGCTCTGAAGCTTTCATTGGCCAGGAACCGCAACCAATGGGTGCGAGGGCAGCGCG
Organism: Terrapene triunguis; assembly: GCF_002925995.2. NCBI lineage: Eukaryota > Metazoa > Chordata > Testudines > Emydidae > Terrapene > Terrapene triunguis. The sequence continues at coordinate 60,516,861 of NW_020664409.1, forward strand.
CAGAGTGTCCCTGGCTGCCCATGCATCTAGGGGCCGCATGGACCTGGCGGCCGCTTCCGGGAGCCGCAGTCAGCGCTGCTGGGACCCTGTACCCCGAACTCTCTCCCGCACCCCACCCCCCTGCACCGGTCTGGAATCCCCTCCTGCACCCAAACTCCCTCCCAGAGCCTGCACCCCTGGCTGGAGCCCCCCTCCCACCCACACTCGACCCCCCTGCCCCAGCCCGGTGAAAGTGAGTGAGGGTGGGGGAGAGCACAAAACGGGGGCGGGGGAATGGAGCAAGTGGGGGCGGGGCCTCAGAGAAGGGGCTGGGCCGGGGTGTGGCCTCAGGAAAGGAGTGAGTCAGAGCTGTTCGGTTTTGTGCAATTAGAAAGTTGGCAACCCTAGGTTACCTAGGAGATCCACTGGTGCACAAGGGATGCACTGAATCGGTGTGTCTCCTGATCTCACTAGCAATATCCCTCCCAGCTGCCTCTGCCCACTCTTTGGGCATGCTGGCAGCCTCTGTGCCTTCTGGTGCAGGAAAGGCTCCACATCCACAACTTTCTGCTGTTGGAGGTCCTGCATCAGTGATTATAGTGGCAAAAACCAGTTCAATTCTGGGTTAATTCTAGCTTCCAGTGTGAACAGTCTGAATTCATAAAGTTTGAGTGGGTTCAAAATTACTTGAAAGAAGTTCACTCACCCCAATTAAAATCAAGAGTGCACTTGGGGATAGATTTGAGAAGGGACTTGCAAAGGCATTGCAAAGCTGAGCATTGTGGCCCTTAAAGCCCTGGAAAATCTCAGCGGCAAAAGTCACTGAAAATTAATCGAGGTAAAACCAACATGCTTCTGGTTGGTCTTTTTGAACGTACCCCAGGCGTCTTAGTGGGTGAGCATCCGGACAATATTGGTGATGATTTCATCTGGCCTTGGCTCCGCTGTCGATAATATGGCCGGCACTGAGAAAGAAGTTGAAGCCTGTACTACAAAATGCTGTAAGTAATGGGGCACCTCAGTGAGAATGTCCTTCGCAAACTGAACACCCTGATAAATAGAGAGATAAAGCTGAGGTTATATGATGCTTCGGTGATCGATAGTCTGATCTAAGGAACTGAAACATGAGCATGCCTACTGGATCGGGCCCCACAGGTGCAGATAGGCAGGGGAACCACTATCTCCCCCTGATTTGTGGATTATACTGGGGCTTAGGAATCTGGACACCAAGAGTGAGGCAGCAGTGCGCATGCCCAGAGGCAGACACTTAGGTGCCTAGGGAACTTTTACAGCAAAAATTTAGGCCCTGAGTGAGTTTAGGCATGTACAGGTTAGGTGGCAGCTGAGCGGGGGTTTGGCAAATGCCAGGGATGCTTACAGTGACAATTAGGCATCTCAGTCCTTTGTGAATCTGGTCCTTGGCCTCCACTTTTTCCCCAAATCTATTTGCAATATTACATCTCAAGTCAGCCTCTGAGTACATTAATCAATGTATTGATGGCATCTTGCACATAACTAAGTACTATTTTATTTTTTCAGATGGCTATTCAGTGCTAGCAGTAACATGTGAACAGTCAGCTAATTTGCAGTCTGTCCTGGAAAATGTTAGCTGCGTTTGTCCCTTCTAACCACAGGGGTACCACCCAATGACTTATTGTAGATGAAAAACATGCCATTCCATCAGCTCGCTGACGCTACAGTCAAAACCCTGGGAATATGTCCAAACTCCAGGAAGAGACTGTTACCATGTGTGTTCACATACTTGCTCAATCTGTTGGGCAGCCTATTGAGTATACTTGTAATGGCATTTGAGTGCTAGTTGCAGATGCACACACAAATTTGGAAGAATCCACATGGGATGCACACCTAGTGTTGAAATATTTGCTGCTATTCATGGCCGCGCACAGTGCTGTATACAAAAGGCCATGCCTGGTATACAAAAGGCTGTGCTTGGTAAAACCTTGTTGTTTGACTAACTTGGAAAAACTAGCTACCTAACTTCCTGTCCCCGATCTTCTTGAAGTGTAGTCAGCTTTATACTTTTATTATGCCTCTGTTTGATTCATGCACTAGAAATGGTCCTGATGTAAGTCTGGGGTTAAACAGCTGCAGATATTTTGCAAACCTGTATAATTAAGCAATGACTAAAACACTTCTCAGAGCTTTTTCAAAAATGTTTTTTCCCATGCTCAGTCTTCCATTGTTGTGAAAGATTTTGTTGCTTAAAAAAAATCAATTTAGAACTGGGGTTGTAAATATTGTCTTGTGTCCCTATCAAAAAAGCATTTCTGGTTGCTAGGGGCACACTCTGTCAAGTGCTGAATGCCTCCTGAGAGGTGTGGAGTAGAGTGCGTTCACTATCTTGCAGGATCAAGCCTGGTATGCGGTATTTGATTAATAAGCTGTAAGTTTTTCTGTTTTTAAGTGTAGCTGAAATCAGCTAAAGTCTTTCCTCAGCAAGGGGTACAAGAACCCTGCTCTCTGAAAGTGAATAGGAAAGACTCACTTCTGTTTTCTCTTCTCCATAGCTGATGGGTGGGGAGGTTCTCTCAAGAGCTGGAGAACACTTAAGTGAGCAGTATAAAGGGATTCTCCTATTACCTGAGGGCTGGAGAGGAATGTCCTGGTTCACAAGCAAGGATCTGTTCATGGAGAGGTAGAGCCTGGTCTTTTAGGTCAGTGAACCTAGTGGGGGTGGAGGATGCTTGTTGCTGCCTTCTAGGGGATCTTGGGAGTGGATGGAAGAGGCTTATTCCTGAATCCGCAGGCCAGCAGTACATTTTCTAAGCCTGCTGCAGGGTAGTAGCAATCTCTTGCCTGCTTCAAGTGCACCGCTACTTGCTTCTGACATAAAATATGATAATCTCAGCACAGTGAGATGGCTCTACCTGAAAGAGGGAGAAAAGGGAGAACTTAAGAGTGGGACCCCAAATAGGTTAAATTTTTAAAAAGACTTAATTTTAAGAGGCACCAAAACTGGTCTTTAACTCAGTATGACCTCCACATCATTACAAGTGAAGTCACTGAATAAAAGCATGCCAGCTACTCTGTAATGTTTGCTATTTTTAGCCAAGTTGTTAAGCTTAGATAGACTTAGGTAATAGGGTTACGTTTACCTCATTATGTTAGTTATTAACGGAGATGGTTTTCCAATTCATCTTGGCATTAGATGAGCTCAATTTTTCTTAGGCAGGAGAAGGGATTCCCTTTTCAGTCATTACTAATGATTCTGAGGTGTTAGGGGAATAACGGAGGGATAGTGGATAGCCCTGGAATCTTTCCTCTGTCTGTAGACCTTGAAACATATGTTTCTTTGCATTCCTTAATAATGACAAGTATTGTTTGGAAATGCCACTAAAAAGAGTTATGGTCATAAAAAAAGGGATATATCAAGATTACATTTGAAACTCCTGGACTTTTGGCTACTAATGATAATCCACATCAATGCATGCCTGTGTATTTTTGATGGCCAAAGGGCAGGCTTCTAAACAGAATGCATACGCATTTAGCCAAACGGATCCTCCAATATCTTATAGATCTTCTATCTCTCTACTTCCCAAAGATCAGACTTGTGACAGTGTACCCCATAAGGCTTTATGGGGAGGGGGTGCTTATAAATGTATGTATGACATAACTGGAATATGTTTTGTGCTGCCTGTGCCAAGTAACATATCTCCGTAAAGGTTATGGTCTACTATATCTATTCATCCTATTTGTACATATATATATCATTTTCTACTTGAGGTTAAGAATATGGGCTGTATGCTTGCTTGGTTTCTAAGTAAGCTTTGGGAGGCATTTGGTCAGCTTCTTTAGGAAGGAATTCGCCAGGTTAAGTACCTGATCAGGGAACAATGCATCTTGGAATGCTCCAATCCACATAAGAAGTCTTCCTGGAGACATGCAAGATTCCATGTGGGCAATGGCTTAGGCCTGTAAAGACTGAGTCATGCAGGGACATGTGACTTGCCCAGGTGACTCCAGAACTCCATCTTGGAGCTGGACTTTGCATAGGAGGGAGGAGGGGGGTCTCCTCCCACAAGAGAGAGTCTATTTAACCCTGGGGGAGACCCCTCCATTTTGTCTTCAGCTGGCTAAAGAAGGAGCCTTTCCACCCCCCCAGGATGCTTGAAGGAAACTGAAACAAAAGACAGTAACTACAGGGGTTGTGAGAGATTGCTGGACCCAGGCTAAAGGGAGATTAGCCTGTAAAAGGGAGCATTCTGGAACTGGTGAGGAACTTATCTGTATTTAGTTTGATCAGGCATAGATTTGCGCATTTTATTTTATTTTGCTTGTGACTTACTTTGTTCTGTCTGTTACTACTTTGAACCACTTAAATCCTACTGTCTGTATTTAATAAAATCACTTTTTATTTAGTAATTTACTCAGAGTATGTATTAATACCTGGGGGAGCAAACAACTGTGCATATCTCTCTATCTGTGTTATAGAGGGCGAACAATTTATGAGTTTGCCCTGCATAAGCTTTATGCAGGGTAAAACGGATTTATCTGGGTTTAGACCCCATTGGGAGTTGGGCATCTGAGTGCTAAAGACAAGCACACTCCTGTGAGCTGTTTTTGGGTAAACTTGTAGCTTTGGGACAAGTAATTCAGACCCTGGGTCTGTGTTGAAGTGGACTGGAGTGTCTAATTCAGCAAGACGGGGTGCTGGAGTCCTGAGCTGGCAGGGAAAACAGAAGCAGGGGTAGTCTTGGCACATCGGGTGGCAGCTCCCAAGGGGGTTTCTGTGATCCAACCCGTCACAAGACTAATTTAAGAAGATCTGAGTCCAAGATTCAGAAATGGGAATGAGTGAGTGGAGTGGGGTTTGAATTGTTGCAAGTTCAACAAACTTTTCAAAGGTTTTGTGAACTCACGAGGACGTGTTCACATTTTGTGAATACTTTCTTTCATAAATAGATCTCATGCTACAGCCTCACTGTTTAACCAAAGTGTATGCTAAACAATGTTTTCACATTTGGATCCTCCTAAATTTGCCAGGTTCACAAGTTTAGTAAAGGAAGCTTACTAAAGTGGAAATGGAAAAGAACTAGCTATAGGAACAGGTAAAGCTGTGCAAAAGTAAAGGGCTATTCCAGACCCTTTCAAAACTTTGCCATTTTTTTTCAAAAGACTTCTGTAGAATTCTCATTGTCATATGAAAAGCTAGGGTGACCAGATGTCCCGATTTTGTAGGGACGGTCCCGATTTTGGGGCTTTTTCTTATATAGGCTCCTATTATCCCCCACCCTCGTTCTGATTTTTTACACTTGCTATGAAAGGCAGGCATTAGAAACTTAGGGTGGGGTTTTCAAAAGTGCTTAGAACAGTTTGTATGTTCTGAAAAATATATGTTTTTCAATTGAATTGATTCTGGGCCAAAATATAATTTTGAATTCAAAATTTTGCACTGCACATTTGTCAGCAAGGGAACTTCTGTTTGAAAAATGATAAATAGTGGTCCTCTCAGAACATTTTTTGAAATTTTCTTCATTTTTAATAAAAATGGGGCATTTTCAAAATGTGTGAAAATCTGCATATAGGTTTTCTAACTTTGAACTTTTGAACTTTTCTTTTGAAGAAAAAAATTTTCTTTTGAACTTTTCAATTAGGTATGCTAAAGTTCTCAGTATTGGTATGTCTACAGTGAAATGTTAGCCCAGGGTTTGAACTCAGGCTCAAACCTAACCCCCACTTCTATCTACACACAAATCACACTAACCCAGGGCTTGGACCCCGGGTTCCAGGATTCCATAGGGGTGGAGGGTCTGAGACTGAGTCAAGCCAGGACCCAGGTTTCAAGCCTGACTGCTTTGCAGAGAAGATTCAATTCCACTGGACTCATGATCTGGGAGCCCACCAAAAAGTATTCCACAATCCCACAAGCCGACTTTTTTTGTCCTCTGGACAGTCAAGTTTTCCCACACTGCACCATGAGCAAAGAGCTAGAGTGGCTACATTTTGGGAGGGTGCTATGAAGTGTGGGATATGGATGGTTAGACTTGGGCTCACATAATGCAGTGTAGATGCTAGAGCCCCAGGTTGTGACTCAGTGTTCAATAATTCCTAACCTGGGGTTACAAATGAATATAGACGCTCCAGCCCTAGGTTAACAAACCCAGGGTCTGCTAACTCAAGTTCTACTAACCTTGGGCTTTCATTGCAGGGTAGACATACCCTATGTGAGCTAACTCAATTTGATTCCAGTGAGGAAGCTGGTAGGCCAGCTGTAGTGGGTGAAGTATTATATACTTCATAGAAACTCAAAGCCAGTGCAGAAGGTGCTGGAGTAGTTGTGTGGAAAGGCTAAAGGAAGAGTAGTTAATGAGGGAGCAAAGCTCCAGCGATCATACATTTAAATGATTAAAAGTATATCTTTAAAATGTCTCATTTTTCTAAAGGCTTAATGTGTGAGTAATTAATGCTCCTTTGCAAAGAGCTGGGCTTTGAGGAGCTGGAAAGTGACAGTGAGATGGATAAAAGCATCTGTGGGCATTATAACATTTATGGCCTTGGAGAACAAAGAAAATTCTGTGTGATTTTTAAAAAAAGACTATTTGTAGGAATAGGAGAAGGATTGGGCTATGTGTCTCGGCAGTTTAGAGTATGTTTACACTGCAGTATAAGCCCAGGGCTAGTGGGATTTGAGTCAGCTGACCCTGGGTTGGAGAACCTGGAGCTGATTGTTAACTCTGTGTTAAGAATTTTCTAACACGGACTCAAACCCGGAGCTTTGGCGTCCACACTGCAGCATGCAGACCTGAGTAAAATCAACCATATCCCAGATTCCCTAGGGCCCACCTGAAATGTAGCAGCTCTACATCTTTGACCATGGTGCACTGTGGGGAAACATGACTGTCCATCCTGTACATTACAGGAAGTTTGAACAGCCCACCAACACGTCCTGCCAAGCAGTCTTTTTGGTCTGTGTGCGTACAGCCACTGGGACTAGCAACATGGAGGAGGGGCCTGTTGAAGAACTTCTCTTGCTGCACTTTCACTCCTCTGTCAGGAAACAGGCAGAGCTTCCATGAGATGCTGGTAGACATTTCAGCAGAGCTTTCTGATCCACCAAAGGTGCCTGCCACAGCTTCTAATGGACCAGGAGGAAGAGGAGGAATAGTAAGTAGGCATGGCAGACTCGAACTGGCGCATGGGATGATGGGATTCTTTCAGTGGATTCCCAGGCCCCGAATTGCGGGGCTGCATTTACACTGCAAAGCAATAGGGATTGAATGCGGTGTCCTGGCTTTATTAAAGCTTGGTTCCTTCAGTCCTATAGGATCCTAGGACCTGAGGTCCAAGCCCAAGTCTGACAGATTTGTGTGTAAATAGAAGGCAGGTTTGGGCTCAAGCCTGAGTTTGAGCCCGGGCTTACATTGCAGTGTAGACATACTCTTAAATGAAAAGTTAAAACTTCTGCCTGAAGAATATTGAGCCAGATCACTATCTCTTAGGGAGGAACCATGGGGAGGGGCTGGAGGGGTAGCAAAATGTCACTAGGTTCCCCACATAGAGCTTCCTGGAAATCAAGGTTTTCATAGAATCATAGAACTGGAAGGGACCTCGAGAGGTCATCTAGTCCAGTCCCCTGCACTCATGGCAGGACTAAATATTATCTAGACCATTCCTGACAGGCGTTTGTCTAACCTGCTCTTAAAAATCTCCAATGATGGAGATTCCACAACCTCCCTAGGCAATTTACTCCAGTGCTTAACCACCCTGACAGCTAGGAAGTTTTTCCTAATGTCCAACCTAAACCACCCTTACTGCAATTTAAGCCCATTGCTTCTTGTCCTATCCTCAGAAGTTATGAAGAACAATTTTTCTCCCTCCTCCTTGTAATAACATTTTATGTACTCGAAAACTGTTATCATGTCCCCTCTCAGTCTTCTCTTTTCCAGACTACACAAACACAGTTTTTTCAATTTTCCCTCATAGGTCAGGTTTTCTAGACCTTTAATCATTTTTGTTGCTCTTCTCTGGACTTTCTTCAATTTGTCCATATCTTTCCTGAAATGTGGTGCCCAGAACTGGACACAACACTCCACTTGAGGCCTAATTATCATGGAGTAGAGCGGAAGAATTACTTTTCACGTCTTGCTTACAACACTGTTGTTATACATCCCAGAATGATGTTCGGTTTTTTTGCAACAGTGTTACCCTGTTGACTCATATTTAGCCTGTGGTCCACTATGACCCCCAGATCCCTTTCCACAATACTCCTTCCTAGGCAGTCATTTCCCATTTTCCTGATTGTTCCTTCCTAAATGGAGTACTTTGCATTTGTCCTTATTGAATTTCATCCTATTTACTTCAGACCATTTCTCCAGTTTCTCCAGATCATTTTGAATTTTAATCCTATCATCCAAAGCACTTGCAACCCCTTCCAGCTTGGTATATCCACAAACATTATAAGTGTACTCTCTATGCCAGTATCTAAATCATTGGTGAAGATATTGAACAGAACTGGACCCGGAACTGATCCCTACAGGACCCCCCACTCGTTATGTTCTTCCAGCATGACTGTGAATCACTGATAACTACTCTCTGGGAATGGTTTTCCAACCAGTTGTGCACCCACCTTATGGTAGCTCCATCTAGGTTGCATTTCCCTAGCTTGTTTATGAGAAGGTCATGTAAGACAATATTAAAAGCTTTACTAAACTTCTACCACTTCCCCCCATCCACAAGGTTTGCTACCCTGTCAAAGAAAGCTATCAGGTTGATTTGACATGATTTGTTCTTGACAAATCCATGCTGACTGTTACTTATCACCTTATTATTTTCTAGATGTTTGCAAATTGATTGCTTAATTATTTGCTCCATTATCTTTCCAGGTACAGAAGCTAAGCTGACTGGTCTGTAATTCCCCGGGTTGTACTTATTTCTCTTTTTATAGATTGGCACTATATTTGCCATTTTCCAGTCTTCTGGAATCTCTCCTGTCTTCTATGACTTTTCAGAGATAATCACTAATGACTCAGATATCTCCTCAGTCAGCTTCTTGAGTATTCTAGGATGCATTTCTTTAGGCCCTGGTGACTTGAAGACATCCAATTTGAATAAGTAATTTTTAACTTGTTCTATTCCTATTTTAGCCTCTGATCCTACCTCATTTTCACTAGCATTTACTATCTTAGATGTCCAATCACCACCAACCTTCTTGGTGAAAACCAAAACAAAGAAGTCATTAAGCACCTCTGCCATGTCCACATTTTCTGTTAATGGAGGGCTGCAGGATTTGCTAGGGATCCTGCAGCATGTGGATCCTCAGTTTTCTTGGAGAAGTGATCCACCCCACCCAAGGTCTATGGAGGCCTCCTTTATAGCTTCTTCACTGGAGTCCCTTGTCAGCAAAGCCCTTGCAGGCTAAAACATTCGCTAAACCTTCCCTGCTGGTATATTTAGGGGCTCAGAAGAGTGCAGGACTAGAGAGTGCAGCCAGATTCCATGCCTACCCTCTCCCAAACCCAAAACTTTGCAGGGCACCTTCTGTGTGGAACCCTGGGGGGAAGCATCAGTGGGGCTCTGGGGAAGGGTGATGTCATCATCAAGGTGTCATGGGACATGGGAGATCTGCTCAAGGAATTCCATCCACATGTGTACTTGGAGGCATAGGCACCAACTCCATTGGTGCTCCAGGCCCGGAGTCAGCACCTATGTCCAGAACACCCACGAAAAAAAAAAAAAAAGTGGGTGCTCAGCATCCACCAGCCATAGTGGTTCTTCAGCCCTGGCCATGGATCAGCTGTTTCGGACCAGCCCTGCCCCCACAGATAGCTGGTAGGCAGCTGTGCTTATCAGCTGTTTCACGGGCTCCACTGAACAGCTGTTTTGCGGCCCCTGGGCTGTCTGCAGCAGGGGCTGACCCTGCCCTGCTTCCCCCCCTCAGGGGGAGTAGAGCTGCTCCTCTGCAGCCTCAGGGAACTTCTCCAGCCAGGGTTAGGGGTGGGTGAGGGCTGGGAGTGCAGGGCTCCCTCTGCTCTGCAGGAGCCATACCTGATCAGCAGTGTGACTAGACCCTGTTCATCTGGGTCACTCTGCCTCTGACCTACATCTCCTGGGCAGGCTCCCCCTGTGGCTGCAGCTCCCAGCCTGGCTCAAGCTGCAGGCAGCAGGTGAGTCACGTTCCAGGCAGAGGGAGCCAGGCTGGGGGTGAGTGGGGCCTGCTGTGGTGTTGGAAGAAGGGGAGGGCATTAAAAAATCAGACAAAACACAGAGGTTTTTTAAGTGTGATTTAAAATCCCTTCCCCTTTCCATTGCTCAGTTTTCTGTCTCTTGACTCTTGTGATGTTATCATTTCACTATTTCTCCTGTTATTATAGGCTTTGTCTAGACTAGCATTTGTCCTCCTGTTGTAATTGATTGCCAATTGCTTGTTAAGTGATTGTAAATGCTAATCTAGCACTACAAATGTTTGTATTAGGACATGGGGGGCTCAGCCAGGGGCAAACCTCAACATTTTGTGCTCCAAAACAAACATTTGTGGAGAGCTTCAGTTATCAACATAATTAGCATTTACGATCAATTAGCTCAAATTATAACAGGACCACCAACTCTAGTCTAGACAAAGTCAAAGTATGAGTCCCCCAGGCTAGACATGAAGGGGCATATGAATGTTTTTAATATAAAAAGAGGCAACATAAATGTATCTTCCCTCCTCCAATCTCTCCCCAAAAAACAAACACACAAACAAAAACCCACCTAGGCCCCCAAATCGTGATGCCTTCTTTACACATCAGAAGAAAATCAAACAAAGGCACAGTCTCAGTTATTGCCCCTTTACAGATCACCTTTAAAAATGAAATTATCCTTTACATTCCTAATTCCCCAAAATCAGGGTATCCACCGACTTTGTGGGGCTGAAAGACTGGATCTGGGGGTGAAAATTTGTCCCTTCCCACCGTTGCATGTGCATATAGAACAGAGTGCTGGGAGCACAGCAGAATAGCTTTGGGTAAGAGAACACTGCCTAGGGGAAAGAGGCCCTCAAAAAAACCTTGTCTTGAAAATAGCCAGAGGGTTGGTTTAGTAGTCAAGAGTTTTGAGGTTGTTTAAGTGAGATACAATCCCACTAAAAAAAAAAAAAATCACATAACATGCAAATTTTACCCTTATAACTCCTTTTTTTTTTAATTCATACTTGGGGCTCAAACTATGGCTCTGATCCTGATATTACTCTCATGGGATCAATCGTGGATAATTTGCACCACCCACTTTCCTTTTGGGGAAGCAATAATTAAAAAGCTATTCAGGGGCTAGGGTAGAATGTATGGTGCAAATTTAGGTTATTTGATGAAGAGGTTCCCAATATATGTCCTGTCCCCTGCATTATGAGCTTCTTTTCATTTTCAAAGTACTCTAAAATCCACATGTATAATGAGATTATCTAGGATATTGGTATGCCACAACCAGAGGTGGATTACCATTTTGAGGGGCTCTCAGCCAGAGCAAGTGGGGACCCCGCCCCACCCCTTCCACCTGCAGTTGCCCCCTGACCCCTGGCACTCCTGGTGGGGAAATGGGGTCAAGGTGTGCAAGCCCCCTTGACCCAACCCCGCTCTCCGGCAGAAGTGCTGGGCGGGTGGGTGGAACAGGGCAAGCAGAGGGCTGTGCAGAGCTCCTTCCTTTACCCTAGCTTCTTGAAGTAGATACAAAGTCTGGGGCTCCCTGCTATTCCTCTTGCTGCCTCCAGGTAGGAGATATGCTCCTTATAGCCCATTAGTTACCATTCTCCTTTCTTCCCATGGCCCTTCCAGCCCTACCAGGGGCATGGTGGGGCTAGGAGGAGGGCGGAGTTGGTAGCTAAAGTGGCAGATCAGTCCCCTCCCACAGGTGCCCTTTAATTATGCCCTCTCACTAACACCTCTTCCTTAAAAAACAAGGGAAATTAACTGCCCAAAAACATAGTTAATGCAGGCCTTGTTTGCACTATAGTGCCTTTGCTGGTATAGCTATGCCAGCATAGCTATCCTGGCAGAGCTCCCTACTGGAGACATAGGGTAAGCTGACAGGAGTTCTGTCAGCATAGCTACATCACCTCACCAAACAACATTAGTTAAGCTGACAGAGAACCATTCTCCTCATAGCATAATTGTGTCTACAGTGGGGCCTTATCATAGCTATGTCAGCTGGAGGTGTGATTTTTTTTCAAACTTCTAGAGGACATAGCTATGCTGGCAAAACTTTGTAGTGTAGATTAAGGCCTGCAATTAGGTCAACATAATTCATCTTGCGTCAACCTAGTTTGCGCATGTGCCTATACTCAGATTTGTCTCCTGCTGATGTAGGTGCCCCATTATAGTGACACAGTAACACCACCTCCCCGAATGGTGTTGAGCCATTGACACAGTGTGAGTATAGACATTGCATGACCTATGTTGACCCTACCAGTCCTCCAGCAGCTGTCCCACATTGCCCGACACTGACCACTCTGGTCACAATTGTGAATGCCCCTTCCCAGGGGTCATGTACACTAGAAGCTAATTCCCCCCTTTAAAAATTCCACATATTTTTGAAAAGATTATCCAGCGTGGTGAGCCCATCTAGCAGCTCTCCATTGTTGTGTGCAACTGCCCAACTGATCATGCCGGCTACAGATGCGCTCCACACAGGGAACTGACAGGTTAGGAAAACCTTGTTCACTGTACCTTAACACCCGACAAGGAACTCCCCTCCATTTGCAATAGATAAAGATACATGCTAAACAACACATTCAACTTGCTCTAATGCAAAACCTTAATTTCTGGCCTCAGCAACACTAACATATTTATGGCTGATGCATGTAAACTGGCCATGGGGAATATATGCAACCATGGGGAATATATGTGACCCACCCCTGCTTAGTACCCTCTTCAACTCAAGAAGTGTGTTTCAGATTCCTGCTGGCACTGCCAGTCTGACGTGCCTGTCAGATTAGGTTTACCGCAGCACCACTCATTAGACTGCTTCCCAGGCTGGTGAACCACCTGTGGTTCATTAGTTTTATGCCAATGCAACTCCATTGATTTCATTGGATTGCTCCTGATTTACACTGCTACAAGAGAGGAGAGAATCAGGCATAGGTGCTGACTCCATGAGTGCTCCGGGGCTCAAGCACCCATGGTTAAAAAAATAGTGGGTGGTCAGCACCCACCAGCCACAGCTGTTTGGCTGGGCTGCTGTTCAACTGTTTGGCAGCTGGCAGGAGGGATTCAGGGGAGGGCAGAGAGCAGTGAGCGGTGGGCGTGGGCCTCGGGTGAGAGGGCGGAGTGGGAACAGGAAGAGGCGGAGCAAGGGTGGGGCCTTGGGGGAGGAGGCGGAGCAGGGACAGGAAGAGGCGGAGCGAGGGCAGGGCCTCCGGGGGAAGAGATGGAGTGGGGGTAGGGCCCTGGGGTGGAGTGGCGGTGGAGCACACACCAGAAAAAATAAAAGTCAGCGCCTATGCCTGGAGGGACCCTTCTGTCCATAGTTTCTTTCCACCCGTAACTCACACAGGTAAAAGACAAAGCAAGATCGCCAAAAGAAGGCTGAAATGTGTAATTGGAAAGCATAACGGGCAGTGGGGATGGTGACGAAATGTGGGTGGGCTTGACTGAAAGTGTTTGTAGCCCTTTAAAAATGTCTAAGTACAGCCTATTAAAGACTATGCAGTGAAAGCAGTGCAAAAATAGTTGGTGTAAAAGACTAAGATCTTGTGGGAGTTCTGGAAGGAGAACCAAAGAAACTCCAAAACCTCACATCCCACAAAGTGAAACAAATGGATAAGACGCGGGTAGTTTGGTGGCAAAGCAAAGCAGTAATTGTCCAACACAGTCAACACACTTCCCTGCTAAGGACTTCCTCCTGCAAAGGGCTCAGCACTTTTTTTAGAGGTGCTGAGCATTCTGAACTCTCACTGTGGTTGCGGATGCACAACACTTAGCAGGATCAGGCCATAAACTAATAGAGAAGATAAAAATGCATAGGGGATGCAGAGCAGACTCACTTCCCAAAACAGAACTGCCTTTGTTCAAAGTACTGTTGTAGGTTGTGTTAAATGTCACTGAAGCTGATGAGTGTATCTGCTGCCCTTCATTTAAGATAGTAGAAACAATTAAGCTGCTTTATGAAATAATAGCAGCCAAAACCAACACGCAACTAAGGTCACTCAGGAATTTGAATGATATTGGCACAGGTATTGTTCTGGGCAAGGGTGGGTGTGGGAAAGTAGTAAAGAAGCAGATGGAAATAGAAGAAAGTTCCAGACACAGGCTCGACAAGCATGGTGTGTGGCCCTGAGAGAAGCCTAGAGCGGTTTTTGGGTTGGGTGCTGGCTGAAAGAGGCTTGGAGCTGTGAGCAAGGAAACTGCTGTTTGATTCCTCCTGTGTTCAGGGAAACATGACTCTGGTACATTCTTTGTAAATAAAATTGCATCAGATTAATACCTGACACCATCACCAATTTCTCCTCCCAACTTGAACAACCTATAAGACCATGAAATTGTGTCTGGTTGCTTGGTTTAAAACGGGTAAAATTGTATCAAATATACTTACACAAATTATTCCAGCTCTAGGCTAAATTTACTTATGGCTGTTGTGTGATCACATTTCCTCAGTTTCTCTCGGCGTTTACATTTGTCACTCTTTTTGGCCACTATAACTTTTTTCAGCATTTTAACTCCAGGTAAATATATGTATTAGGGCTGTCAAGCGATTAAAAAAGTCATCGCGATTAATCGCACGATTAAAAAAATTAATTGCAATTAATCGCACTGTTAAACAATAATAGAATACCATTTATTTACATATTTGTGGATGTTTTCTACATTTTCAAATATATTGCTTTCAATTACAACACAGAATAAAAAGTGTACAGTGCTCACTTTATATTTATTTTTGATTAAAAGTACTTGCACTGTAAAAAAACAAAAGAAATAGTATTTTTCAATTTATCTAATACAAGTACTGTAGTGCAATCTCTTTATCATGAAAGTTGAACTTACAAATGTAGAATTATGTACAAAAAATAACTGCATTCAAAAATAAAACAATGTAAAGCTTTAGAGCCTGCAAGTTCACTCAGTCCTACTTCTTGTTCAGCCAATCGCTCATACAAACAAGTTTGTTTACATTTGCAGGAGATAATGCTGCCCACTTCTTGTTTACTATGTCACCTGAAAATGAGAACAGGCGTTCTCATAGCACTGTTGTAGCCAGCATCACAAGATATTTATGTGCCAGATGCACTAAAGTTTCATATGTCCCTTCATGCTTCAACCACCATTCCTGGGGACATGTGTCCATGCTGATGGCGGGTTCTGCTCGATAACAATCCAAAGCAGTGTGGACTGACGCATGTTCATTTTCATTATCTGAGTCAGACACCACCAGCAGAAGGTTGATTTTCTTTTCTGGTGGTTCGGATTCTGTAGTTTCCTCATCAGAATGTTGCTCTTTTAAGACTTTTGAAAGCATGCTCCACACCTCGTCCCTTTCAGGTTTTGGACAGCACTTCAGATTCTTAAACCTTGGGTTGAGTGATAGCTCAGTGGTTTGAGCATTGGCCTGCTAAACCCAGGATTATGAGTTCAATTCTTGAAGGGGCCACTTAGGAATCTGGGGCAAAATCAGTACTTGGTCCTGCTAGTGAAGGCAGGGGGCTGGACTTGATGACCTTTCAAGGTCCGTTCTAGGAGATAGGATATCTCCATTATTTAAAAAAAATTAGAGTGCTGTAGCTATCTTTCGAAATCTCACATTGGTACCTTCTTTGTGTTTTGTCAAATCTGCAGTGAAAGTGTTCTTGAAATGAACAACATGTGCTGGGTCATCATCCGCGACTGTTATAACGTGAAATATATGTCAGAATGCGGGTAAAACAGAGAAGGGGACATACAGTTCTCCCCCAAGAAGTTCAGTCACAAATTTAATTAACACATTTTTTTAATGAGTGTTATCAGCATGGAAGTATGTCCTCTGGAATGGTGGCCAAAGCATGAAGGGGCATATGAATGTTTAGCATATCTGGCACATAAATACCTTGCAGTGCTGGCTACAAAAGTGCCATGCAAATGCCTGTTCTCACTTTCTGGTGACATTGTAAATAAGAAGAGGGCAGCATTATCTCCTGTAAATGTAAACAAACTTGTTTGTTTTAGCAATTGGCTGAACAAGAAGTAAAACAGTGGACTTGTAGGCATTGAGATTTTACATTGTTTTGTTTTTGAGTGCAGTTATGTAACACACAAAAATCTACATTTGTAAGTTGCACTTTCATGACACAGAGATTGCACTACAGTACTTGTATGAGGTGAACTGAAATATATTTCTTTTGTTTATCTTTTACAGTGCAAATATTTGTAATCAAGAATAATATACACTTTGATTTCAGTTACAACAAAGAATACAATATATATATGAAAATGTAGAAAAACATCCAAAATATTTAACACATTTCAATTGGTATTCTATTGTTTAACGGTGCGATTAAAACTGTGATTAATCGCGATTAATTTTTTTAAGTGAGATTACTTTTTTTGAGTTAATCGCATGAGTTACCTGCGATTAATCCACAGCCCTAATATGTATTTCTGGAAGGTAGCTGCTGTGCATTGGTATTTTCTCTTGCTCCACGCAACTGGCTCTGTAGTTTAACTCTAAACAAAGACAGAAACAGAAAATTGGCATTTCTCCTTATTTAAATGGGGAATGGGGCAGAACTACACATGTGTTCATGTGCCCTTCACTTGCTGTGTCAAAATTGTACTAGTTTTTGTTACAAAACCTATATTATAGTAGAAATTATGCATAAAATATAAATATATACTGTATAATGGACATCTACACAGAGCAGCTAAGTTAGCATTAGATTAGGTGCTCAGCATAGCCAATGCCTCAGATAATGGTACAAATCACATACATGTGCTATGTAGTTAAGGATGCATTGTCAGCCTTAATATGTTTGTTTCCTGGCTTTTATCATTTTGTGTCCTAACAAATTATTAGTTAAATGGGAAGTTTTACATTCTTTTAAAAAATATAGCTTCTGCTCACTTAAAGTTGATGAAAAAAATAGCTAAACTCTGCTGTTGGCCAAGTGCTAAAAAGCAGATTAATGATTCTCCGAATCATGGAAATTATGGACTTTCTGTTTTCACAGCAGGGAAATATCTTCTTTCTCTATCTCTGTCAGCTAGTTGTCATTAGTATAAATATATTTTTATTAGTTCAACAGCTATAGGGACACATTTCAAAATACAGCCTATCACAATTTTGTGTGAACTATCACTTACACCTGCAGACAGACTTTGGGCATGTGAGATATATTGGGGCAGATCCTCAACTGGAATAAGTCAACATAGCTCTGGCTTTAATGCTGATACACTGATTTACACCAGCTGAGGATCTGTCTCATGTTCCCAGGGTCAGATTCTGCAACTCCTCTGCACCTGAACTCCCAGTGAATTCAGTGGGCATTCTACATGCACACAGCTGACAGGATGGAAGCACCTGATTCATGTAAGTGAATACTGTTTCCAAATACAAATAGAGGATCATATATCAGCTGTGGCATAGCTCCATTGATTTCAGTAGAGTTATGTAGATTTATATCTAACGAGAATCTGGTGCTGGGTCTTTTTGGGACACACTGACTGAGTGAGTGAAATTGCAGGTGCAAAATTTAGAGGCTGGATTGAGGCCCCTTTGAAAATGTGGCTGATTTATAATTCATTTTTGATTTTCATGTCTCTGCTTATTGTCATTGGGTTCTTTGACATCAAAATAGGATAAAACAAAACAGCAATTTAGTACGCACTGAAATGGAAAATAAATAAAGACTTCACAAATTTACTTTGTATGCAACTGACAACATCTGGAATAACTTTGTAGCCAAGTGTAACCTCTTAAATATGGCCCTTGATAGTCAAACTTCAATAAGGTTTAATTCTCAAAGGTCCAGGAAGAAAAATAAAAACATCTTTAAAAAGCATTGCATTTTCTTCATCAACTGAAACTATTTTTTCTGTTTACTTTTGATACATATTTAAGACCATTAAACATTCTTGATCTGCTGGATTCCTCATTGGTGTCAATTGGGTAAAAAAAAAAAAATAGTGGGCAATTAGTAAATCTGTGCTCTGTACTTTTTGTAGGTGAATCTCTACACAAAATAGACTTCTAAGCATGGAAATCCTTGTAAGATTCAATAACAAAGTTTTAGATGGCTAAAATGTTCCTTGAAGGTAAAAAGAAATGGCTGAATTTTTACCTCTGGTGTGGGAGAGGTGGGGAGACAGAAAATCATGCTATCTGTCCAAATGATCCGCTTACTATATAAAATCAACTTTGTTTTCCACACAGTTGCTGGCCATGCAGAGTTCAATTGAACTTGAAGAGTTTTTGATTCTCCAGTTACCAGAAGGGACCAGGATATGTTGCAGGAGGAAGTTAATAACATGAAGGACTTCTGAATAGGAGTTAACTTTTATAATTCTCTACTTAAACATATGGGATGAAATCCTGGCCCCCATGAAGTTGGAAGAGGATGGTCTGATTGGTCAATTTAACCTAGAAATTTTGAATTGTGAGCCAGATGCTGTGGGGAAACCTGAGCTATGGACAGGGCCGCCCAGAGGATTCAGTGGGCCTGGGGTCTTCGGCGGTGGGGGTCCTTCCGCTTCGGGTCTTCGGGGCACTTTGGCGGTGGGTCCCGGAGCAAGTGAAGGACCCGCCGCCAAACTGCCGCTGAAGACCCAGAGCGGAAGAAGCTCTGGGTCTTCGGCAGCAGCTCCTTCACTCGATCTGGGTGTGTTCGGCGGCACTGAAGGACCTGCTGCTGAAGACCCGCCGAAAACTCTTGTGGGGGCCCCTGAAAACTCTTGTGGGGGCCCCTGTGGGACCTGGGGCAAATTGCCCCACTTGCCCCCCGTCCCGTCCCCCCCCGACACCCCGGCGGCCCTGGCTACAGATAGTAAAAAGCAACTCAAAGAAAGACAAAGAAGAGGCAGGCCAAGCCTAAAGTCAAGAAGGAAGAAATGGGCAAGCCCAACGTCAAAGGAAAGAAAGATTGTAGACCTAACTGTCCTTCATGTTTCACATGGGAATAATTTAATTGGTGTCTTCTCAGGAGAAACACTGGTAAATCCATTATGCCATTCTTACTGGGGAAAGGCTTGCTAAGAGAGAGAGCTCTCATACTGGGCCCTGAAATGACATGACATGGCGTCATGTAATTCCCTGTAGTAATGTATTTTGTGTCTCCATAGAAAACAGCCTGAGAATTTCATCCTTGAGAATTTCAACCTTGAGACAATCAACTGCCTCATTCTCAGTTAACTGCAACTGGTGCAGAATAGTGGGCGCAACTGTCTCATCTTGCACATTGAGGCCTATAAAAGGTAAAGAACAGACTCCAGCATTATTCTCATTTCCTAGAAATCCAGAGTAATTCTAGTGATATCAATGGAGTTATACCAGTGTCAATCCAGAATTTGCCCCCCAGGATTGTGAAAGAAATCCAGGATAAGACAAGCACTCTGTGTAGAATGCGGTCCTCCAGTGAGGTGTGGTGGTGCTGCTCAGACTTGTGCAGCA
Organism: Terrapene triunguis; assembly: GCF_002925995.2. Taxonomy (NCBI): domain Eukaryota; kingdom Metazoa; phylum Chordata; order Testudines; family Emydidae; genus Terrapene; species Terrapene triunguis. Next base: position 60,536,400 of record NW_020664409.1, read on the forward strand.
GGTGTGCAGCAAAATAACCTGTCTGTATAGTCAGCCCTAGAAAGAGTGCATTGCAATAGTCCCTCAGGTGATTGCAGTAATCTGAACCCCAAGGATACTGGGAAGTGAGGGGAAAAAGTATTGTTGACCATGTGCTTATTTCACCCCATTTAGCAGCAGGCTGTATTGGTGTTCAGGTTGCGTTTAGGGAAAGAGACCGTGCAGCTCTAGGGCCTCAGAGTCCTGAACAAGGTAGGAGAATAGTCAATGCCTTCAGTTAGAGCTTCCTCCTTTTCAGTAGCATTTTGAACAGTGGCCATTTGAAGCCACAGTAGCGCTACTTGCTTTCTATTGCTCATTTCACAATTTTTGCTGTTTCTGGCAGCTGTTTATTGCGTTTGGCTTGCCAGTCTTTGACCACCCCATGTCTGTTTGGCCATTAGTGCTTTAACTCATAGCTTCCTCTTGAAGCCTGCAGTGATGCCTGAATTAGGTCCTCTAGACAGCCGAACACTATCTTGAACTGTGGCTTCTTTGTGGCTGTTATGGTAGTATCATCTGGCTGGCGTTTTCACTTTTTTTTGTGGTTAGCAGGGGAGCTTTCTTTGATTTCTGGAATCTTGTAAGAAGGGAGAAGAGAGCCCAGCTTACAAAGAAATACACCTGTTCAACACAAGCAGGTCCTGCAACACACCCAGTGCCCTCTGCTCCCAGTCAGTTCACTGAGACACATCTCAAGAGACACTCAGCATTTTTCCAATTAGAGTGTCAGCTCATCAGCACAGGAATGCCCTGGGGAAGAACTTGGAGACAGCAGCATTGGGCATTTTTTTTCCTAACGTGTTTCTCCCTTATTTCATTACCAAGTAGAACATACAGGAAAAATATCCACTCTCAACCCTCTCAAGTCTAGCAGAAGCTGCTGCTGTGTCCAAAGTACTGCCAAACCATTTGACTCAACTCCTATCAGTGAGAATTATTTGTATGGAGAAACTCTGGAGAGCTCAGGCAATCATGACTGATGGCCTTGCTGTTTTTTTCATTTCAAGGTCATTAAAATTCTGCTGTTCACCAAGAGCCTAAGAGCAAAGCCATTCTGTTCATGGAGAGAGAGCTATTTAATTTTGTTTTAGTTCTCAAACACTCTTTTGTGGCCAACTGAATTTAAATGTATCCATTAACTAAGACTAAATTAAGAAGTGGAAGTACTGTTTATGGGAAAGTCGTATGAATACTGAGTCCTTTATGACTAGGGTTGGTATGTTGAATGGAAAATGAATTCACATTAGTGGGTCATTTAATATAAAATATTGGCCTAGTTTTTATCCTCTAACTAAAATTTCTATTCACATTTTAAATACCAAATAATGTGGCTGTATTGACCCTTCTCCTTATGCCTAATTCTTTGAGGTTGCAGAACCCTCTTCTGTGAATGGGAGCTGAGGGTGCACAACATCTCACAGTGTTAGGAATAGGATGCCATTTTCTGTTCTTTATAGTGTAGTGGATTAAGGACCAAATAGGAGAGGCAACACTCTGGAAAAAGAAATCCCCTTTTTATTTCAGCATGTAATTGCAATAACAGAGGTTTTGTTTTGTAAGCAGAAAGCATGCCAAATTGCCTAGGTCCAACACACATTTCCTTAAGTAATGGTGTCACTTACAAATAGCTTTCACAAGACCATTAGGAGACATGCAAAAGACTAAAGCCTCATCTATTGTTTTATTTAAATATGCATCCACCAGTGATCCCTAATTCTGGAAATGGGTAAAGCAGAGCTATTGGCACTCTGCAGATGCCTGAGGCTACTCCTTCCCTAGCCTCCAAATAGTTGCTAATCCAGATCATCGGACACCTGTGCTGGGATGTCATTCCTATGAACACAGACTCCTGAATGTAGTGTTTGTGAAGATCCAGTTAACTGGCATTTCCACAACTTCACTGTCATTATAAGAAAAACAGGCTTTGGGTCAGGGCATTTTCAGAAAAAAATGCAACATATTAAAAATAGCCCCTCTCAGCAGACACCATCCTTTAGGTCTCCCTATGCATTTTGTGTTGTCTGTTCATTTAGGGCTTGTATACACTGCCCTGCAGTTCAGCCTACAGGTGTATGAAAGGATTGTGCACCAAAATGCTGCTCTGTAACTGCCCCATGCAGGGACGTCTTTAGGATTTATGCAGTATTATTAAATTGGTGCCCCTGTGCCTGACAGCAGCCAGGGCTCGCATGTGTATTTTAGATAAGGGTGGTCGTTTGAAGGATTTATTTAAAAAACTGTATGTCTGAAGATCCAAGCATTTAAGGCTAAAGATGAATACTCAGATTGTACATCTAAAAATCTATGCAAGGATTTTTTAGAGATGTGATTTTATAATCTTCAGTAACACACTAATGAAATATTTTTAAAGCAAAATTTAAACTAAGGTCCCGCAAACTAACATGTTCTGAATAAATATTACAGTAATGCAAAACTGTTTTTGTCAGTAAATTCAGAAACTGACAGTATATACCTGAGGGATGGCAAATGCCTGTTAAATGGCTTCATTATCACTTGAATGGCTCTTTAACAGTTTCAGTGTTGTGCTAATCGGTCTGGCAGGCTGGAAGGCTTTTTCACTTTTAAGTACTAGATCCCCTCCAGAGGAAGACTCACCAGGCTGCAGCAGCCAGCTGTGATGGGAGCCTGCAGGAAGGGTCAGAACAGGGATAGGAAGAGGCATCAGTTGGTTAGAACTGGTTAGGAGATTTTCAACTAAATGATTTTCTGTCAGAAAATGTTGGTGAGTTGAAACACATTCCTGCAAAAAGTTTTATCAGTTTCGATGAAACCATCTCAGGTCATGCGTGGGTGGGTGAGGGTGTGGAGTGAGTGACTCCCTCACCCGAATGGCTAATAGCCCAGTGGTTAGAGCACTCAGATAGGATGTGGAAGAGCAATATTCCTGCTGTCCCTGTTTTGGTGGAGGAATTTGAACCTGAGTCCTCCATATCCCAGATGAGTGCTTAAACCTGGCTGTTCCGAGGTGCATCGCTCTCTCCCAGAAATTTCAAAAGATCTTGGGTTGGTTCCAATGGGAAAATCTCACACTTTTGCAGAACTGGAAAACAGTTTCCTGTCCAGATCCACTTCTGATCCCTTGAGGCGTACGACGTCCCCAGGGCGTACCCCATAAGTCACTCACGCTCGTTGTCCCCCATCCCACTTTTAAAACACACTTCAGGGAAATACGTAAATCCATTCCTCTGCCCTGGTTTCAATAGCATGGTTTTTAAAAATAAAATATCTGGTCACACTTATTCTTTTAATCCTCACACCATTTTTTAAACTAACTGTATTTTTGAGCCTGAATTACTTGATACTATGCCTTTAAAAATAGAAAAAAGTGCTTCTGAGAATTTTCCATATGTAAATAAATCCTGAATAGTGTGACCCATGAGCCTGGCAGACATCTCTTTCTGTCTTGAATGTTTCATCCAGACCCTGAGAAAATGGATCTACCACTCACCAGTGGGAACAGTGTCCAGAACTGGCAAAACTACTAGCACTGTGGTGAAATTTGGAGTATATTATTATTCGATCATATGCATCTAACTGGAATGATGAAAAGAGGGCTTTTGCCAGCCTAAGAAAAATGCTATTTGATTTTATTTACTACTTCTCCACTATGCAGTGTTCAAGAAAAACAGTCTTAAAAAAGTGTCAGAATGTTTTCAAAATGCTATGTGCGTCTACTAGCTTCTGAGCATACAACTTTTAATATTGGCATCTCAAGAACAATTCAATTGCACAATCTCAGCAGCCACTGAAAAAGCTGGGCGGGGGACCCTGTTAAATGGTGCTGGCATAAAGAGGCCAAATACAGGCAGATGCCCCCCACGCAAAAGGAATAAGTAGCTCAAGGCGGGAGGAGTGGGAGGGAGAGAACAGATGTAGAGAGGAGCAATAACGTATTGTCAACAGACTAAAGAGATCAAAGTATGTGGTTTGGCCAGTTTCCATGACATTTTTAAGAGGTTATTTAGTGCTTATAGTTTCTGGAGAGATAAAGGTGATTTGTGTGTTATTTTAAGGCTCGTTTCTGTAGCCGCCTTCTTAAAGGGTAAAGGCAACACAAGTTTGTTTGGCTTTTTAAGAGGTGATGCTGGTGTTGCCTGGCATTTAAGGCACAAACGTCTACAGTACTTTATAAAGAGTTGATGCTGGATAGATTTTTATTTGTCGGTGTTTGCTTAGGTTTACAGTATACTTTCAGGGACAAATTCTGCCCCTTCTGCAACTGGGCAGACTCACTGACAGTACAATTGTTGTCCTTCTGCGGTGCGCGAAAGATCTCTAAACGGTATTGGAGTGCTGAATAGTGAAGAGTGGGTTTTAAAGCAATGAGTCTAGACTTTTGCTTTTATGATAAACTCTGTTCATTTTTTTATCACCTCATCCTGCCCCAGCTCCTCCCAAGTTTGTCAGGATACAACAGATGTGAGAGACAATCTGGCACCTATAGGAGGGACTGTTTTCTCTGTTACTTGTTTGTACACTGCCTACCGCAATGGGATCTTGATCCTGCATTAGTGTTTCTAGGGTCTACTATAATATAAATAATAAATAAAAGTTCAGCAGATGGTGTTTACAAGCTGAGAAATTCTACTGCAAATTTTTGAGAATTTAAGCTGGGCCCCAGAAGAGTTCAAAAATTCATAGTGAATAGCTTCTAAAATTAGCACCCACCCCTGACCATAAGATCCCATCCAGGACTATTGAAAAGAAATCAAATGTGTTGTTTTTCTAGAGCAAGCCATCTAAAATTATGACAACCAAAAATTTAGAAGACTTCTTGAATTGACAGCTTATTTTTCTAACATTTTATATAAGAAATATCCTTGCTGATTGATAATAAACTTTTACAAACGTTGACTGGACAACAACATCCATGTGAAATTTCTGGTGGAAAGGATTTTGTTTTGGTGGCAGTTGGAAGTGATGGGGTGGAAATCTAGCTAATACTGGAAAGGAAGCTGCAGATTTAATTATGGAGCCACTTGTGACATTGTTGAGGATTTTCTGAAGAAAGTTAAATATAAGACTGGAATTGCAGTAGTGACTCCATAATCTTGATGAAGTTTTTATCTGTGAAAGATAAGTTTGACCAAAAATATTTAGGGCATTATTGATCAAGGCCAATTTAGAAGGAAATGAATTCTAGTGCATATAGGTGTGACATGCTTCATGCAGTTAACATTGCTAAGTAAGCAGGAAGCCATATTGTGCATTAGATGAATTTTCCAAGTCGTCTTCAAAAGAGAGACTTTTTGTAGAGCACACTGAAGTAGAGATGACAAAGGCAAGCTACTCACAACCCCTTTGCTAAGAAAAACTGAAAAAAGTACTCTTTGCTAGTGCTGCTACTGTACACGATAGACCAGTGGTCGTGCAATGTAAGGCACTGGGTCACGGCGGCTCTGGTCAGCACTGCCGACTGGGCCGTTAAAAGTCCCGTCTGTGGTACTGCCTGGTTAAGGCAGGCTAGTCCCTACCTGTTCTGACACCGCGCTGCACCCCGGAAGCGGCCAGCAGCAGGTCCGGCTCCTAGGAGAGGGGGCCATGGGGCTCCACACACTGCCCCCACCCTGAGCACCAGCTCCACACTCCCATTGGCCAGTTCCTGGACCTGTTGCTGGCCGCTTCCAGGGCACAGCATGGTCCAAGGCGCCAGGACAGGCAGGAAGCCTGCCTTAGCACCCCTGCTGCGCCGCTGACGGGGAGCTGCCCATGGTAAGTCTGCACCCCAACCCCCTGTCCCAGCCCTGAGCCCCCCAAAGTCCCTTCCTGCACCCCGAACCCCTCATCCCCAGCCCCACCCCAGAGCCTGCACCTGCAGCCCAGAGCCCTGAGCCCCTCCCGGACCCAACCCCCTACCCCCACCCTGAGTCCCCCCCAACCCAGAGCCCCCTTCTGCACCCCAAACCCCTCATCCCCGGCCCCACCCTGCAGCCCTCACCCCCGCACCCCAACCCTCTGCCCCAGCCCTGAGCCCCTCCCACACCCCAAGCCCCTCTGCCCCAGTTCCATTGCGTTGCGGGCATCAACAATTTTCTTCAACTGGGTCACCAGAAAAAAAGTTTGAAAACCACTGCGAAAGACCAGATGCAAAGATCTGCAAAGTGCAAACCCTGTTAATAAAAGAGCGTGTGTCCTTTTACTTAAGACAATTAAAATGTTCTAATTGCATGGTGACAGAACTTCACACTAAAAGGAAAAACTAAAAGAAGTTAGTCTGGATTCCATCGTTCTCTGATGTATAGTTTAAATTGGAGCTGGTCAGGAATTTTTTTATCAATGATTTTTCAATAGAAAATAGTTTCCACAAAACTGAAATTTTCCACAGGAAAAGTTTGATTTTGCTGAAACATTTTGAGTTTCTGTTGGGGAAGACCAAAACAAAGTATTTAGTTTTGGGTTGGTTTGACCTAAATTGTAATTCTTTTGGTTGGTTGAACTGACCCCCACAACATTTCACTTAGAGTAGGTTCAACATTATTATTAAACAGCATCTTCCTATGGTGCTGCTCATAGGAACTATAATTCAGGCACCACATGCCCTATTCTCTGGCATGTACCAGGCCTCCCTGGCCAGACCACATTTCCTGTGATGGCATGGTCTCCCATCTGACCAACTTGTGTGGTGTATCATGGGAATCTCATGACTGCAGGTGCATCATGGGAAATGTAGTTCAGTCAGAGAGCCCAGCCCAAAAGGGACAATGGGGCATCAAGCACTTGAACTACAACTCCCACGAGGCAAGGAGGCACTATGGGGAGATGCAGTTTAATGTAAATGTTCAGCTGTTTCTGAATCAACATTTTTCAGAACTTTTCATTCAATGAAAAATGTTAATGTTTCAACTCCTTGGCCTGATTCAAGGATGAAACTGAATACTGAAATATCAGAATTTCTGGTTCACTTCAACATGTTGCAGTCTCAGACCGATGGTCATGAGGCTATGCTGCGACAGAATTAAATGCAGAGATGTTGTGGGTTCTATCATTGGAGAGCCTTGAGGTACAGGCCTACTCAAAGTCCATATAAATAGGAGGTGTTTTTTCCACATCAGTCCCTAGTTAAATTGGTGACTGGCAATGTCATTGTTACTTATCACTGTTCTTAGAATACAGTGCTCTTTCCAGAAGACGGCATTTCTGGGAATGACGTTACAGTGCCAGGAACAATGATTTGCTTATATGGGCAACTTTCCCAGTTTTACAGTGTTGTTGGAGATGAAAAGCATGGCAAGTCCATGAGAGAAACGGCAAGGTTTTTTAGGGTCTTCTAGGTAGTGCTGAAACCCAGTCACCATCTTGGATTGATCCCACCCAACCAAGTGAGTTTTCATTGTTGTTTCCCCCCCCCCCCCCATGTTAAAAGGATTTGCTTTTGAGTAAAACAGTCTGCTTTAATATTTAATATTATCAAGCGAAATATGGAATCCACTGACAAACACTTAAAACAAGACTCCTTGGATTGCTTTAGTTGGTTGCAGCATCTTCAGATGGAGAAAACAAAACCCTCGAGGGATTGACAGACAAGTAAAGAAAACATTTTCAAATGAGGCCATATTTTGAGAAAGGCAGGTGGGAGGTCTGTGCATGAAAATGTGTATATTTACACACACACCATAACTGCATGTGCAAAATTGGTTTCTGTACAGGCAGGTGGCTAGTTAGGCCTCTGAAGTCATTTGCATCTGTCAACACTCAATTTGCATGTGTGCCTATGGTCATTTATTCATGTCTTCACTTTGTTTTTCTGGCACTAATCCACCACTGTAGATACCTCACAAAACGTGTAGAATACAAATGAAAAACCATAGATCTGCCACCAACTATATCATGAAACCCCACCAAATGAGCTTTTATTCTCCATCTACTCACTTACAATTATGTATGCAATTGCAAATTGATCTCCCATCAGTCTGTCTCAAAGTTTGGCCCTTCAAGTCTGCAAAATGTCTGTGTAATAGTTACATCTTAATATTCATTGATGTACAATTTATGCAATGCCTATATGAAAAGAATAACCTTAACATTCTTGGGAGCAGGAAGTTTTTTCTATCACTTTTAATCTGATGAACATACTGTCAGGAAGAATAATATATATATATGTGTGTTTACAGTATTTCAGAAAGACAAAAGAGCCATGTCTTTGAATTTTATTCCTAATTTGGAATTTTATTCTATTTTCTTCAGCAGTTTCTAAGGGCTTGTCTATATGGGGACATTCAGGAAAATTAACCCAAATTAACTAAAGGTGAGAATTTAAAGTGTTTTAGTTAAACTGCATTAAACTCCTGTGGGGATACTCTCTTATTCAGAATTCAAGTGGCCACTTGAATTCAGTTTAGCGTTGGAAGTGAATTAAACTAAATTGAATTAAGACTACTTTAATTCTGAATGAGCATGTCCACATGGGGATTTAATGCAGTTTAACTAATTCGTGTTAAATTCACACTTTTAATTAATTCAGCTTAATTTTCCTCAGGGTTTGTCTACACTTCAAATGCTGCAGCGGCACAGCTGCACTGCTGTAGCGCTTCAGTGAAGATAACGCCTACATTGACAGGAGAGCTTCTTCTGTCAGCGTAGGTAAAAAGTGGGTTTTTTACCCACGAAAGCTTTTTTACCCACGAAAGCTTATGCCCAAATAAATCTGTTAGTCTTTAAGGTGCCACCGGACTCCTTGTTGTTTATATTGATCAACGTAGGTGGTTGGTATGTTTTAGAAACAAGGTTTTTAACACCAAATCAGACTATTGGTCTAACAAGTCTGATATTTTGCCTTTGACAATGACCAAAACCTGGCTTTTCAGGGAAGGAGAATATTCTCCCCATAATGCACCTAGTCAACTGTGAAATGTTGTGCAAAGAGCAAAAATTTCCCCCTGACTTCTGTGCTGATCAGTTTATCCCATGAACATGAGATCTGATATCTCTTTATCATAAAATATGCATAACTACAAATGATATTGGTCATTAAATAGTTGGGTTTGGTGGTGGCAGTTGCTGGAATATCTATAACTGGAAATGGAGTCTTCAGCTTGAAATCTCAAAAATGTTCAAATTTCTTTGAGTATTTTCCATGAATGAGTCACAAACTGTTCATTATAAATACTTAATACTGAAACTTGAAAATACATGTGATATTGCCAGTTACATAAGTTGCATGTTTTTTACTTGAATGGATGACTGACTAAAACACAGAACAAATCCCAATTTTTTAAAAATAGTCTACTACACATGTAAAAGTATTCTGTCAGCAAATATTGACTAAACTATAATTTGTTCATTTTCTGTAAATTTTGAGTGCAAGAGGTTTTTAGCACATATGCTTGCGTAACAGCAACTCTTTACCTCAAATATTCGTCAGAGGAAAATTTCAAATTGTATTTCAATTTTAAATTTTCAACTTGTCCTGTGGTGGTTAGTTACATAAGTCATGTGTTATAGGTTCTGTTCCTTGACTGGATGATTTATGTAACTAACCAACTAATTATATTAGAATTGAAAATACAATTTGAAAATCATTTCTGGCAAATATTTAAACTTAAAATTCACTTTTTGCAAGTACATGGGCTAGCAATATGCAAACACATTGAAATATTCACAAGACAAGATCATGAGCACAGGCAGATTGAAATTTGCTCATGAATTAGAATGAATATTTGTAGAAAAAAATTCACTCCTCACTGACCTACAGAAGTTATTAAAGGCTTGTCTCCAAGTTCCAGAGGAACATGGATTCAAAAATGATTTATTAAAACGTAGAATTTTATGTTTATCTTAGTTTTTTTTGTCCTTGAGAATATGCAAGTTTTACACAACTGTTAATGAAGTTTGAGTCTGAGAAATATTCCAGTGTTTGCAAAGGGAAAGTATGGAATTAACTTTTGACCAAATGCTTATTACAGACAGGAAAATCCATACTGAGAATAGCTTATATGTTTCTAATTAGAATGTATCTCAAGCCTTTCCAAACCTTCATGCTGGCTGATCTAAGAACAATTGCTGGCTGATCTAAGAACAATGATCAATTCTCATTGTAGTATTGTGTTTTATTCTAATATTAGAAAGTTTTACAACATTTGGAAAGGTAAAACTACTGCAGCAAATGAAGACACACTGTTCTTAAACAAGTCACAGAGCACTTTTTAATCTTCCTGGCATGAACATTAGTCCAAGATATCTAAGCCTGAGAAACAGTATGCCAATGTAAACAGACGTATTTTGGCAGTTACTCTGACTGGTACTATGCCAGGTATCTTTCTGTGTGCAAAGTCATTTTGGTGTCATTTTGTTTTTCTTCATACACTATGCAATAGATGCACACACACAAAAGGCTATGCTGTTCTTGGTATTTACAGTATATGTTAGTCACAATGCAGTTTAAATAGATTATGCTGCCTGGGAATTATGCCATTTTCATAGTAAATATTAAAGCAGGTAAAGCAATCATATTTTCAATTAACAAAATTAACAAAATAGAAGTGACCAGCAGCATGGATATCTATACAAGCACTCTCTACTCTTTTATATGCCACTTTCTGATAATAGCATTGAGCATCATTAGCAGTCCTGCTACTCATGTGAGCTGTCCTGGAAGTACACTTATTTAGCACCATTTTCAAACCCTAAATTAGGTTCAAGTTTGGGGAAACGGGGGCTGTTTCTTATAGCTGAACAGGTTCATTCATCTGAAGTCTCCTTCCCTACAGCTGGACTGTTGTATAGGGTGTAATGCTTCACAAATTTGAAAATAATGGATACAAGCAGCTTAAAATATTTCCAGCAACCCACAGATGGTTGAAATACTATATCTTTAATCTCTACTTCTCTTCTGGATGATTTTTATATTCAAATAAACTTTTACAAATTCAATTTTGCCACTTTTAACTAATTATATCTGTTTTGTATTCTGACCATTCCATATTACAGGTGCTCATATAATGTGATTTAAATACAAAACCCTTAATGTGGACCCAATTTGTTTATTCAATTACAATCAATATTTGCCCTTTTACAGTTGGCCTTATGCTTATATTGGCATGTATGCTCAGAATGGATTGGGTGGATTTAGGGGTTTGGTAGCAGAGCTTTTCACCTCTTGGATTACATAACCTCATTTATTTTCAAGGTTTTTAAACCTTTTTAAAACCTCATTTATTTTCAAGAGAGAAATCTAAGGTTTTCCCCACCCAAATGTTTTTGGGACAAATGTGCCTTGGGGTTGACAGTAAGTGAATCTTATAAATGAACAGAATCACCCACATTATGGTTGCCAATTCAAACAATAGTAATATTTACCCAAAAAATCACCACATCATCCAACAGTTAGCAAATGACAAAGGTGGTTTCGGATACCATTGTGTAGTAACTACTGGTAAATAGAGAGGTCTTGATTCTCCATTGCCTTGCACTTCATGTAGTCATTTATAGCTGCGCAAAGTGGGTGTAATATGCTATCACAATCGAGCGGTAGGATATGTCCCTTGCTTTGCACAGGCGTAAATGACTACAAGATGTCCAAGGCACTGGAGAATCAGGCTGTGTGTGTGTGTGTTTTAACAGTCCCTGCAATTGGCTCCAAAGGAGAAAAGAGTCCAATTTCTGTAGCCAGGCATTTGGGGAGGGAGGGACCAAGGCTGATATTGTGTGAGTGAGGTAGATTACCATTGCGGTGTTTGATCTGATTTTTATCTCTCTTTTGTTTCCAGGTTTTGGGGAGGCTATTGCTTCTTCATATTTTACCAATTATTTCAAAGGAAACTAAAGCCCAGGAATAGATGTAAAATAACTAAATATACTGATATTTTAGTCACAGGGTTCCCCTAATTTTGCCTTCTCTGCTCCAGTTGTTACTATACTTCCCTTTGCAGTCAGCATCTTTACTTAATCAAGGAGGACAGGAAATCAAGTTTTCTTTGGAGGCTGCTATCAAGCAGAATTGCTGAAGGCCAGCATGGCAACCCCTGCCCTCCTTAAACTAAATGGTTCACTTCCACAATTTGACCAGACTCCAGAACAGGGAGATCAAATATATGGCATCTTCAATGCTGCATGAAGCCTTCAAAGCAGGATGTGCATGGATTCATAGATTCCAGGGCCAGCAGGAACCATTGTGATCATCTTGTCTGACCTCCTGTATAACAGTTTATCAATGACATGAAAGAAAACATAAAATCATCACTGATAAAGTTTGCAAATGGCACAAAATTGGGCATGGTAAATAATGAAGAGGACAGGTCAGTAATGCAGAGTGATCTGGATTGCTTGGTAAACTGGGCATAAACAACTTCCCCAAAATAATTGCTAAAGCATCTCTTTTAGAAAAAACATCCAATCATGATTTAAACATTGTCAGCGATGGCGAATTCACCATGACCCTTGGTTAATTGTTCCTATCGTTAATTATTCTTACTGTTAAAAATGTATTCCTTATTTCCAGTCTGAATTTGTCTAGCTTCAACTTCCAGATACTGGATCATCTTATATCTTTCTCTGCTAGAATGAGGAGCCCATTATAAAATATTTGTTCCCCATGTAGATACTTATAGACTGTAATCAAGTCACCCCTTAATCTTCTCTTTGTTAAGCTAAATAGATGGAGTTCTGTGTCTATTTCTATAAGGTAGGTTGTCTAATCCTTTAATCATTCTTGTGGCTGTTATCTGAACCCTCTCCAATTTATGAACATCTTCTTGAATTGTGGGCACCAGAACTGAACACAATATTCCAGCAGCGGTTATACCAATACCCATAGGCGCCGACTTCCCCTCTGCCTCGTGGGTGCTTGACCCCCGCCCCGGCCCTGCCCCTGCCCACACCTGCACCACCTTCACCCAGCCCCAATTCCACCCCCTTCCCCCAAGTCCCTGCCCCATCTCTTTACCGCCTCCTCCCCCGAGCACCACGTCCCCACTCCTCCCCCTCCATCCTGGGAAGTCCGAAGCACCAAACAGCTGTTAGGCGGCGGGCGGGAAGCGCTGGGGGGGGGGGAGTGGGGACACAGCACGCTCGGGGGAGGGGGAGGTCAGGGTGGGGGGAGCTTGGCTGCCGGTGGGTGCAGAGCACCCGCTAATTTTTCCTCATGGGTGCTGCAGCCCCACAGAGTCGGCACCAATGCCAAATACACAGGTAAAATAACCTCTTTACTACTACTGGAGATTCCCCTATTTATACATCCAAGGAGCACATTAATGCTTTTGGCCGGAGAGTCACACTGGGAGATCATGTTAAGCTAATTATTCACAAGCCCTAAGTCTTCCTCAGAGTCTCTGCTTCCCAAGATAGAGTCCCCCATCCTGTAAGTATGGCCTACATTCTGTGTTCCTAGATATATACGTTTACATTTTGCTATAATAAAAAGCATATTGCTTGTGTATGCCCAGTTTACCAAGAAATCCAGATTGCTCAGTGACCTATCCTCCTTGTTATTTATCATTCCCCAATTTTTGTGTCATTTGCAAACTTTATCAATGATGATTTTATGTTTTCTTTTATGTCATTAATAAAAATGTTAAATAACATAGGACCAAAACCTAATCTCTACAGAACCCCACTGGAAACAGATCCACTTGATGATGATTCCCCATTTATAATTACATTTTGAGACCTATAAATTAGCCAGGTTTTAATGCATTTAATGAGTGCCATGTTAATTTTATATCATTCTACTTATTTAATCAAAATGTGTGGTACCCAGTCAAGCACCCTATAGAAGTCTAAGTATATTATGTCAACACTATGATCTTTATCAACCAAACTTGTGATCTCATTTTTTAAAAAAGTCATTTGTATTGACAGGATTCATTTTTCATACGCCTTTGTTGAGCTGCGTTAATTACATCACACTCCTTTAATTCTTTATTAATCAAGTCATGTATCAGCTGCTCAATTATCTTGCCCAGGGTCAATGTCAGGCTGACAGGTCTATAATTATCTGGATCATCCTGTTTACCCTTTTTAAAAAAATTCGCACAACATTAGCTTTCTTTCAGTTTTCTGGAACTTCCCCAGTGCTTTAAGGTATTGAAAATCAACATTAATAGTCCAGTAAGCTCCTCATCCATATTCAACCTCATGCTTTGTTATTTTTTTTAAATCTCCATTCTGCATGTGTCCCATAAGAATAGATTCACTTCAGAGTTGAGATGCTGGGGCGTTCATTCCTAGCATTATCTTTTTAGGGAGTGTGTATATGTCCACTAAAAATGTCATTTTATATGTTTGTTTTGCAGGACAGAAGTGAAATCTGCTCCTTAATGTTTCTTTGATTATCTCTGTGATATAATGAATAAAAGGCTACTTCAGCAGGCTGCAATGTCACGATAGAAGAAAAGAAAAAAGGAGAAAATAGGATTACTCTAAAAAAGTTAGGAACCTTCCCCAAGGGCTGAACATTCCATTTGATGTACTGACAAAATAAAGTGAGGATAGCTACTATAAAAAGAATAGGACACGTTTTTTTCTCTCAACATGAATAGCCTAATGCAGGGGTAGTCAATTATGTTTTGTCAAGGTCCAAATTTCTTGGTCAAGGTATAGTCAAGGACCAGAGAAACATTTTTCACACTGCAAGTGCCCCATGTTCAACTAATACATACAATGCTGTGCATGAATAATATACTCTATTGCTTATATTTTTAGTGCATTAAATGAAAAATAAAATCAAACCACTGTATAACCTACTAGTAACCTCCAAGAAAGATGTAATAAATTACATCTGATACTTTGAGCAAGTACATAGATAAAATGTCAAATAGATGCAAATATTAGTATTAAAACACTTTCAGACAACTGTTTTAAGTTTTGAATTTGTTTTGAGTTTACAAAGAGTATTAACTTTGGTTTTCTCAAATAAAATTATTGTAGGCATATGGGTATATAGATAAACATATTTTAAACTTTCAAGCCTTTTGTGACTTATTTAATATTAGTATCAGAATTTAAAGAAAACACTTAGTACACATGAACTCTCAGTCTTAGCTTTATGATTCAAGTCTTTTCAATAACAAATACACATCCACACATGTATTGAGCAAAAGAATCATGAATAATTACTGTGAAATACCTGTTAAAACTGTAGTATCATTACTGATAATGTAATTGTACATGGCAATACAAATCTAAAATAAAATATGCACAAATAATGTATAATTATAATATCAAGAAGGGAAAAGTGACAGGTCCTCTGCTGGACAGAGGCCTTGATGTTTGGAGTGAGTTCAGTCTAGGCAAGATGGAGGCAATTGCATAGATGATTATCAGTCAACGGAGTCATTACATGATTTAATGTTGTTCATTGTTGAGAATGTTGACTCACACATGTATGTCGAGCCAAACAAGGTCAAAATGTTAATTGCTACCTTCCTCATGTGTGGATACATAGAGTCCAGCACAAGGGTTGTACAGACAGTTTCAGCTGTAGTTTCAGTGCACTGCATCTTAAGCACTTCATCCGCTTATAAATCAGTAAGCTCCATCTATAGCTCTGCTTTTTCAACATCTGGAAATGATGCTTTTGCTTGATCACACCAGGTGCCATTTTCTTGTACCACAAATGGGTTCCTTACAAACAGGGAGATGTCTTTAATACTTTCTTGGAACCTCTGCTGGAAGTTTTGAAGAAGCCTGTCCCGAGATGATGCCATCTGATTCACATCTGCAGTGTTCCAGCAGCTTAGCAACATTGGGAAATGCAGCATCTCCCCAGTTTCCAAACCATTTTTGAAGAGACTCAGTTTGTTCTGAAATGAAGTGACACTGCTGTGGAGATCTACTACATGCGATTTCACCCCTGTTTTAGCTTTAAGTTGATATAATTTAAGGGACCTGTCAAATCAACAAGTAAGGCCAGATGTTCATGCTTGCGGCATCCCTCAAAAATGAGTGTAACTCTTCTGCCTTTTCCCCTGGAACGTTATGTAGAAATCCTTCCACGTGAACTCAAATTTCCCACAGCCTTCTTAGTACTTTTCTTCTGCACAGCCAGCGGATGTCATTATGAACTAACAGCTCATCATTATCGGCAGATATCTCTGAAAGAAAGCTTTAGAACTCTGTGTTGCAGTGATGACTTGGACCGAAGGAACTTGACAAGTTTAATCACCATTGACATTACATTAACATACTCATCTCTGAGCTTTGCACAAAGTGCAGTTTGGTGGATTACACAGTGATAGGAAATCAAATTGGGGTTCAGATCTTGCAGACGTTTCACAAGCCCTCAGTGATTATCGATCATGGCAGGAGCGCCATCTATTGTAATTGACACAATCTGAGTCACATCAAAGCCTTCATTAGACAAAACAGTTTGAACAGAATTAAACAAATCCTCATGTGTTGTGCGATTGTTATGTTGCATAAGGGGTAACACATTCTCCACAATTTTCTCTCCATCAAAAAAACTGACATACAGCACTAGCTGAGCGGTGTCCCTGATATTCGTCCACTGCCAAGGAAAATTTTCTTATTTTCAGTTTCTCACACAACTGCTTGAAACTGTCTTGTACCATCATCTCAGTGTGCCTAATAGCTGTTGTGTCTGAGAGTGGCAGTTGTGTGAAGGTGTCAGCAATGTCTTTCTTCTCCGCAGAAAGTGTTTAAGCTGTAATAACCATACACTGCTTAATAATGTCCACATCTGTAAGAGATTTCCTGTGTTTTGCCATTACCCACACACACCTCAGTGAAGCTTCAGTTGCTGTTTCCTGAGCACTAGTAGCTTTTGAAATAATATTTGTGCTCGGAAAATATGCATCCTTTAATTAAGTGATCTTGTCTGATCTTAAACGGGAGCCCAGTGGATATTTATGGTCAAAATCCATGGGCTTCGTTTCATAGTGCCATTTGATGTTCCCACTTTTCACAACAGCCACCGTCTCTGTACAAATTAAACAGAGTGGTTGACCTTCTGGACGTTGTGGCAAAATAAAACAGTAAGCGTCGGTCCACTCTTTTTTAAATGAATGGTTTTTGGTGGCAACTTTCCTTTTTTTTGCTGCCATGTTTAAACACAGTGCTGTTAAATGTCAAAAAGCACCAGAGGTGGGACTACCTTGGCTTACCTTTGCTCCTCCAGCAGTTCTTTGGGTTCTTCACCCACCCACTCACAGGCCAGAGACAGGAGGTGCAGGGAGGGAGAGGAAAAGGGGGAGAGGCACAAGAGCCCTCCCTTTGTCCCAGGAGCAGAGGGAGGGGGAGAGCAGAGCCTTCCCCAAGTCACTGAACTCTTTCTTCTCTTTCCTGACTCCTGTAAGAATGGTGCCTCCCAAGGGACAGGGGTAGAGAGCACTGCCTGCTTCCTGCAGCAGCCCTGATTGGCAGCCAGGGGAAACACAGCCAACAGGGGAGGTTTTTCCAAGATAGAGAGGAAATATACACCCTTCAGCAGTTTAGGTGGAATTATGGACATTTTATTTGTGGGCTCTGTGACACCCTTTGACGAGGGACACGTGCACTGTCAGCACTGTTGCCACAGTTGGGCTAAGTGAGACTGAGCTGCAGTTGTGCCTTCTGGCCGTTTGAGCGTGCTGTGGCCCCCACACTAACTGCCAAGGCCCCTCAGACTTTCGTGGTCTATTCACAACCATCTGGCGATCTGGATTGGTCTGTGGTTCACCTACTGACAACCCCTGGCCTAATGTGAACCGTGTAAGCCAATACAAACCCAGAACAGTAAGGAATTCATATTATAAATATATTTAGTGAAAAGGTTTAACAGAGATTCATGTTGATACACACCATTGCCAGTTCACCAGAAAAGCATTGAATTTTTCTGCCTCATAAGTTCAGTTTGGGTGTTGAGTTTCAAATGATAGTAAGTATATTTGCTTCAAGGGTATGGTTATTGTATTACATAGGCAAAAGCAAAGGGATAGTGGATTGAAACCCACCCAACTAATCACTGGAGTCACAGTTTTTCCATGCCAAAGTCTCTGACTTCAATTACATTTCACTGGGTTTGCTTGCAAAGGTGATTTTCTTGAGCTATAATCTCTTTCCTACCTGCTACAACAGTTTGACAAGAGAGAGAAGGCCTCACTGGTTGTAAATATTTTGGAGGAGATTTTCAATGGCAAAAAGGGCAGTAAAGTGTATAATCCCCACTGAAAGCCAGAGGGAGCTGGGCACTTAATTACCATTTGTGCCTTTGAAAATCTTCCCTATTATAAGAGGATCCTTATATGTAGGTTGCCCAACACTTTCCATTATAAAAGATTCTTGTGACCTTTTTTGAGATGCTTTAACACGTCCAATGTTTGCAGCAGGCTTTTCAAATTTAGTAGGGAGAAAGCCCTAAAGCTAGAAAAATCTCTTATTTTTGTCCCATTAAATTCTGTTCAGGTTTAGCAGAGTTATGCACTGGAAATCTTTCCCCTCCTGTTGCTTGCATGGTCAGAAAAATTTTGACATGCTGCCAAAATCATAACAACTGCACATGGACATTCTAATCTATGTCGGGCTCATGCTGCCATAGCTAAAGCAGCAGCAGATGGTGACACTGAACTGGGAACCTTGGGAAGAGAAAGCTCAGCTGCTGCCAGGTAGCTGTAGTGTATCAATGGGGAGGGGCTTTTAAGTATGAGACTTTGCGGCCTAAGTAATGATGATTTTTAATAGGTTTTTCTAAAGTAAATTATCTGTAAGTTGCTAGGCACATCAATGACACTATAAAACAATAGTTCTGTAGGTTTTTTATATGCAATGTGTATAATGTTATTCATATATGGCACAACATCATGAGATATAGTTTTTCTCCCACTTAATGATAGCTACAGTATTTTATTTGTTGATGTGCACTTCCATAAGGTGCTATGAAATGAAATGGAGGCTGTCGCTTTAAGTAAAGTTAAGGCAGTTGGCTAATTTGGCTTTTCTTCCCTCCCCCATGGGCGGTGAGTCAATGGATTTAGAGAGAGACAGACAAGAGCTGTATACTTGTATGTGTGTAGCAGAACTAGGCACAGACGTTGAGGTAGAGCTCTCTGCGTTTTGGTCTGAATGTCCTGCAGGGGCTGCTGTATATGGTGAGGGCATGGTAGAGAAATAGATTGTAGGGTACAGCCCAAAGGAATGTGTCATAACGGAATCCTGCCCTATGTTTTGAGCTACAGACAGTTGCAGTCAGGGCTGTCCCTAGGGAGGTGCAGAGCCCGGGACAAATCAGCCCACACCATAGGCATGGGAACTAGGGGTGCTGGGGTGTTGCAGCACCCCCGGGGTCCTGGCTGCTGGCACTGCATGCCTGGCTGCTGGCCCTGTGCACCTGGGGTCTCAGCTCCAGCCAATCGCACCGGCCTGCGGGGCCCCCCAAAATGTGGGGCCCAGAGCGGTCACCCCGATTTGCCATATCCAAGGGACGGTTCTGGTTGCAGTTGTGCCTTGTGGCTGAGTGGCCACTGTGTGTGAATTTTCAAGGATATGATCTGTTTTCTTATATTAATATCTGCATGTATTTTGTAACTTTATATGCAAGTCTAATGCTGGTTGAAGTGGTCTATTGACAAAAAAATTATTTCAATAATCTTTATACAGGATTAAATTTGAAGATGATTTTAATGTGCAGGCTGCCTGTTTTGTTGCAGTGCTCATGTGAGGTGGCACTCGATGCATGAGAAGATAGTTATAGTCAAGAAAAGGTATCTTTTGGAATTCACCTTTCTTAGGCAGGAATAACATTAAGGAAACATTAATGTGTGCACATTGGATGAAATACACAGGCACCACCCCCACCCGTGTCCACATTTCTGCAGCCATAGCAAGGTAAAAACGCTGTGGAACTACCACAATTCCACTGTGCAGGAGGCCAGTTAAAGCAGAGGCTGTGTATGGAAACACGTCAGCCTGCTGGTCCCTGGAGCTAAGCTCTGCAGTGGCCTACTCCTCAGAAATAATCTGTGTATGTTATGAAAATTTATGGTCTCAGCCAATTCATACTAAAAATCATGATTTCAGTGGAAGCTCATTATGGCCTTTTACATTCTTGGACCAGAGTTTGGCAATAGCATTCAAGGGGCTGAAGAGGCTCATGGAGGGCAGTGAACTAATAATAATAGCAGTGATAATGGGCCAATTGGTCTGTGAACTGCTCCAGGGTCCACTAGCCTCATTCGTTAATAAAGAATTAAGTAATTGCTCATTTTAATTTTTATCACGTTCAATCACATTAATATGATGAAATTTTTTAAAAATGTAATCTTACCTCGATATATTTTTTAATAAGTTTGGCCTTTAAATAAGGGACTGGGAACCATAAATACAGAGCTGGTATACTGAATAAGGAATTGGGAATCAACTTCAGCCTCTTCCCCCATGAATGCAGTGGGCCTTAGTTGCTATTACAGCACAAGGGCTGTACTAGTGAATGTGATGTGATTGTCCCACTCCTGGCATAATTGTCCTGCACAAAGTCTGGTCACTTGGGCTTTTAGCAAGTGTGATTTCTCTCATTAAGAGAATCTATTAACACGTTTGGATTTGTTTCTGTGTATTATACACTACAGGACACATGCATTTAACATCAGTTCTGGGAAGGAATGTAAAATTACCTGAGATTTATCACTGGATCATTAACGTTCCCATGTTCTGGACAGTATATTTTATGCTTTCAATATTCTTTACCTCATGAAAACTCAGGGTTCTATTTTTCAATCTTACTTAGATATTTGTGTCTTGACAGTTACCTATCAAGTAGTTCCATGTAGCAGGTATAGATGCTTGGCATCTAAGAACTGTATATTTTTGGAAGGAAGAATTGATTATAATAGCAACTCCAGTGTGCCAGGCACTCAGCAGTCAAGTTTGAAGTCAAGGACAAGACCTGAAGAGCTCTAAATCCCTGATTTAGAGAGACAATGTACAAAACAGAGGAGGGGGACAGGATGCTGTTGTAAGCAGCTGGACTCAAGACTGAAGATGAACAGACGTTTTGTTAGTTCCTTAGTTTTTAAAAGATGTGTTATGGTTGTGTTATGAATTTTATTTGTCTGTTTGGTTAGTATTGGGAGGACTAGCAATGACAGGCCATCAGGAAGACATACATTTCAAAGAAGGACTTGAAATGTGAATAGGAAGGGCTTCCAGGCCTATGGGGCTGTATGGAAGAACGCCTAGAGATGAGAGTGGGAGGAAGGCAGGTTCATGATAGTCTCTTTTAGAGACGGGAAACTTTAGGCAGCTGGATATACATTCTCTCTCAAAACAAGATGCAGTACAGCTGTGAGATAAATATGGAGCTCAGCACTCACTGAAACAGAGTCTCAGAGTTAAAGTCTGCTCTTATTTTCACCATGGCAATCACATTGATGACAGCAGGATTGCTCTGGTCTAATTGTGAGCAGAATTTGGCCCTCAAATGGAACAAACAGCTGCAGTAATAAGTAGTTTATTTGTATAGCCACAACCCCCAACCGCTCCAAGGCGCTCGGGGCACTAGTCAAGAAAACAATCACAAATAATAAATAAACTAGATAAAAAATAAATTAAAACATCATAGGACGCATCAAATATCTTGGAAAGAAAGGGTTTTTCCAAGAACAGCCTCAATTATGTTTGTGAGGCACTGAAGATGAAGTTTTCCTGTGAGCAGCTGCATGTAAAAGCCACAATAAAAGAATGGGGAGGGGAGTATGAAGAAGCCAATGCAGGACATTACAGTGTGCACTAGGAGACTGGAAGGTGGTGGAGCAAGGAGAAAGGTGTTCATGCAAAGAAAGTCATGAGGAGGTCACTGATTATCTGAAAGTTTTTGATTTTAACCAAGCTATTTGAATAATCAGCATTTACCCATCTGTAGCAGTGCGACTCAATGGCACGGCGCCTCCTGCTGGTCATCTCGGGAATTAGCTCTTTCAGCTCAGGAGCACCCTCTGCAGGCTGGTTTCTGCTTGCCGCTGGCCCCGGTGTCCCTCCCAGACCCTGGTGTCCCTTCTCTCGGGGTTCTGCACCCTGCAGTACCCCGCAGTCTCTCTGGGCCTCCCAGGGAACCCAAAACCCCCTATCCCCACCTTGCCTCAGTCTTTGGCTACTGCCAGTCACCATCTAGCTCCTGCTCACTGGGGCTGACTGCAGTATAATTCCCACTCATCATCGGCAAGGAGGGTTTGGACCTGCTGCCCCTGCCTAACCTTGGGCTGTCCTCTGCAATCCCAGTACCTTTTCCGGTACCTTTAGCAAGGCCTGCAGATTGGGGGTCTTCCAGGCCGGAGCTCCCCAGCTCCCCTGGCCTTCCCCCAGCCCTACTCCAGTCTAGGTACCCTGCTCAGCTCCCAACAGCCAGGTCCCTCCCTCTCAAAAGGCTAGAGAGAGCATCTCCCTTTAGCTTCTGGCCCTACCCCTCTTATAAGGGCCAGCTGGGCCCTGATTAAGCTGGCCACAGCTGTGGTCAGCAACTCACTCAGCTTCTCAAAGCTGTTCTCTCTCTCTTACCCTGCTGCAGCCCTCTCCAGGGCTGCTTTTACCCTTCCAGGGCCCGAGCGGGGTGATCACCCCGCTACACCATCTATTGCATTTAAAATCTATATACCATATCTAATATAGGCATTTAGTTTGCAGAAATCACTGTCTCCAATGGTCAATATTAGAACATTAATCTCTGGGTTTTCATTTTTTCACACTTGCTAAATAGATAAGATATGTTGAAACTACATCTTCACTTGTGTCTTAACAATGTTATGAGAGGGGAGGGCATAAAATAATAATCCATTTTACCTCACTTAGAACCATTTAGAAC
>NW_020664409.1:60559264-60560038 GCF_002925995.2 Terrapene triunguis
GAGGTCCTTCACTCCCAGGCGGAGTGAGGGACCGTCCATCGAATTGCCGCCGAATACCTGGAACTGCCGCCCCTGTCCGGAACGGCCGCCCCAAGCACCTGCTTGAGAAGCTGGTGCCTGGAGCCGGCCCTGGTCCTTTGACTCATTCCCCCTTTTCCTCCAGAACAATGTCACTTGCCAAAAGGAGCACCATAGCTACAAATATCTACTGTATCCCATTGGAGAATTAGGAATCATATCTTTCCATTGATATGCAGCATTAATTTCTTACCCTGATAGGTCACAAGATATCAGATCTTAAAATCATAGTCTGAGTCAAAGAATATTTTTTTAGATTTTCTCTTAGCAACTTAAGTGTCTTAGTGTTAATTTTTCTTTCCTTTTATCTGAAAAGTCAAATTCATTATTGGAGAGAGGGATACAAAATGCAATACCAATTAAAAAAATAAAACGCTGGTGTTTATTGTGGCTTAAAAGTTTTTTTTGGCAGTAAAGCACATTGGCAGTTTTTGGCAGTTAAGTACATTGGGATAATGTGCTTAACTTACTTGTGGTTTCGCCACAGATAGATAATGCAGTTATCCCACACAATTGCCAATAAAAATGTTCTACCACCAAACAGAGGGTTGGCCTTTGTGTTAGGAATATGCCTTTACTGCTCCTATGAAAGGTGTCAAGTATCAGGGGGTAGCCGTTTTAGTCTGTATCTACAAAAACAACAAGGAGTCTGGTGGCACCTTAAAGACTAACAGATTTATTTGGGCATAAGCTTTC
>NW_020664409.1:60560438-60607837 GCF_002925995.2 Terrapene triunguis
GAAAGCTTATGCCCAAATAAATCTGTTAGTCTTTAAGGTGCCACCAGACTCCTTGTTGTTTTTGTTCCTATGAAAATCCACCCAAATTTGGCTAAATTATAAATCTTTGAAAAAAAATCTCAGTTTGCACATGCCTGATATCTAGCAGGGCTCTTTGAAGTGAGAGCAGTACATTTTTTTTGAACAGTCCCGTGATTAGAGGTAGCTGAATGACAGTGGGTGAGTCACCCATTCCAGCTATATGTGGGCCTTTAGAAAGCATGCAGGCTCCCAGTGGCTGGTAAGACACGTTTGTAACAATAGCAGCTTCCTGGCCAAGATGGAGTCTGCTCTTGTGGGCTGGTCTGATCAAGAAAAAGCACATGCAGGAACGCAGCAGGGAAACTCCCTTCTACCCCAGGTGCACCTGTTCCAAACCTCCTGGAGTAAATACACACACATACTGGAATACTACAAAGAATATAGGAAAAGGAAATATTTATTTACAGAGGGGTGAATGGAGAAAAACAGGGAGAGAAGCTAGGGGAGCAGTAATACAGGGTTACATCCAACATGAGAGCCCCCAGTGGTACCACAATATAGAAAGATAGACATCGAGCACTGGGTCTAGACTCAGTTCAGGAATCCTGGGCAGAGTTCCAGTCTGGCAGTGAGTCTTGGATGTTCCTGGTGGACTTTGGCACCAGTAAACTTTCCCCAACAAACCTCTCTGGTGCCCTACTCAGCTGCTCTCTGAAAACACACAGAGCGACAACCTCCCCACTTCATCAACAGGATGCACATGGAGACGTCTGGGATGGAGGATGCTAGCCAACTACAGACAACTGCAGTGGCACCAGAGGGGAAGGGGAATTGGCTGCTCTACAGGGAAGAAACTGGTTGCTGGCTACCTTGGTCTGTGGACAGTGCTCCCCATTCAGGTCTTCCATCCATCATGGTCAAGACGAGTGGGCTGCACTGGCAACAAGAGGAGAGGAGAAGACCCCAAGGCTGAGGAGGAGGAGACATCTGCCCCCAAGGGTAGGAGGCTCATGCTCCCCGCACCCAAGAGGAGGTAGTGTGGTAGTAGTCTGGGACTCCCTTCTGAGGTGGATGCAGGAATCCATCTGCTGACCTGATCTGAAGTCCTGGGAGGTATGCTGCCTGCCTCTAAGGTGTTACGGAAAGGTTGCTGAAGCTTGTCCATCCTTCTGACCACTATCATGCTGCTCATCCATGTGGGCACTAATGATACTACCAGGCATGACCCTGGGCAGATCAGTAATGACTACAGGGACCTGGGAGCGAGGGTAAAGGAGTCAGGGTGCAGATTGTAATGTTGTCCATCCTCCTTATTGAGGGTCAGGGCCCATGTAGGGACACGCACATCCTGGAGATGAATGCTTGGCTATGCAGAAGGTGTTGATGGGAGGACTTTGGCTTCCTCAACTATGGGATGCTGTTCCAAGGACAAGGCCTGCTGGGAAGAGATGGGGTCCAACTGACCAAGAAAGGGAAGAGCATCTTCGTGCACTGACTCACAAAGCTAGTGAGCATGGCTTTAAACTAGGCTTAAAGGGGGCAGGTGATAAAATCCCCCAGGTAGGCATTAAAAAGGGACTATATGTTAGGGGCAGGACATGGAAAACTACTGTAGGGCCATAGGAGCAACAAGAGGGATAACAGTGGAGGAAGCTGATCAGCATCATAGTTGTCTATACACAAATGAAAGAAATATTGGGAATAAATAGAAAGAACTGGAAATATTAGTACAAAAGCTAAATTATGACTTAATTGGCATCACAGAGACTTGGTGGGATAAACTTTGTGACAGGCATATTGGTATACAAGGGTATAGCTTTTTTGTTGGGAAGGACAGGCAGGGAAAAAAGAGAGGAGGTGTTGAATTATACATCAAGAATATATATACTTGTTCTGAGAGCCAGAATAAGATGAGAGGCAGACCAGTTGAAAGTCTCTGGATGAAGATAAAAGGGGGAAAAAACAGGGGCAGTGTCAGGTAGAGGTCTACTATAGACCATCAGATCAGGAGGATGAGGTGGATGAGGAATTTCTAGGACAAATAACAGAAATATCAAAAACACAAGACCTGATAGTAATTGGGGACTTTAACCACCAAGACATCTGTTGAAAAAAGGAATATGGCAAAACACAAAATGTCCAATAGGTTTTTGGAATTGGTTGGGGACAATTTCTTGTTTCAGATGGTAGAAGAAGTAACCAGGGGGGCAGCCATTTTATATTTGATTCTGATCACAGGGAAGAATTTCTGGCAAATCTGAATGGTGAAGGCAATTTGGGTGAAAGTGATCATGAAATTATAAGAGTTCATGATTCTAAGACAAGGAAGGAGTTAGAGCAGCACTCTAAGGACAATGGATTTCAAAAAAGCAGACTTTAACAAACTAAGAGAATTGATAGGTGAGGTCCCGTGGGAAGAAATCTAAGGAAAAAAGGAGGTTAGAAGAGTTTCTGACAGTTTCTCAAAGAAACAATATTAAAGGCATGACAGAAAACTATCTTGATGAGAAGGATAATTAGAGCCATAGTGGCTGTTGCTATTCTTTCTATCAGGAGTTCTCTAACGACCTGAAAATCAAAAATGAATCCTACAAAAAGTGCAAACATCGACAAATTGCTAAGGATATGTACAAAAGAATACCACACACAAGTTAGGGACAAAATCAAGAAGGCTAAAGTAAAAAATGAGTTACACTAAGCAAGGGACATAAAAGGCAATAAGAAGAAATTCTATAAGTACAATAGGAGCAAGAGAAAGGTGAAGGAAAGTGTAAGCAGGGCCGGCTCCAGGCACCAGCTTACCAAGCAGGCGCTTGGGGCGGCCACTCCGGAAAGGGGCGGCACGTCCAGCTGTTCGGCGGCAATTCGGTGGATGGTCCTTCACTCCTGCTCGGAGCGAAGGACCTCCCGCCGAATTGCCACCGCAGATCGCGATCACGGCTTTTTTTGTTTTGTTTTGTTTGGCTGCTTGGGGCGGCCAAAACCCTGGAGCCGGCCCTGAGTGTAAGTGCTCTATTTAGTAGGGAAGTAGAGCTAATAATGGACTACATCAAGAAGGCTGAGGTATTTAATGCCTATTTTGCTTCAGTTTTCACTAAAAAGATAAATTGTGACCAGATACTTAACATAATATTAACAACAAGAAAGGCAAGCTAAAATAGAGAAAGAACAGGTTAAAGACTATTTAGATAAATTAGATGTATTCGAGTCAACAGGGCCTGACAAAATTCACCCTAGGTACTTAAGGAACTAGCTGAAGCAATCTTGGAATCATTATCTTTCAGAACTCATAGAGGATGGGTGAGGTCCTAGAGGACTGGAGAAAAGCAAACCTTAGTATTCCCCTTTAAAAAGAGGAACAAGGAGGGCCTTGGGAATTACAGACCAGTCAGCTTGAGTTTGATACCTGGCAAGATACTGGAAATAATTATTAAATAATCAGTTTGTAAGCATTTAGAAGGCAACAGTGTTAGATGTAATAGCCAACATGGATTTGTCAAGAACAAATCATGCCAAGCCAACCCAATTTTCTTCTTTTACAGGGTTACAGGCCTAATGAATACAGAGATGTGATGGGATGTCCACTCCACAGAAAGCAAAGCAGATTGTTGGGATAATTACCCTGAGAAGGTGCACCTGGGGGAAGGCCATGGCCTGGAAGGCTAATTGATGATGAAGCGCAACTGGGCAGGGGCAGGCTGAGCATGCATAAATCCAGCAAGCTGAGAACAAAAGAGGGCTGCAGGGGAAGTAGTCTGTAGTTGCTCCCTAGGAGAAAGGAGGTGTGTTTGGAGCTACAGGATCTGGCAAGAAGCCAAAGAATGGAGTAGTCTGCAGTTACTCCTTAAGAGGGGGGAGTTTGGGCTGGTAAACCCAGAAGAGGTGGCCAGAAGATAGAGAAGAAAAGTAGGAAGGAGTCCAGGGAAATAGCATCAGGGTTGGGAGCAAGCAGACTGTAGTTGCTGGACATAAGGTCCCTGGGCTAGAAACCAGAATAGTGGGTGGGCCTAGGTTCCCCTACCAGCCACTGGGAAAATGGTACAGGATCTGGCCTTGGATCAGAAGGCTATCTGGAATAGCATGCAATGGCTGATGTAGGGGGACTTTGATACACTGGAAGGGAAGTACTGTTCAGTGACCTGGCTGGAGGGCTGAGTGATGAAGAGGGATCACTGTGAGCCTTGGTTAGCAAAGAGGGTGTGGTGTGAGCAATTGTCAGAAGGAGGGGGTCAGACCTGAATGGAGCTAATCCCCAGATGTGGCCACAAGGTGGTGGCCCAGTGGTGAGTGGACCCTGTTACAGGGGGGAAGCAGCTGACATGATACATCTTAATTTTAGAGCTTCTTTTGAACAGTCCCACATGACTTTCTTGTAAACAAGGTAGATGAAATTATTATAAGGTGGGTGCAAAACTGATTTATAGATTCTACTCAAACTGTGGTTATCAATGGTTTGCTGTCAAAGTGGAGAGACACCCAAGGGTCTGTCTTGGGTCCAGTATTGTCAATATTTTCATTAGTGACTTGGATAATTGAGTGGAGAATATGCTTATAAAATTTGTGGATGACCCCAACCTAGGGAGGTAATTGTTCAACTCTATTGGGAACCAGTGAGACCTCTGCTGGAATACTGTGTCCAGTTCTGGGTGCCACACTGTAGGAAAAATATGGATAAATTGGAGTGAGTCCTGGGAGAGCAACAACATGATAAAGGCTAAGAATATCTGACATCTGTGAAGGGTTAAAGAATCTGGGCATGTTCAGTCTTAAGAAAAGAAGACTGAGAGGGGGATCTGATAACAATCTTCAAATGTGTTAAGGACTGCTCTAAAGAGGATTGTGATCAATGATTCTCTATGTCCACTGAAGGTAGGACAACAAGTAACATGCTTAATCTGCAGCAAGGGAGATTAAATTTAGTGGTAGAAAAAACTAACTAGAGGGACAGTTAAGTACTGGAATAGGCTACCAAAGGAGGCTGTGGAATCCCAGTCACTGGAGGTTTTTAAGAAAAAGTTAGACAAACATCTGTCAGGGAATGTCTAGGTATGCTTGGCCCTGACTCAGGGCAGGGGGCTGGACTAGATGACTCTTGAGGTCCCTTCTAGCCCTATATTTCTATGATTCTAGGCTCAGTAGAGCCTTCTTAGAATTTAGCAGCTAAAATTTGCAAAGATTCTGTCCTCACTGACCATGTTCGAGCCACTCAAAGCTCCTAGTTATGACCAGACTGTATATGCACCATCCAACCAGCATGAGTGAGCATACACCATCCCCTCACCGCTCCTGTGTGTGGCTGGACTGTATGTGCACAACAGTCCCCACAGTGAGACTGAGCAGTGAGTTTCACAGATATTTGCCAACAACAGAGAAATGGTGAAACTCAAAGACCTTGGGTGATATTTTACGGTTTGGAGGGAAATGTCCTCTAGTGATCACAGACCCTTCTGCCTGTTTCCCCGAGCTTGACCCCTTCTGCCCCATTCCTTTCCGGTCCCAGTAGCCTTGCTCAACAAGTCTCAGTTCCACCTCAACTCCTTGCCCCCTGTCTCACAGTCCAGCCAATCTCATTTCCCCTATTTTGGGTCCTTGTCCAATCTCTTTCTCTTCCCTTCCTACCCTGCACTCCCTGGATTCATTCACTACACACCTTCCAGCTTTAGCAGCAAATGAGGCAGGGGTCCTACAGCAGACAAATGCCTCCTTTATGACATATCTCTGCTTCATCCCCAGAATATGGTCCATCCTGTGCACTGAATGAGGTTCTGGGGAAAAATGTATGCAATCATGTAATTAAAGACTATATTCGCTTCCAAACCACAGCATCAAATATCCACAACTAATAATTCTGTGAGGTTAGTGTGCAGAAGGGAAGACTGAAAGAATGCAAGAATTGTTATGCTTATAGTTTACAACCTTCGCACAACTTTGTCTTTAAATCAAAACCAGAGCTACTAGAGCTTAAACAGAAGTTATGGGCTTGAAGTTACTGGATGAGGATATTTATAGGAAATCAGACTAGGTGATTATCGTCATGCTGTCTGGACTCATGACCGAGAGTGCCAACCTCAAGGCAGACTGTCAAAAACAGGGCATATACCCCAAACTGGTGAGATGTTCTATAATTAGATTTCACCTTCTGAATAACAAATGTGAACTCCTAGCTCACTGTGACAGACTTACTAGGGAGTCACAGACACTCCCCTTGGGCTTTCCAGTCTATCTTGCCACCCTGGCAAGCTGGACTTAGTTGATGAATGGTCACTTACCCCAAAAATCACAAAATATTCAGGTTGCTTCCAGTTCCAAGAGACCAATCACTTACCCCAGATCAATTTGTACGTTAGATCTCACACCAAAGATAACACCTGTAGCCAATCCTGTAATTAACTAAAGGTTTATTAACCAGGAAAAGAAATAAGTTATTTACAGGTTAAAGCAGGCAATTTACATGCACAAAGGCGTTTGCCTGTGATTCAAAAGGTGACAGATGTAATCTGTCATCAGTGAATGCCTATTCAGGGCTTAACTTGGGCTGACCCTGAGGATCTGTGCTTTTTTTTTTCTTAGCTCCAGCCCTTGAGTCCAAAAGCCAAATGATGAAAAATCTTCATGTCAACTATTTTTATTTCCCTCTTCCAGCATTTAAACGGATGGGACAAGGCCTTCTGCACGTACTTCTCCATGGGTGGATGGGGCAGTTAACAACGCTTTTGTCTACTGATCGCCTACTTAGTTTTTGATAGTCCTCTTGGATAGGAAGGGGGAGCCATTCTTCCAGTTTGAGTTCACATGTTCAGAGCAGGCATTTTTACATTTATAAAACAAACTTGTTCAGAGGAGGTCACCCCGCTCTTAAACTTTTTACTACTCCCACTAGAATGATCACAGAAATACTTGCACTTAAAATCCCAGCAGATGAAAACTTGAGGCTCGGGATCAACACACCTTGGAATAAAATACAAATAGTATTGAAGCCAAAAAAAACCATTTCCACACAGGGAATCGGGAGGGACATTTTCACCTTGGACATATTGCATAGAGAAATGTCACCAGAAAAATACCTTCCAAAGGGTAATGAAAATTTTAATGAGTTGTACTGGATACTGGTCATTAGCCATGTGTAGGTTGGGAGAAATGGTTTAGCAAGATGTTTACATAACAGTTTTATAGAAAAGCAATCCATAGCATTAAAGGAGGGAGGGATAGCTCAGTGGTTTGAGCATTGGCCTGTTAAACCCAGGATTGTGAGTTCAAACCTTAAGGAGGCCACTTAGGGATCTGGGGCAAAATCAGTACTTGGTCCTGCCAGTGAAGGCAGGGGGCTGGACTCAATGACCTTTCAAGGTCCCTTCCAGTTCTAGGAGATAGGATATCTCCATTTATTTAAAGTCAATATT
The DNA here is from genome assembly GCF_002925995.2 of Terrapene triunguis. NCBI lineage: Eukaryota > Metazoa > Chordata > Testudines > Emydidae > Terrapene > Terrapene triunguis. The sequence continues at coordinate 60,567,860 of NW_020664409.1, forward strand.
AAGGTGATCATCAGCTCCTATAAAGTAGAATCCCCCACAAAAGGTTAAACTCAGACTTTTGCAACCTTAGATTTCTGTAACAAGTGACCAATAAGACTGAGTGATTTCAAAGGTAATGATATGGATATGGTTGAACAGTTTGACTATTTTATCATTAGATTAAATGGGAGAGGGATATCATGTAGTCATCAGTTCATTCCAGAATTTCTTAAGTCTGGCTGGAATTTAGGCAGACCCTGTGTGGTGACTCTGTTCAGCCCAGGCTGTGTTCCCTGGTCTACAGGCTGGAGAGCAATGGAATGAAATGGTCTGTGTTGTGTCCAGCATTCTGAATAATTCCCTGTGTGTTAACTATAACTGAATTTCACTAATGTAAAGGACACTACATATGGTATCAAGCACCCTTCTGACAAAAAACACCTTTAACAGAAAAGGTGCAAAAAGGTAATGTCCCTTTAATCTGCTCAGTATGGCCCTTTTGGAATTCATGTAGGTAAGACAACATGTGATTATCTTGTGGTTCTAAAAATAACACACTGGACAGAAACCATGTTTGAACTGGACTGGACACATGGCAGTATACCCCTCTCCTCTCCTCTCTCATTTTAGCGCATCAACAAGGGAGGAATTGCATAACCATGTATAATACCCCAGTTCAAACACATATAATACCAATATACAGTCTAATTTATAATATATCTCCATTAAGCAAATTTTGGGCAGGACCTTGCCTTATTTATTTATAAATACCTAAGCGCACCAATAAAACAAATAATAATTACACAATGGTAGTAAATACTCCATAGTAAAAATTGAAGCTGGCTTCCTATTAAGTCTGATTTTAAAACACTCCCCCCCCCCAAAGAAACTAATCTCCTTGAAATTTTATAGTCCACAGCTCAGACTTGAATTTTTCTGGGAAGTTTGGAAAAATCAGAAAAGTAGTTTTAAAGTTGTGACCTTTAAGCAGTGTCCTTCCTGTTGACTATTTGAACATTTTCTTGTAGTGGTTCATCATATTTCCAAAATAGCTTGGCATACAGACTAATTTGTTTGGTGAGAAGTAGCTTTTTAGCTGGTAGTTTTTGTATGGGAGTAAAGTTATACAACAGCAGCTTATGATGTGGGGGTGGGGGTTGCTAAATCACACTTAGGTAGGCAGGGAAGAGGTTAAGTAGGGGCTAAGATTCCAGTGTCTGGATGCAGTATTTATTTTCCTTTTTTTTACTCTTTTCCTGTTACTCCTGCCTATGGGCTGGGTCACACTGCTACAGAAGAGTTTTTATAGGTATACAGAGCAACATTTAAAATTACTTTGAGATGTTTATATGTGTAAGCTGACCTATTGCTGATTTGGGACTGTGTTGTTTAGCGGGCCTGAGCCAGAGGTGGACTGGCTGGGAAGTAGGTTGGAGATAGGGGGTTGGGGTTATATAAGAAAGGGCACAAGTCTGGCAGAGGATGTGAAGGGGCTGGGGCATAGGAAAGGGACTGTGGACATTGAGAGGCATGGAGGAGATGACTGGGTGGTATGGAGCTGTTACTTGGCTTTGGAAGATCTGGCCACCACCGCTGCCCACTATAGAGTGACTTGACCTCTGATTGTTGTCGGTTTGACTCCACGCTTGCCTAGCCCCTTATACAAATATGGTCACTAAACAGAGCTGGTCAGGTTCTTTCAACAAAACATTGTTTTGGTCAGAAAATGCTGATATATTAAAACTGAAACTTTTCACAAGAAAGGATCAATTTCAGTGAAACATTCATGTTGTGTGTGTCCACCTGCCTGTCTCAGCAGCTAGGGCACTTCACCTGTGCTGTGAGAGAAGCAGGTTCAAGTCTCTGGTCTGGATCAGGCAGAGCAAGGATTTGAGCAGTAGTCTTCTACATCCCAGATGAGTGCCCTAACCACCTGGCTGTTATGGGGGGAGGGGCTTGCTCAGTCTTGTTTCATGGAAAAAAATTCAAAAGACCTTGGCTTTGTCCTGGTATGGAATGGGAAAAGGTTTCAAATCTCAAACATTTTCACGGGACAGCAAAAACATTTCCTGACCAGCTCTACTGCTAAAATCATCATCTTAAGTCTAAGGCTGGCCCGGAGGATGAGGTCCACCCTGATGAATGCGGACTTTGTCATAGTGATCCACATGTGTGAGCTTGATGATGGATTAGGCTAACTCAATATAAATAGGAATAAAAAGTTAAAATTGGTCAAAAATACAGCAATCCATAGCCTGGCTGCTTTGCATTAATGATCACCAAGGGCACATCACACTGCTGTTCTGCGTATTACATTGGCTCTTCATACAACAGCTCTGATCTTTGTCATCTACTGAATTGGCCCCAGCTATTTAGGTGACTGCCTTTCTCTGCAGAGGTGCTGATTTTGTCAATTCCCATGTGGCTGCTTGCCCCCCTCCCCCCCGCTCCACTCCGCCCTACCTGTTCTGCCCCTCCCCCAAGCATGCCATGCCCTCACTCTGCCCCATCCCCCCAGCAGCTCCTGCACACTGCTGAACAGCTGATCATGGCAGGCAGGAGGCGCTGGGAGGGAGGGGAAGGGCTGCCGGCGGGCAGGAAGTGCTGGTGGGGAGGAGGAGGAGCTGATCAGTGGGGCTGCTGGTGGGTGCTGAGCACCCACTATTTTTTTCCCATAGATGCTCCAGCCCCAGAGCACCCACGGAGTCAGTGCCCATGTTTCTCTGAATGGCAATGATCTCCCTAAGTAGCTAAGTTTTTCAGGTACTATCAGAGTTTCATTCGTTAGGATGTAACTCATGAGAATGGGAGAAAGACTTAGCAGTTGGCCAAGTATTAAGGAACTCGTTTCACAAGTACTCCTGTTCTTGTTTCTGATGGAGGTGAGAATGACCACAGATCTCACCCCTTTCAGAGAAAGATGTAAAACTTCCTTCTGCAGTTTGTCTTCCCTGCAGCCACAGTAATAAAAGGGGGAAAGAGGCATTAGGAAATGGGGGAAGAAATAATAAAAATAAAATAACTGGCTGACACAAGGAAGGATGGAGGAATCTAAGCCACTTGTGACCCTTTTTATTGTGGCTGTCAATCATTGTTAGGTGCTTAAATGTTGTAGTGAGAAGTGTTGAATAAATGCTTAGACAGATAGCAGTATCTATGGTCACTTTAAAGGGAAATCAGAAAGATTGTAGAACTTTAGTGGGAAAAGGTAGAAATGAGAGAGGAAAAGTGTCACAAAGAAATCAAAGCAATTTAACAACCAAGAATTCTGAGCATTATGACAAGCATTCTATGACTGAATTCCAGCAGTAAATAAGAATTTTTCCAATCTGCCCTACAACCTTACATTGTTTGAGCTTTTTCAAAAAGTCCTTTTTTTTTTTTTTTTAAAGTCTAACTCCCATCTTGTATAAGCTAGCCAAAGCTACAAAAATATACAGAATTCGCCTAATGGTTGGATTGTTTCAGACATTGGCCCTGAAAAGAACCCTTTTCAAGATTTGTGGATTATTACATAATACTCTTATTTATAATTTAGAATGAAATAAATGGCCTTTGACCACATTAGTCTACTAACTGCATACATGGAAAGATCCAATATAAAATATGCACACGAAACCCCTGTGAAGTTGATTTTGTGTGTTTATTTTTGGGTAATAAAGGGTAGCTATGGTGATCTGTTGCCATCCAAATGCAGCTTTTTAAATTACTCAGCCATGACTAGTACTATGCAGTACATTCATTAAATTTGTTTAAGGTGTAATGTTTGTAATATAAATTAGGGGTGCTAGAATTTATTTTGGGACTCTTTTTAACACACTTACGCACTGTGAGCTCAAATTCCCAAGTAAACTAAACTTTATATTCATTAATTGTGTTGCCTTTTTTAAGACTTGCTGAACATCTTTAAAATTACAGTTCCTTCATACCCTTCTTAGGTGGTAAAAAGTGGAAAAGTAGAGCTGTCACTATGGGCTTTAGTAGTGCTGGCACCAGAGGTAATGTGTGAGGGGTCACATAGGGTCATGTGTTCACCCCCCCTCCCCCCGATTTCTGACAGGGTTCATATATCCTGCCCTGAACCCCGCTGCATATCACCAGAACTTTTAAATTATGTGCTCCCCCTCCCCACACACACTATCAACACTTATGCATTGTCTCTGCTTGGCACTATGGGCTTTATTAGTGCTGTTGAGAAGTGAAGTGAGTTTGATGGAAACATAGTGAAGAACTGGTAGAACTGGGTGGATCAGAGGAGAATGTCATGAAGAAAAACAACAGAATTAATGGTGCTGATATGGAATAAACCTGGCAGATGAAAGACAACAGACCTGGAAAGAGGAGGTAGGAACTTAGACAGTAAGCAGGGGAATAAGTGGAAGAAGAGAGATGACCCTAGGACTCTGGGAACAGAAAATGGGGAAGAGACAAATAGTTTGAAGAGAGAAAGCTAAGAGGCCACTGAATAGAGTTGAGAAATCTGTTTTGTGGCAACTTTTGAGGTTTCAAAATTTTTTTATTCCTCATTGGAATGAGAATGAAACATTCTGAACACTTCCACAAGAGAAAATTTGTGAGGAAGTTAGTGTGTCAGAGCAGAGCTTTTCCATTCTGGCTTTCCTTGACTCAGGCACTGCAGTGATATGAACCTGCATCTGCTACATCCTGAGTCAGACTGAGTGAGAATGAGATGGCACTATCTCACTCCAGCGCCTCAAACCTTTCTGATGTCTTCATTAAAACTGGCAAAGCTCCACAAAAGTTTTAGTTTCAACAAAACAGCCTATTTCGCTGAAATGTCTTTTAATCAAAAATGTTCCAACTAGCTCTAACAATGAATGGTAAAGCATTAATTCTGGCATGTAAAGAGGATCCAGTTCAAGCATACTACAAATCATATTTTAAGATATATTTAAATATACAGTATGTCTTTTACAATTGCATAATGTATGTAGGTGTGCATTGAGCTACCTGTCTGCATGAATGTGCAGTGTTGCATGAGCAATGGATATTGCCATATTTGGCCACAATAATTTGAATAATCCAGGTTGGATCTCAAAATCCTCTAATAATATGGCTACCAACTCTAATATAGTTCCTGTGGCAGAACTGGTAGAAGGAGTTACATTAACATATAGAAGTTAGTTTGATTGCCTTCACTTCTGTTAGTAATCCCAATAAAAGATAGGGCACTACTACTAGATGTAGCACCTAGTTAGATTACTGATTGTGGATCACAAAATAGCATGCTGCTATTTCTTAGTGTGTCACTGTCAAGGCTGAATCCCCACTTTGAACCTTAGGGTACAAATGTAGGGGCCTGCATAAAAACTTCTAAGCTTATCTACCAGCTTAGCTTTGGTCCGCTGCCACCATCACAAGAATTCCCTCCCTGGGAAGCCTTGAGAAACCTTTCACCAATTCCCTGGTGAACACAGATCCAAACCCCCTTGGATCTTAAAACAAGGAGAAATTAACCATCCCCCCTCCTTCCTCCCACCCTCCTTTCACCAACTCCTGGTGAATACAGATCCAAACCCCCTTGGATCTTAAAACAAGGAGAAATCAATCTGGTTCTTAAAAAAGAAGGCTTTTAATTAAAGAAAAAGGTAAAAATCATCTCTGTAAAATCAGTATGGAGAATACTTTACAGGGTAATCAAACTTAAAGAGCTCAGAGGACCCCCCCCCCCTCTGTCTTAGGTTCAAAGTACAGCAAACAAAGATACACACTCTGGTAAAAAGGTACATTTACAAGTTGAGAAAACAAAGTAAATCTAAGACGCCTTGCCTGTCTTTTTACTTACTAGTTTGAAATAGGAGAGACTTGTTTAGAAAGATGGGGAGAACCTGGATTGATGTCTGGTCCCTCTCAGTCCCAAGAGCGAACCCCCCTTAAACAAAGAGCACACACACAAACCTTTCCCCCCCCAAGATTTGAAAGTATCTTGTCTCCTTATTGGTCCTTGGGGTCAGGTGGCAGCCAGGTTACCCGAGCTTCTTAACCCTTTACAGGTAAAAGGATTTGGAGTCTCTGTACACAGAGAGCTGTTACCCTTCCCTTTATAGTTATGACACGCCCCCCAAATCACAGATAGTGCTGGACGTTCGGTTCCACACTGGCTGTGATTTCTTCCTGGAGTTCTAGGAGAAAACAGAGTTAATAAGACACATGTACACAGAGAGCTGTTACCCTTCCCTTTATAGTTATGACAGTCACATATAGAAGAGCTTATCTATGGGTAGGGTGACCAGATAGCAAGTGGGGGGAAATAGATGCCTATATAAGAAAAAGCCCCCAAAATCGGGACTGTCCCTATAAAATCGGGACATCTGGTCACCCTACCTATAGGACTTGCAGCCTACGGAAACAGTATTTTTAAGGGGCCTTATGTCACCTGCTATTGCACTGAGCCTTTCCTATTTCCTCTCTTGTGCTTATGGCTGCTATCAGTAGTCTAGTTGTCTCCATTTTACCAGTCACCAAGGTATTCTTCCTCCACTTGTGTGTACAGCTGTAGCCTCACCATATTGCCATCCCATATCAGGGTTTTGGAGTCAGGTTTCATTAAATACAATTTCTTGTATCTCCGATCACTCTTTTAGAATTCTTTTTGGGAAAAAATATAGCACCTACCAGACCTAGTTAAATATAAAAGAGTAAAAATCCCCTTTCAGTTACACCAGTGCAACTCCCTTTTGTGTTCACTTTTGCAATTATACCTGGATTTAAATGAAGAGGAATTCATTGATATTGAAAAGAATAATGTGTTAAAGCCACATTTCATTGCGATTGAGGTTTATTGGATGACAATATCTTGAGACAGCATTGCTGAAAATTACAGGTCTTTGGTACTTGCATCAATAATATCAGTTCTTGGCATTTGCTAATCAGAGACAGAGGATTTGTCATTCTTACAATTAGAATTCAGAAGCCTACTGAGATGCATGTAGTTTTTTGGCTTCAGTAAACTTCCAGGCCACTTACTTGCAGGTCAGTTCAAGAGTGGGGGAAAAGATCTGCTTGGAAGCAGAGCTCTTTTTAATCTGAAGCAAAATTTTCAAGAAGAGGATAGATTTTACAGATGAACCATAATTGATGTAAATATTGTAATCTTATTACAGTGATTATAATTTGTTGAAACAGCTATTAACAAAAAAAGTAAATGTCAGGTACTTCAGACAACATGTCCGTGTGTTTTTTTGGGTGCAGACAGAAGAGGTTTTTAGACAATCACCATAGACTATGTAATACCTAAAAATTAATCTGAAAAACAAGGGGATTTAAAATGTGATGTGTGTGTGTGCGTGCACACACGCTACATTTTAAATGATACACACACTCAGTAAAATAATCACATACAAGGCAGGCCTCAGCTTTTTTTTACTATCAATTTATTTTGGGAGAGGTTGAATTAGCCCATCTTATCTGAACAACTGATTGTATCAGATTTGGAATGGCTATTGTGACTGCAATGAGAACAGATTTAAAAATTTTATTAAGATGATGTTAAAAAAAATAGTGAACAGAGTTTGAGCATAGAAGTTTCTGGTTATCAGGGAATAACATACAGATTATCGAGGGTGCAAAGTTTGGTTTAAGATAAGGTGGCATGAGGAATACATAATCTGCAATATCCCCGATTGTGGGTAAAAGGTTGATGGGTCAAAGTACAGACATTGAGATATGAGGGTATGAAGTTCATAAAGTGGCTATGTTCGGGTGTGGATAATAATGAGTGGATATGATGATGAGGATGGATTGAACCTCATTTGGTGAGATTTAATGTTCAGGGAGTTTATGGTTCCAGTTCATATGATCCAAAGGAGAAGGTCACTTGGTCCCTTTCTCGTAGTGGGAGAACAATGTCACTCTAGCTCACGCCTCCTGGTACTGTTGGTGGCCGGTGATGTGCTCGATGTAGATGTCTCTGGACCATCGGATGGCGTCTGAGACCATGAGGCGCCATACTAAGAGTTATCTCTAGTGACTAATCTGCTAATTGATGGCTGCTTAGTGGCCAATGTGAATGAGTTGGTGGTCAAAGTCTAGTTCCTAATTGCAAGTGTCCACATTCCAAAATTACTTAGATAAGGGAGTTGTTGGCCCCTTACTAAAACTTTGTCGGGGTTTGTTGGTTGTTCCTCTCCTTGTGCCTGGAGAAAGGGGAAGGGCTGAAGAGCAGTTAGGGTCCTGTGATTGAAAAGGCCTCTGGCCAATCAGAGCTCCAGACCAGAGCCACTGGGAAGTAGCCAGCAACCCCAGTTAGTTTGATCAGACAGCCAGGCCATTCAGGGACCCCAGCTCAGGTCCAGGCCTCTGTGTGTGCTGCAGGAAGGAGAGACCAAGAGAGTAGCACCAAGACAGGGTGAGAGCTGTGGCCAGAAGCCAGCGGGAGAGAAGCAGTGTGGGAGGCTGGAGACGAGTTGCATAAAGGCACAGTGACAAGCGAGGGGAGAGGAAAACTCACCGTGAACCAGGTGAAAGATCCAGCAAAGAAGGACCTGCAAAGGGGAGTGAACAACAGCACTGGAGACAGGAGGGGCCTGGGGAATCAGAGGCAAACTGCAAAGGGAACGAGAGACAATTACAGAGAATCCCGTGGAGGAGCAGGGAGGGGGATGAGCTGTGGGAGCCCAGTAACACCCCCCTTGTACTGCTCTGAGACCAATGAGCTGTAACTAGTACTGGCCAGGGGGAGTGCCTAGCAGCCTCTGAGCCCAAGGAGAAGGCATTGAGTCCTGTGGGGTAACTTCAGCTGCTTTTACAGAGGCTTGTTCGGTCCAGTCCCGAAGCCAAGACCTGTGTGAGCTGTGCATTGCTCAGGACAAAAGTCACCCTATCTTCTCAGTAGGAGTCCAAAACCCTTTCTCTGTCCTTTTCAGTTGATGCTGGACTACAATGGGGGTGAGCAAACGGCTCCCCCTGGTGAGTACTCAGCCATTGCATTCAACCGATTGCATCGTCTTCATTCACTAAAGCCTACTGTGGACCAACATTCAGTGACCTTTCAAACCAGAGTGTCTGTTGTAGGGGAAGATTTTTGGCTTGCCCAAAAAAGGGAAAAAAAGGGGGTCTGGCAACTACTGTGATAATTGGTGTGGAATTCCCAGTGAAGCCATAACATGGTGGGTGGGGCATCATCTTCATCACTAGGGCCCTACCAATTTCACCACCGTGAAATAAGCCCTTCCCCATGAAATCTGATCTCCCTGAAATCTAGTTCAGTTGAGGGGCAAGACTTGTCCTTCCCCTGCATAGCTGTTGTGGGGGGAGATCAGATCCACCTCCACAGGCAGATTCCTGCCAGAGATCGGGATGTTGGGGCTGAGAGCTTCCACCCCATCTCCCCCTGGTGGCTCATGCCTGGGCTCGGGGCTTCTGCCCCCAGCAGCTCCTGCCTGGGCTCGGGGCTTCTGCATTTTTCAAACTGGCCAGGGCCTCCGGGCATGGGCCACATGGGTCCATGCATTAATCTGCCACTGGCGATGAGTAGCAGTTATATGCAGAGGGAGATAGCCATACCAGAGGGAAGGTGACGATCTCTGCACTGAGGACTGATGCTCATAGGCCTGCTTCAGCTAATTGTGGCAAGAAGATAATCACAAGGAGAAGGATACCAGCCTATTCAAAGAACTGGATGCTTGCTGCTTGTTCAGCTCAGGATGAGGTGATGACATTTAATGCCAAATCAGTGGGTGCATGTTTTAAATGGATAGTATTTGTAGCCTGTGTACCTTGTGGTATTGACAAAATCTGTATGTTCAATATTTTTTGTTTGCTTAGTATTTGCTATATTGATGCAGTGATAAGATTGTGTTTAGATTTATGAGGAATCTTAGTTCACCTCAAATTGCCCTCTCATAAACGTAAAGATTGTTTTTTTTTTAGTCTGAGTAGGTTTACTACATTGTGGTGTATTTATTCCAGACTGGAGCAACTCAGGGTATGGGTATCCACAAGTGTCCAAGTTTGCATATTTATCTTCTTGTTATCCACAGGTGGGAGTTCCACTGACAAAACAAACTGAATCCACTCACTGTTCCTGCAGTAAAAATGCAATTTTAGTGGGTCCTTGTGTAACCAATATTTAGTTGGTTACATATGCATGAACACAGGAGCCAGAGAAAGGAATTGAATTGAGACAATGTTCACTTTTCTAGATTTTACATAGTGTCTGGTACTTATTTTCAGCGGCAAACTTCTTCTATAAGGTAGAAGCGAAGTATATACATTTCATAGACTACCAAGTGCAGTACACCAATGTGAAATACCTTAAAAACCTCTGTGAAACCTTCCCATAGCATGTCCCCAGGAGTGCTTGGTGGGTAGCCAAAGGATCCAGTTTTCAATTTGCCATATTATCCAGACATTTTCAGCTCGTGCGAGACATCAGGCTTCTTTTACTATGGGCAGTCCAGTGTGTGTTCCCTTTTCAAAAAGCAGATGTAGACCAGTCAGATCATCATCTCTGCTTCAAGAAGTGAGGAGACCCAATAAGGATACAAGTTAAGCTTCATATCACTTTCTTATAGACCAACCTAGAAGCAGGGAGTCTTGGTTTTCTATTTTTAAATTCTTAGTGTGCTGTGAGCTTGATTTCCCAAACTCAAAGTCCATAATTTTTTCACATGCCAACATCTTGGGGCAGACTGGCTCACATTTCAGAATATCATTGGTTTAAGCAACAATGAACACAGACTCCATGCTTTTTCCTGGATCCCCGTTTGCCCTAGTCAGCTCTGCACTCCTAGCAAAGTCTCTGTGGGCCCCCTTTTTGGTGTGGTGCAATGTCTTTGGCTGACATGGCATGACAGTGTGTTCCTTTTGATATTGCAGTGTGTCCTTTTCTTTGAAGTTCATTGTCAAGATTTAGCTGGCCCTTATGTAAAATATCTACACGTTCTCTGTTTTATAACCTTATTTAATTACTCCATTATACAGTAATGTAAAGTCACTTAGGTCATCTCTTCTTTAACAGTTCCAGAAAGAATAAACAGCCATATAAAACTTTAATGTCTGTACCCATTTCTGTTTCTTCATTTATGTAGTTGTATTGCTTCCAACTAAGCAGTTAACAAGACTTTGTAGCCATGGCCATTCAATTTCTGATGACATACTTTGGATTTATTTTGGAAACTTTGTGTAAGTTAAATGATTTATCATAATCTCTATTATAACACAATTTTGTTTAGTATCTGTTACATGCATTAATCTTCTTTCCTTTATTTCACCTAAGATATATAATATAATTATGGCTACCTTGTTATAATTACCTAGCAACAGAACTTTCTCTGAAGCTGCCTTCTTGTCACCTCAGGTGGGCTCTGTTTGGACCTCGCACTTACTTTCTACAATTATTATAACAGGGTTCAGTGCTGGTGGTAGTGTTTGTAGCTTCCCAGTCTGTTGAAGACAGTAAAGAGCGTCTTACCAAAAGGATCCAATAACTTGACAAAAATATAAATGCAAACTTTGAAGATAGAGGTATAAAAATATTTCCCTAAAATTCAATATAGTAGTGAAAATGCCAACAGCTTGCCAAAACAAGGGTTCTCCATCAGGTCTCTCACAATGCAGAGCTTCTCTACTAACCCTCTCTCTCAAGCTTTCCTTGCTTGATTGGTATTAACATTTTCTCACTTTGTAAGAACACTCTCTGAAATACCCTGTTTAAATAGAAGCTGAGCAAAGTCCCATGCCTCATTATATATATATTTTTATAGCCCTGCCCCTATCTGGGTGCATCCCATAAGAGAGGCACTAAATGGCCTCTCTTATGGGCATCAATTCCAGCCATATGGCAAACCTTCCTTCGGTGCATATTTCCCCAAAATCTTTCTGGATGACTGAAATATAGACATTGTCAGAGTTATACTGAAGATCTTAATCATGTCTTTTCTTTATATAAGTTGATTTCCTATGAAAAGGTGTTCTGTTTAGTTCCTAAATCTCTTCACTGATTGCTTAAGTTTTGTATGTTATATTATTTAGTAATTTGTCTATATTTTAACGAGAATTTTCATCTTAGCAACTATAGAAAGTACACCAGTTTGGAGGAGACAAGAGCATGGACGACTTTAGCAATAAATGCAGGTGGAAAAGGACATCCCTGGTCATTGATACTCAGTACAGTCCCAAAGCAATGAATCACGTTAGCAAGGCATGATCTACTTCCATCATAGAGGCAGAACTCTCTCTCTTACTACTTTCCTAAACCAACATCCTCTCTGGATTAAGCCTTAACTAACACAAGTTCACTTTTGTTCCTTGTCAAGGTTCCTTCCCCACTCTGAACTTTAGGGTACAGATGCAGGGACCTGCATGAAAACCTCTAAGCTTCTCTACCAGCTTAGATCTGCTTTTGCTGCCACCACTCCCAATGTGCTAACTCCCTTCCCTGGGTAACCTTGAGAGACTCTTCCACCAATTCCTTGGTGAACACTGATCCAAAACCCCTTGGATCTTAAAACAAGGAGGAATTAATCATTCTCTCCCCCCCATTCCTTTCCCCCTACCAATTCCTGGTGACTCCAGATCAATCCCCTTGGATCTTAGAACAAGGAAAAATCAATCAGGTTCTTAAAAAGAAGGCTTTTAATTAAAGAAAGAAAGGTAAAAATCATCTCTGTAAAATCAAGATGGAAAATAACGTTACAGGGTAATCAAACTTAAAGAGCCCAGAGGAACCCCCTGTAGCCTTAGGTTCAAAGTTACAGCAAACAGAGATAAACACTCTAGCAAAAGGTACATTTACAAGTTGAGAAAACAAAGATAAAACTAACACGCCTTGCCTGGCTGTTACTTACAAGTTTGAAATATGAGAGACTTGTTTAGAAAGATGTGGAAAGCATGGATTGATGTCTGGTCCCTCTTAGTCCCAAGAGCGAACACTCACCAAAACAAAGAGCACAAACAAAAGCCTTCTCCCACAAGATTTTAAAGTATCTTGTCCCCTTATTGGTCCTTTGGGTCAGGTGTCAGCCAGGTTACCTGAGCTTCTTAACCCTTTACAGGTAAAAGGATTTTGGTGTCTCTGGCCAGGAAGGATTATAGTATGGTACACAGGAGGGCGGTTACCCTTCCCTTTATAGTTATGACACGCCCCCCAAATCACAGATAGTGTTGGACAGCCGGTTCCACACTGGCTGTGATTTCTTCCTGGAGCTCTAGGAGAAAACATAGTTAATAAGACACATGCACCTTTAGACATACTACTGATTATGTAAAAACTAACAATACGTCCCACATTCCAAGAACAATTTTTAACCAGTTGATTCTGGGAAACTTTCCCGGGAGAGTGCATCAGCCACTTTGTTAGAAGCTCCTGAAATGTGTTGTATTTCAAAATCAATATCTTGGAGAGCTAAACTCCACCAAAGAAGTTTTTTGTTATTCCCCTTGGCGGTATGAAACCACATTAGCGCAGCATGGTCGGTTTGTAGTTGGAAACGCCGTCCCCAAACGTATGGGCGTAGCTTTTCCAGCGCGTACACAATGGCGCAGCATTCCTTTTCACTGATTGACCAGTGGCTTTCCCTCTCAGACAGTTTCTTGCAGAGATACACGACAGGATGGAATTCTTGATCCGGTCCTTCCTGCATTAAAACTGCTCCCACACCCCACTTGGACGCATCTGTGGTTACTAGGAATGGTTTGTCAAAGTCTGGGGCCCTTAGCACAGGGTCAGACATGAGTGTTGCCTTAAGCTGGTTAAAGGCCTTCTGACACTCATCAGTCCACTGAACTGAATTTGGCTGTTTCTTTTTGGTTAGGTCTGTCAGTCGGGCGGCGATTTGGCTGTAGTGTGGTACAAATCGCCTATAATATCCGGCCAAGCCTAAGATTGGACCTGGATTGGACCTGTTTCTTGGACTTTGGGACCGGCCACTTTTGGATAGCATCCACTTTGGCCTGTAGGGGATTTATAGTTCCTTGACCCACTTGGTGCCCCAGGTAAGTCACTCTGTTTTGGCCTATTTGACACTTTTTAACCTTAACAGTTAGTCCTGCCTGCCTGATGCGCTTGAAGACTTTTTCCAGGTGCTCCAGGTGTTCTGCCCATGAATCAGAAAAAATGGCCACATCATCGAGGTAGGCAACTGCAGATTCTCCCAATCCCACTAGGAGACCATCTACAAGTCTTTGGAAGGTGGCGGGTGCATTTCGCAGCCCGAAAGGGAGCACATTAAATTCATACACCCCTGCCTGCGTGACGAAGGCTGACCTTTCCTTGGCAGGTTCATCTAGTGGTACTTGCCAGTACCCCTAGGTTAAGTCTAAGGTAGAGATGAATTGGGCATGTCCCAATTTCTCCAATAGCTCATCTGTGCATGGCATTGGATAGTTGTCGGGACGAGTTACAGCATTTAGCTTACGGTAGTCCAAGCAAAAGCGTATTTCTCCATCTGGTTTAGGAACTAGAACCACTGGAGATGCCCATGCACTCTTAGAGGGGCGGATTATACCCATCTGTAGCAAGTCCTGGATCTCCCGTTTTATAGCAGTTTGGGCATGAGGTGACTCCTGGTAGGGTGGGGTTCTAATTGGGTGAGCATATGTTGGAGGTGGGGGAGGCTATGAGATAGTTAACAGCTCCTAGGCGCTCCTGGACCGTGAATGGTCCTTCCCACGATGCTTCCATTTTATGGGCCTGGAGTGCCTTTAAGACCATGACTTGGTCTCCTACTTTGAAGGACCGTTCTCTGGAATGTTTATCATACCAGGCCTTTTGCTCTTCCTGAGCATCCTTTAGGTTTTCTTTAGCAAGGGCTAAAGAGTGTCGGAGGGTGCTTTTTAGGTTGCTTACAAAGTCTAGAATGTTAGTTCCTGGAGAAGGCGTAAACCCCTCCCATTGCTGCTTCACCAACTGTAATGGCCCCTTAACCTCTCGGCCATACACAAGTTCAAATGGTGAAAACCCTAAACTGGGATGTGGTACAGCCCTGTAGGCAAAAAGCAACTGCTGCAACACTAGGTCCCAATCATTGGAGTGTTCATTTACGAATTTACGTATCATGGCCCCCAAAGTTCCATTAAACCTCTCCACCAGTCCATTGGTTTGATGGTGGTAAGGGGTGGCAACCAAGTGATTCACCCCATGAGCTTCCCACAGGCTTTTCATGGTCCCTTCCAGGAAATTAGTTCCCGAATCTGTAAGGATGTCGGCGGGCCAACCTACCCTGGCAAAAATGTCTGCTAATGTCTGGCACACACTTTTAGCCCTGGTGTTGCTTAGAGCTACTGCTTCCAGCCATCAGGTAGCAAAATCCATGAAAGTCAGTATGTACTGCTTTCCTCTGGGTGTCTTCTTTGGGAAAGGACCCAGAATATCCACAGCTACTCGCTGAAATGGGACCTCAATTATGGGGAGTGGCTGGAGAGGGGCTTTGACTTGGTCTTGGGGCTTTCCCACTCGTTGGCACACCTTACAAGACCGGACATAATTAGCAACGTCCTTGCCCATTCCCTCCCAGTGGAAGGACTTCCCCAACCGGTCTTTGGTTCTGTTCACCCTGGAATGGCCACTGGGATGATCATGGGCTAAGCTCAAGAGCTTTACCCGGTACTTAGTTGGAACTACCAACTGTCTTTGAGGATGCCAGTCTTCCTGGTGTCCACCAAAAAGAGTCTCCTTGTATAAAAGTCCTTGTTCTACAACAAACCGGGATCGGTTAGAAGAGCTGAGAGGCGGTGGGGTGCTCCGTGCCGCCGCCCAAGCTTTCTGAAGGCTGTCATCTGCTTCCTGATCGGCCTGGAACTGTTCCCTTGATGCTGGAGACATCAGTTCTTCCTTGGACTGTGGACTTGGGCTTGGTCCCTCTGGAAGCAATGCAGGTGCTGGGGTTGTTTCCGTTGACTGTGAACCTCTGTCTGCTGGTGCACTATGTGGTATTTCAGGCTCTGGCTGAGCCTCTTGGGTAGGGTTATCTGCTGCTTCTGCCAGTTCAGGCTCGCTGGTGCCCTCTGGCGTTGGAGTTGTAGACGGGTGTGCAAGCGCTGGACTCAGTGCTGGCAATGGTTCTGGTGCTGGTTGCATTGCCAGTTCCGGTTCTGGGATTGGCTTTGGCTGGGTCTCTGGGATTGGATCCACTATGGCTGTTGCAGTCGTTGGCAGGGGATCCAGTTCCACCACCTCTGTCTGGGTCTCTGGTAACACAGACGGGGCCCTGGTGGACGGCTCAGGAACAGGGATGTGTGTGAAAGCTTGCTTAGCCTGGCTGCGGTTGACCATTCCCACCCTCTTGGCTAGCTTCACATGGTTGGCCAAGTCTTCCCCCAGTAGCCTGGGGATCGGATAATTGTCATAGACTGCAAAAGTCCACATTCCTGACCAGCCCTTGTACAGGACAGGCAACTTGGCTGTAGGCAGGGTTAAAGAATGTGACATGAAGGGTTGAATTGTCACCGGAGCCTCTGGGTTGATGAGTTTGGGGTCCACTAGGGATTGGTGGATCGTCGACACTTGTGCCCCAGTGTCCCTCCACGCGATAACCTTCTTTCCGCCCACTCTCAAGGTTTTCCTTCTCTCCGAGGGTATTTGAGAGGCATCTGGGCCTGGGGATCTTTGGTATGATTGTGGTGTAATGAACTGTAATCGGTTGGGGTTCTTGGGGCAGTGGGCCTTTATATGTCCCAGTTCATTACATTTAAAACATCGCCCTGCTAAGGTATCACCGGGGCGAGGTTGGTTGGTGGAGACTGGTGTGGTGGAGTGAGAAGGCATCTGGGGTTTCCCTTGGGATGTAAGGGGGGCCTTGGGTTGTCCCCGGTGGTAGAGTTTTGTTTCGGGTTGCCCTTCTGATATTCGCTCCAACTGCTATTAGTTTTTTTCTTTTCTGTCACCTCCACCCATTTGGCTCCAATCTCCCCCGCCTCCGTTACAGTTTTGGGTTTCCCATCTAGGATGTACCTTTCTATTTCCTCAGGAACACCCTCTAAGAACTGCTCCATTTTCACTAGGAAAAACAGATCTTCCAGAGATTTAACATTTGCTCCTGATACCCACGCATCACAATTTTTGTCACTGTGGTAGGCATGTCGGGTAAATGACACGTCTGGTTTCCACCTTAGGGCTCTGAACCACCGACGGTCATGCTCAGGTGTTAGCCCCATTGTGATTCTGGCCTTGTTTTTAAAAAGTTCATAACTGTTCATGTGTTCCTTAGGCATTTCAGCCGCCACCTCTGCTAAGGGCCCACTGAGCTGCGGCCTCAGCTCTACCATGTACTGGTCTGTAGAGATGCTGTACCCAAGGCAGGCCCTTTCAAAATTTTCTAAGAAGGCCTCAGTATCATCACCTGCCTTGTAGGTAGGGAATTTTCTGGGATGGGAAGCGGTACCTGGAGAGGGGTTGTTAGCGTTGGCTGGTATATCCTGCCTACCCCTTACCAATTCCAGTTCATGCTTCCTCTCTCTTTCTCTCTCCTCCATCTCTTTTTCTTTCTGCTCCCTTGTGGGCAGCCTCCTCTGCCTCCATAGCTCTCTTGTGAGCAGTTTCTTACCTAGCTTTTTCTGCATTAATTTCTAATTGTTTTAGTTCTAGCCGTCTCTTATGTTCGTTTTCTTTTTCTGTTGCTTCCAGTCTAGCCAGTTCTAGTTTGTTAGCTGCTTCACTGGTAGTCATTTTCTTGCTTTCTTGTGCTGGGCCACACACCTCTGCAGTTCACTGAAACTGGGATGCACTCAGCTCAGGGCTGCTTAGTTAACAGAGACTTTCTAACTAGCTATACCGGAGAGGTAGAAAGAAAAAAAACAATTCAGCTTGTAAATTCCTTTTGCCAGCTGTTTGCTCACTGCTTGAACCCTTCTCTTAACAAAGACCCTTGTTAAAAAAACTTAACACCTCTGCATTCAGGCAAGGAGAGATAAGATATGCATCTACCTTCAGCTCTGCTTTCTAAGCAGCTAGAAAGGAGAAAAAAAAATCTTACTGGCTTTTGGTATAAAATGATCCCACCGCTCTGCCACCATGTCAAGGTTCCTTCCCCACTCTGAACTTTAGGGTACAGATGTAGGGACCTGCATGAAAACCTCTAAGCTTCTCTACCAGCTTAGATCTGCTTTTGCTGCCACCACTCCCAATGTGCTAACTCCCTTCCCTGGGTAACCTTGAGAGACTCTTCCACCAATTCCTTGGTGAACACTGATCCAAAACCCCTTGGATCTTAAAACAAGGAGGAATTAATCATTCTCTCCCCCCCCTTTCCTTTCCCCCCACCAATTCCTGGTGACTCTAGATCAATCCCCTTGGATCTTAGAACAAGGGAAAATCATTCAGGTTCTTAAAAAGAAGGCTTTTAATTAAAGATAGAAAGGTAAAAATCATCTCTGTAAAATCAGGATGGAAAATAACTTTACAAGGTAATCAAACTTAAAGAGCCCAGAGGAACCCCCTCTAGCCTTAGGTTCAAAGTTATAGTAAACAGAGATAAACACTCTAGCAAAAGGTACATTTACAAGTTGAGAAAACAAAGATAAAACTAACACGCCTTGCCTGGCTGTTACTTACAAGTTTGAAATATGAGAGACTTGTTTAGAAAGATTTGGAAACATGGATTGTTGTCTGGTCCCTCTTAGTCCCAAGAGCGAACACTCACCAAAACAAAGAGCACAAACAAAAGCCTCCCCCCCCCCAAGATTTTAAAGTATCTTGTCCCCTTATTGGTCTTTTGGGTCAGGTGTCAGCCAGGTTACCTGAGCTTCTTAACCCTTTACAGGTAAAAGGATTTTGGTGTCTGGCCAGGAGGGATTATAGTATGGTACACAGGAGCGCTGTTACCCTTCCCTTTATAGTAATGACATTCCTATTTTAGCCAGACTTTGGAAAACAGAAAAGGCAGATCTGAATGACACCTGTCTTCACTGTAATGGGAGTTGAGTCCTGAGCACTTTTGGACTTTGGCTCTAGATAAATTATCTGTACCCAGCAGCTTCTTTTTAAAGTTGCAGATAGGTAACTGGCATTGTTCTTTACAGACTTTGTCACAGAAATTACCATGTGAAAGAAGCCTACAGGTATCTCTATGTGAGATTATTTTAAAATGAAGACAGATGTCATTCAGGGAAAATGTGTGGAAATCTAGGGTAGGATTTACTCAGACAGGAGCAACTCAGGAATATGTATTTTTGTTTATCTATTATTATCATCAAGGCCTGTATACTGTAAGGGCCTGATTTTCAGAGGAACTGAACACTCACAACTCCAGTACCCTGGGGAAAGTAGGCCCTCAATGACTTCAGTGCTCCTGCTGAATCTGATGATATTGACCAAATGATTTCTAGTGGGAGAGCCATCATTCATCTCTTGGCAGACCTGCCTGAGAGAGGCTACTCCATTGGCAAAATAGTTCTATAATCTTTCATTGTGCAGCAAAGAGGGAAGGAAAACTAAGTTAACTGTGTGGAACTGCAGGTATGTGAAGAAAAAAGGTGACTATATGCTATGCTCCCCCACCACTTGGCAGACACTGGCAGCTCCTCCATGACAATGAAGGGGCACAGTCTGAAAGAATGCTAAAGGAATCAGTGAGAGGAAGTCATGTGTGGCAGGTTTGCATGGAAGAGTGCTATCGCTTATGTAGCAAATCATGGCAAAATTTTCAGCATGGATTCCCTTCTTTTGGGTCCCAGACACTAACAAAGATGGTGTATTCACCAAGCCCAGGTATGAGGAGTAAATGGGAGTGTGGCACTTGAGCTGGCTGTGTGGAAGAGGTGGAGTCTCAGAAACTTTATATACAGATGTTCATTCTTTGCCTCGCTACCAAGAAGTAAGATTGCAGTGGAATCCCTCTTCACCCCAATGTCATGAATAATTTCTTCTGATTTCTGCAATTCCTCCCCTTATGCGCATTCCCATGCAGTGTGTGAGGATACAATCCAGGGAATTTTGGGGCCAGGCATTTATAGCCAGAGTGCTCATGCTATATAATAATTATAATAAATATCTGCATTTGCATGCTCAGGTATAATTGTTGCACACAGAAACTGGGACGATGAACATGGGCAAATGAACTAACAAGCCATTCACATTTACTTCCTTGCCAATGAAGGTAACAAATAGGCTTCTATCTTTGGAAAATTTTCCAGTCCCAAGCAAATGCATTTCCTCCTTGAGTCACTCCAAAAAAAAAGTAAAAAAAAAAAAAATGAATGTGTGCTGCTAGTGTGATGGGGCACAGAAGACAATACCAGGCAAATAAGTGTGTACCATAACATCATGTCCACTTCCAAGAAAAGCTTGTTGCTGTTTTGATAACATTGCTGACCCTTTGGTTCAAAGTTACAGCTAACAAAGCAAGTTGCACACTGCCCACCAGAATGTCTACTTCGTATTGGTGGCAAAAGTCATTGTACAAAGCATTGAAAACAAGCTGAACAAAAAGGTAAATGCATTTCCAGAAGAAATAGAAGACATGAAGTACTAGCAGAACAAAACATCAAACAAGCTCCTGTAATCAAGATGAGTAACAAAGACACATCAGATGTTTGTAAAATAATCTCCACTGTCAAACCTGCCAAAGCTAAAAGCTTTTTAACTGTTAGAGAGAAATTCTAGCGTGCCCTTGCTAAGCAGAATGAATTTAAGATATAGGACATCCATCAAAGTTGGGAAAGAAGCTATAAAAATGAATGATTCTCCAAAGCAAAGCCTCTGTTTTTCCGTGTTAGTAAGCTCATGATCCACTGTGTACGCACAGTACAACTCACAAGCTTAACTCTAGAGCTGAATGGATGTGCAGACTGAGAAGGGGGGTATGAACTCAAAAGGAGGTGTTGCTGGCTCCAAAATAATAATTCAGTTAATTTCTCCAAGAAAGAAAAATGGAATTGCAGAACTGCAGGGACATACAGGGAAGTCTACACCGGGACCCATGACAGGGGGAGGGACACAGAGGTTGGGCTCCAGCCCACGCCTGAACATCTACACCACAATTAAACAGCCCCTTAGCCTGAGTCAGCTGACATAGGCCGGCTGTGGGTGTTTAGTTGCAGTGTAGACATACCCACAGACCTCAGGTGCTCCAGAACAGCTCTTGGTGCACCAAAGAAGAGACATGGCATAGGTGGCTTTCTGCCACTTTCCGCCTACCTGATCCAGGTGGCTAATGGGGCTAAACCATTACCCAAAGCAGGTTGCTCTAACTTGTACTACTGAATAATGGCTCCTGAAGTCTTGCTCCACGAGCCAGGATCACCAGGCACATTGCTTTACTTCCAGCCCACCCCAGAACACTCCCCGTGGCTGGGGGAGTAACTGGCTTTGGGTTCCCATGTGGTGTAAAGGGGACTAAGAAGTAGCCAAGTATCTGGACCTGACTGCATTACTGCCTTGAATATCTCCTGTAAATATAGAATAAAGCAACTGTGCATCTGCTGTAACTATATGATTTTCTTAAAATTATAAAATATTCATTTATTAACTTTAACATAGAATTAAGCCTATGGAAGCTGCAGCTGGGTGAGTGCTTAGTGACTCCTCGCCATACCTCTTAATTTTTCTTGGATCACTTATTACATGTTCAGACAGCAAGGCTAGATAAGAATGTGATTATAAGGATTCTTTTTCTTTCTGGTTCTGAACGCCAATTGGAAGCTCATGAGTTTATGTTTCAAGTGGCTTTGGTTTTTCAATTAGTCAACTGGCTAGCTGTGCCTTCTGCTCCTAAGTCATGTAGATTTCACAAAACAACGAGGGAGAGACAATGCAGTAAAGCTAGATTATGGTCAGCCCTGGGTGAGTGGGGAAAAGGGGTGGGGAAAAGAGGGTGCAAGGCAAGTAACTTTTCCTGGTTATGTCCTTGCACAATGTGGTGGATGGAGGTAATGGGCTGGGAGAAGGAAGGTACAGTGCTCCGTGCTAGTGCTAACAGCGGTGCTAGCCTCCTCAAAGCTAAATGGGAAAAGGACCATGACCCCAGCACATCTGGCCATAAAGGTACTACTAAACGTGAATAAGGGTGGCAGAATCTGGCCCTAAATAAATATAATTGCCTCACCTATTTGTTCTTTATCCCAAAGGAATACAAATTTCAAAGGTGTCAAGTATCAGAGGGGTAGCCGTGTTAGTCTGAATCTGTAAAAAACAACAGAGGGTCCTGTGGCACCTTTACGACTAACAGAAGTATTGGAGCATAAGCTTTCGTGGATGAATGCCCACTTCATCAGACGCAAGATGAAGTGGGCATTCACCCACGAAAGCTTATGCTCCAAATTTCAAAGGTGTTATTAGGATTTAATGTGTGCATCAAACCCTCTCAGGCACTTTTTGTACCAGCTGCTTCTCTCTCAGTTCCAGACTACAGATATTACAAATAAAATATATTTATTTTGTTTAGGGCTTTCCCACAGACTATTTTTAAATAATAACCTTTGAAGAACTGTGCTGGCTGCGTTTCAAGTGCTCAAAAGTAAGGCCAGGAACTTTCTTAAAACAGAGTTCCTTTCTGCTCCATGTGGACATAAAGGATGCAGGACAAGTTTTGCCACTGTAGTTGACTCTGGTGTCCTTGGCCCAGATTCCCCCTCTCATTCTGTTGTGCAGTCTGTTGTGTAACTATTGGCTATTACTCTGCATCTTTGGGGTGGCTACATTTAATGTCTATATGTCTATAATTTATTATTCCTTTAGGCAATTTAATATTTAATCAATATTAGCATTAGTTCCAGTAACAGTTGATTTCATTGAAAGAGTATTAAAAACACACAAACACAAGGCTAGATTAGGAATGCAGCCTGTGTGGCTACACAAGAGAGTAGAGGATATAAACCCCACTGCACTGCTGCGCAGGACCTACCTGGGTTTGAATCTGGTTGTGGGGAAAGAGCAGGGGTGCTCCATGTCTGAGACTTGTCCCTGACAACAAATGGATGGGCAAGTGGGCAGTTACAGTTGGACTGATAGTAAATAGAGAGACATGGCTTCATCCCATCCCACCACCATGCAACAGCCAGTGGAGCTGTTGGATACAAGGGGGGGGAAGTATGCTGTACCTGGTAACAGGTTGATACAGTATGCTTGCCCCATACAAAACAGGAACTCCAGAGGAGTTGTTACACACAGGGGTGTCTCAGAATCACAGTTCTCTTCCAGAGCTCCTTTTAGGGAGGCACAGCTAACACAGGCATGAGAGTGAACTTCCCATCAGGCAGTAAGTATTGCATATGTAAAACAGTAACATGCAAATAGACTGCAAGCTTATCTCTGGGACCAGTCCTACAACCACTTACTATTGAGCTTACTGGGATGTCCTGTCTCTTTAAATGTTCAGAGGGTTTTGTGCTCTCCCCAAGTTCAAAGTCTCATCTTTTGTGTTAGTTTCAGTTTTGTAGCCAGAACAATAAAGGCACCATAGCAGACATCTCTGTGTCCATCCGCTCCCTCTGCATCTGTGTGTCTGTCTCCTTATATCTAGCTCTAGAAAAATAACATTTGGCAACAAAGAGTTCATATCTCACTAGTGTCCAGCGCTCCCATTGCCTGACCAAGAAGAAGTAAAAGTAAGCATATAATACTACGGAGAAAAGGGTTAAGTTCCCCTAGAGGCACAAGGTGACAGACTGCTGTGTTTGGGACAGCATGAATCAGCTAGCTAGGGAGGTAGAAGTAGGCAAACAAAGATAGAACAAATGACTAGGCCTGGAGCTTGTGAAAGGGAAGTAACCATCCATCTTTGTTGACCACGTGCAAGCAGGCAGAGGGAGGAACAGCCTTAACTTGCACTGAGGGTCTGTTGCCAACAGAGGGAGCCCAAGCACAGCCAAAGGCATGTGTATGCACACAGCCAGCAAAGGGTGATTGAGTGCAGATAGTGAAGTGTTGTGTTTTTTTTTTTTAAAAAAGGGGAAAAAGGTATTTCCTTGTGGAACAGAAGGTGTCCAGGTGGAGTAAAATTCAGCAGGAGAATAGAGAAATGGCACCTTTTGTAGATAATGCTTGTGAGTTTGATGAAAACTGCGAATCATAGGGGTATACTTTGAACATTTTGAGCAATTTGTTACCTGAAACCCCATTCCAGATGGACAATGAGTTTCAACCTTACTAACAGTGATGGGCCCAAAGGCATACGGACTGCTGTGTGACCTATTGTCTCCAGCTGTGCCTAAAATTGCCATGTATGCTACAATTATTGCAGCAATGCAGGAACATTTTGCTCCTACCCCATTGATAACAGAAAAATATTGGTTTAATCAGCGACATCAGGAAAGTGGAGTGTTAATAGCACATTTTGTTGCTGCTTTAAGGAAGTTGTCACAGCGTTGTCAGTTTGGACAAGCAGTAAAACATGTCCTGTGTGACCAATTAGTCTCTGGATTATACAGTGATCAGGCCCGGAAGAAGTTACTGACTATTGGTGCTTACATTTAGCAAGGCTGTTGAAGTAGTAGTTGCGATGGAGACTACAGAGAAGGATTCTCTGGAATTTAGCGTGAAGTGAAAAGGTCATCTCCTGAATCGGAGAGACAGAAGTCCACAGAAATGTAAGGAATTTCCATGTGGCCATTGTGTGCAAACTGTGCACCCTGAGAAGGATTGCTGGGCATGTCAAGTTATTTGCAGAAAGTGCCAGAAGAAAGGACACATTGCTGTGATCAGTTGCACAGTTCAGCCACCAACAACATAGAGTAATCTTACATCCAAGAAGACACCTATGAAGACTGAACCAAAGAAAGGATTGAATTCATAATGTGGAAAAAAAGACAAGAGCTATAGTGATGCTGACCAAGACCTAGCACTACACCTCTTATTGGAAGCTGGAGTCAGAGATGGCATCTGGGTTATACCAAAGAAAAGTTGGTCCCAAAAGTTGATTAGATGGAAAAAATCAGTCATTTTACCCTTGTTTATGATAGAAGGAAAGTATCCACCATTAGTTGGCAGAGCTTGGCTTGAGAATCTCAAGGTGAATTGAACCGCGATCAAGGCAATCATGAAAGTGCATAGAAATCTTCGAGAAATACTGGACAAACACGCAAAGTTTTTGAAAAAGAGCTTGAACAAATGTGCAACATATCAGTGAAGCTCACTGTTTAGTCTGACAGCCAGCCAAAATATTACAAGCCCAGAGTTGTGCCTTATGCACTGAAGGTTCCGATAGGAGCTGATTTGGATTGTTTAGTGCACATCGGAGTCTTGTCACCAGTTTCACACAGTGAGTGGGCTACACCCATTGTACCAAGAAGGATGACTCAGTCTGAATTTGTGGAGATTTCAAAATGACTGTCAGTCCAGTTTTATGTTCCGATCAGTATCCACTACCTTGTACTGAAGATTTGTTTGCTACTCTTACTGGTGGACAGTGCTTCAGTAAATTGGTTTTGCTCAATGCATACGTACAAATGGAGATTGATCTGGCATCTCACAAATATTTCACAATCAACACACAAAAAGGCTTGTTTTGTCACAACAGGTTGCCTTTCGGTATCACATCAGCATGTGCTCTGTTCCAGAAATCCAGGGGTGAGATTCAGAAGGGACTGAACAGAGTTCAGTGCTATTTGGATGACATCCTTGTTCATTTCCTGTTTGGTCAGCGTGGTGAACTCAGCAGCACAGGTGACCATGCAGTCCCCCCAGAATCGTAGAGCTCATGCAGTCCTCCCGCACTGATAGGGCACAGCTTAATTCAGTGGCAGAGGCCTGGAAAGAATTAAGTGAGCACGAACTGCGGAGGCAGGATGTGATGCTGAGGCTAATGGTGGAGCAAACGGACATGATGAAGCGTCTGTTGGAGCTGCAGGAAAGCCAACAAGAGCACAGACTCCTGCTGCATCCACTGTATAACTGCTTACTCTCCTCCCCATGTTCCATAGCCTCCTCACCCAGATGCCCAAGAACGCGGGGTGGGGAAGGTTCCGGGCACCCAGCCACTGCACTCCAGAGGATGGTCCAAGCAACAGAAGGTTATCATTCAAATAATTTGATTTTTAGTGTGGCTACAATAAGCAATGTGGCCTTGTCCTTCCCTCCTCCCCACCCCACCCGGGCTACCTTGTCCATTATCTCATTTTTTTTAAATTAATAAAGAAAGAATGCATGGTTTCAAAACAATATTTACTTTATTTCGAAGGGGGCGGGGTGGTTGGCTTACAGGGAATTAAAATCAACAAAGGAGGCGGGTTTGCTTCAAGGAGAAACACACACAACTGTCACACCGAAGCCTGGCCAGTCATGAAACTGGTTTTCAAAGCCTCTCTGATGCAACAGCAGCGGTGACGGTGAGCTGAGTGGACTCGATGCTAGCCACGGTAGTGAGGACACTCTGCCGACTTAATGCGCTTAGTGTGGACATATGCAATCGACTGTATAAAATCGATATCTAAAAATCGACTTCTATAAAATCGACCTAATTTCATAGTGTAGACATACCCTTAGTTAGGTTATATAGTGTTTCCTGTTACATTATCAAAAGTTTATGCTCCGAAGCATTTGCCATATTGGACCCTGTAGGTTAACCTGTGCCATTTAGGCATAGCCAGGGTGATGACGTGGAAGCTGCATTGCCAAAAAGGGAGGCCAGAAGCCTTTTCCTTACAGAGGCACAGTGCCTCCTAGGGCTCCTTGGTTGTCTTTTTTGGGGGGGAAGGGGAAGAATAATTTGTGACTCCTCTTTCAGTGGTTCAGGTCTTTTTCAGAATGCAAAAGAATTCTTAAATTAGATAAGAATGTCCACCAGGAGTACTTGAAACTGAGGCATACACTGTTGCTAATAGTTAATAGCTAATAGCCTGTCTACATAAGCCTTCCTGTATCATTCAAGAATGCCACAATTCACAACAAGGAATAAGGATTCTGCTGCTTAAAATGACAGTTAATTCTTGGCTAATATTAACATATTCAGTAACAAAAGTAAAAGAAGATTGGAACGAGGATTTGGAATGAGATGGTGATGAAATGGTGTGTAATAGTCTCAATAGGAATACAGTCAAATTGGCTGACTACATAAAAAAGTAGGCTTATTTCAACAGAAATTATGTTTAAGGTCTCACTGGACACTAAATAAAATAAGGGCAGGGATCAAAAATAATAATAGGTGTTAGAATTGTGGAGCAATACATGCAAACTCCAATCCATGTGCTGTGTAAATACCCACGTTTGTCTGTTTTGGGGGAAGGATAACTATTAGGTTTAATTTAATATTGAATTTGGCAATTCCAGAGGAACCTACATTTTGTATACTGGAGATACCAGAAATCTGTCAAATGTTACAAGAAAATATTTTGTGAAGAGTAATTTAGTGGATTAAGATTAATATTTGAAAAAAATGGAAAATGTTTGTATCACTGAGTATTGCTAAATTGTATATTTACGTGGCTAGCCTAGTAATGGCTTATTTTCATTTGATTTCTAGATCTGAAGGTTATATCTGTTTTTTTGGACAGTTATGATTTCATGTTAATTTTGAAGTTTATAATTTTGTTCTATTACATGTTTGGAAGTGGGTTTTTTGTTTGTTTATATATAATGCAGTGTGTGATATGTTCGCTTTGCACTATATTATTATGCCAAGAGATTAATCTGTGTGCTGTGTAGAGTTCCAGACCGAGAGGCAATATTGAAACATAAGTTGTGTGAAAGCTTTTTTTAAAAAAATTCTGTTTTAGTGACTGTATTTTTTAATAAATGTTATGGGTGAAATCCTGGCTCAATTCCCTCCATTGACTTCAAAATGGCTGGGATTTCACCCTCTCTGTTTATGGTTGATTGTGATTCCATACATCATGACTCACAATTCAGATGTTATTTTATATTATTTATTATTATTATTACTTATTATTTGTATTGTCATAGACCAGGACTCCATTGTGCTAGACACTGTAAAAACACAGAACAAAAAGATGGGCCCTGCCCATGTAATGCATCTTGATTTGGATATAATAGAAACAAACAAACAAACCATAAAATAACAAAAATAAAAGGCAAAGGAAGGAATCCAAAGTCAGGAAACTTTTGTGTTTCTGGGTGAGGCCAAAGGTATTCTTCCCTGCTCGTTTCCTCTTGAAAGGGCCTCTGAAAATGGAGCCATGTTGACAGAGGCTCTCTCTTCCCTTAAAAATATTGTTTGTTATATATAGGGCTTTAAATCCCATATTTAGGGTTGGTTATTACATCCTGGTATTGAGTACGAAGGAGGTGGAAGTGTGGGTGTTGCATTAAGACTACTCCCAAAGAAAGGGGAGACACCTGAAATTTAGGATTTATAATGGAAGTGTCTTCTCAGCTCAATCTGTAGCATTGCTAATGCTACACTACAATCCTTGTTTAGGATTCTGAGCCAAAGTTACTCCTGCAGAGTCTAAAGATGTGGAGAAGTCACCCCTAGAATGGGTGTTCCTCTATGGACAAGCAGTTTTAAAATCCATGTGGATCTCCTTGACAAAGGTTGCCTGGAAAAGGTATTGAATCAGTGCCTCTCCCAACCAGGCTGTCCCTACCTTTCTTGATCAAATCTGCCTGCTTTTTGAGTCTGCTTCAGCAGGGACTGGTTGAATGGAGGTTGCTGCCAGGAGTCTGGAATCTGGTTTTGTTATATTGTATATTGAAACATCAGTGGTGAAATGATCCTTCAGACTCTAAAACTTCAAATGTACCACACTGAGGGAGTGAGATTGCTTTTTATTAAGCTAGACGTGTTGGTAAACAGGCATATGAAGGCACGTTGCATGTAGTATGTGCAAAAAAATGAAAGCAAAGAAAAGGAAAGCCTTGCAAAACTATAAATGGAGAAATGGCCTTAGTGTTTGCAAGCTGTTAAACAACATTGTTCACTGGCTGCCCAGCATATTTTTTGATATTTGGCTTATCTCCTGTTTTTATTAGTTTCTTTCTGAAAGAAATTGGCTCTCAGTTTGCTATATCTCAAAAGCCAAGCTTTAGCTGAGCATTACATCAGCCGGTTTCCAAGCCCTTGGGAAATAGCCAGTCTGTGTGGACATATTAAACAGCAGAGCCAAAGGATGAGGGAGATAATGTCTACTGAGAAACTTGGTCATTTCAAATTTCAGTCATTTCATTTTGAATGTTTTTTCTCATTATTGTTAACACCATTGTGTGTGTGCCATATCTGAGGAGCAGAAATTTAAGAAAGTGTTAGTATGAGCTATGACTTTTTTACTTTTGTGGTTTATTTGCAATATTCCCTGTTGTCTCTGTGGCTAGGTATTTATATGGCCCCCATCATTGAATATCCTCAGAAACATAAATGAATTTATCTTCATAGCTCCTTCATGAGTCGAGGGGTAGGTGGGGGGCATCCCCATTTTACAGATGGGGCACTGAGCTGAAAAGAGATTAAATGATTTATTCAGGTTATTTAAGGAGTAATTTAAAAGCATTATAAGGACAAGGAAATACATATGGAAAATGTTTCTCTATGCAAATTCCAGCAGGTTCGGCTGCTTGGAAAAATGAGTTTAATTTTGAACTAGGAGGAAAGGGAACAAATTAACAAGTTTTCTGGGGCACATTTATGTTATTGTTGTCTTGACTTCTGGGTATGGAACAATCTTCTGGCTTCCTCTCTTTATGGTTTTAACTACAAGGCTGTTTTCCCATAGTACACGGTATTATCAATCCGTGTATCATGTATCTAGAACGTGCATTACAATAGTATCTAGGCACCTCTGTTTCTGTACCATGAAGGCAATGAGCATAATTTATTTTCACAATACCACACACAAGCTCCAATGATATTCTTTCCCCATGTTGACACTAGTAACATATGAATAATTGTTATTTATTTAAAAGATGGGGCAACTGTGACATTGCTTTTACTTCAGAAAGAAGGTGAGGTGTGTTTTTCTGGCAGCCATTCACTGTTGATTAAAGAGTGAATATAGCACCATAACACTGAGATGGGTAGTGTTCACTGGTGGCATTGTCTAGTGGTCAGGAGTTTAGGCCACTGCTCACCCTGACTCTACTCTTTCTCTTCGGCCGCCATCACATACTATGTGGGAGTCTATCATTTGATGGGGGTTGACCTGGCCTTCTGGTTAGGTCACTAATCAGTCTGATCTCTTATTGGTGCAACTGGAGTCCAAGATATGGAGTCCATCCATTGACCCAACACGTATATCCCGTCTCAGCTGAGGGTTTTCAAAGGTCTTTACCTGTTCCTTCCTGCCCTCAAGGAAGGTTTAGAAATGAGGGGTTTTGTGTCCTTCTTAACAAGGGAGGTTAGTAGGGGATCACAGACCCTCCCACTCCACTGGGCTCTGGCCCAGGGCCCTGTAAGAGGTACCAATGTCCAGCACCCTGGAATGCCTTACAGGGCCACTTCCTACCACTATCTTGCCAAAATCTTACACTTTTCCTCAAATTAGTAAAGGGAGAGATAACAATGTAACCGTCAGCCCCTCTGGGCTCAGCCCACAGACTCTGTCTCTCTAAAAAGATGCTTTTACAGCACCCTTCTCCAGAAGCTCTCAGTGTACATCTCTCTCCCTGCCCCATCAGGCCCCTTCTGAGCTGTCTGGCTCCCTTTTTCGCTCCACCCCCAGCTGGGACATGCTCTAGAGGTGCAGCCGGGTGGGGTTGCCTGGGCCCAGAATTTGTCCTTAACCCCTTCAGTTTCAGTGCAGGGTTTATACACTCCGTCACAAGCACAACAAAGTCCAGCCAGAGACCTGGTTTCACTATACTACATTGCAAGCTATTAACCAGCCAGTGAAACCATTTCACTGCATTGCATCAGACATTTCTGTTTGTATGGTCTATGTCAGTGTTTCCCAAACTTGGGACGCCGCTTTTTTAGGGAAAGCTCCTGCCGGGCCGGGCCGGTTTGCTTACCTGCTGCGTCCGCAGGTCCGGCCAATCGTGGCTCCCACTGGCCGCGGTTCGCTGCTCCAGGCCAATGGGAGCTGCTGGAAGCAGCAGCCAGTATGTCCCTCGGCCCGCGCTGCTTCCCGCAGCTCCCATTGGCCTGGAGCAGTGAACCATGGCCAGTGGGAGCTGCGATCAGCCGGACCTGCGGACGCGGCAGGTAAACAAACTGACCCGGCCCGCCAGGGGCTTTCCCTACGCAAGCGGCATCCCAAGTTTGGGAAACACTGGTCTAGGTCATTGAAATCTCATCCTTACAACCCATTGCCACATGGATCAAATCTCTTGGAAACTTAATGCAAAAAGATAAAAATAACATAAGTAAACAGCTAGAGCCTCTATTACACATAGAACTGCAACAGAGTCTGCAGGTAAAGTGCACACAACATTAGTGATAAAGATGTCTGATGCTTCCTTTTGTGGCTGTGGTCATTCTGAGGTACTAATCAATATCAATATCAAAGAGCCTATTCTCATTTCCCTTACTTCAGTGTGTCCCAAAGTGTGGGACATGCACTGCTGGGCAGTCCAGTGGTCTAGCAGGCATGCCACAGAAGATGTAAAATGGGTAGTCCTTTAACAACACTGGGAATGGTGGAAAGGGGGAAGGGATTGCTTTCATTTTCCTGAAGAGAGGGACTCAGCTTTCAAAAGTCTGTGAAAGGTTGCCCTAGTCCATCACTAAAGAAAATATTTAATATCTAAGAGCTCAACTGTGATACATTTACTCTCAATGATTAGTACCTTTCTCTGCAGGTGGTTCTCCATGGGATTGCACATGGAGTAAGATACTATTTCTGAGTAAGTATATCAGAAACTAGCCCTCAGATCTGAGTATTAATTGTAATTAAAGAACTTGCTTATGTTTATTAATATTGTAGTAGTGGCTAGAGGCCTCAATAAGAAATTAAAGGCCCCATTGTGCTAGGCACTAAACAAACATAACAAAATGATTGTCCCTGCCCCCAAAGCCCTCAACCTAGGATTCAGACAAGATGCGGCAAGTGGGTGAGTGCGTGGTGTGGGGCGGGGAAGTGGGAAGCACAAAAATGGACCAGTAAAGACATGACTGTTTGTATAAATTAATGATCTAAGTGTCAAACTAGTATTACTGGTAAAGGTTGGTGCTGTGTGTTTGACAAATTACTTATGCATATATAATTCTAGCTCAACTTTTCTTCCTAAAATTTCAAGAAAAAGCCTGAGAATCTAATAGGGATTAAGGGCCAGATTCTGATGTTTTTACTCACACGAGTTAGTGTCTATTTCATTCTGAATTAGTTGCAATGTGCAGAGGGATGGCCCGGGAATCCTCCACAGAGATCTCTAGGAAAGTTTCATGGAGGTACTCTGCAATCCATCGTAGAAGGTTTCTGGGGAGGGCTGCCTTATGTCTTCCACTGCGGTAGGACACTTTCCCTCGCCATTCCAGTATTAATTCTGTTGGTATCATCGTAGTACACAGCATAGCAGCATAAGGATCCAGTCTGCACCTGGGCACTTGCGGCCTCTGTTACTCTCAGGAGAGCGATATCAGCTAGGGTCACCTTGGGGAAATGGTGGCAGTTTTCATTTTGATTGCTCAGACTGCAAACAATAGTGCATGTGATCCCACCGCCATTGTGCTTTTCTGCTCCTTCACGGTTTCCCAGACATGCTGGTTGTTTGGGAGACAGGGGTCGGTGTTCAGCTGAGAAGCTACAAGCCTCTGGCCATGGCTACTGGCAGCGGCACTGGGAAGGGTTGGGGGGAAAGGAAATTTGATTCTCCCTCCTCATTGTAACAACTTTTTACATACTTGAAAACTGTTATCATGTCCCCTCTCGGTCTTCTCTTTTCCAGACTAAACAAACCCAATTTTTTCAATCTTCTCTCATAGATCATGTTTTCTAGACCTTTAATTATTTTTGTCGCTTTTCTCTGGACCCTTTCCAATTTGTCCACATCCTTCCTGAAATGTGGCACCCAGAACTGGACACACTACTCCAGTTGAGGCCTAATTAGCACAGAGTAGAGCGGAAGACTTATTTCGTGTCTTGCTTACAACACTCCTGCTAATACATCCCAGAATGATGTTTGCTTTTTTTGCCACAGCGTTACTCTGTTGTGGTCCACTATGACCCTCAGATCCCTTTGTGCAGTACTCCTTCCTAAGCACTCATTTCCCATTTTGTATGTGTGCAACTGATTGTTCCTTCCTAAGTGGAGTACTTTGCATTTATCCTTATTGAATTTCATCCTATTTACTTCAGACCATTTCTCCAGTTTGTCCAGATCATTTTGAATTTTAGTCCTATCCTCCAATGCACTTGCAACTCCTCCCAGCTTGGTATTGTCCGCAAACTTTATCAGTGTACTTTCTTTGCCATTATCTAAATCATTGATGAAGATATTGAACAGAACTGGACCCGGAACTGATCCCTGCAGGACCCCACTCATTATGCTCTTCCAGCATGACTGTGAACCACTGATAACTGCTCTCTGGGAACGGCTTTCCAAGCAGTTTTGCACCCACCTTATAGTAGCTCCATCTAGGTTGCATTTTGCATCTTCAGTGGTTATTTTGCTTTCTGGAAAGAAAGTCCCTGCTTGCAGCTTACTGAGCAGACCTGTGTTCCTAAAGATGTGGGCATGATGCACCTTCCCTAACCATCCCACGTTGATGTCGGTAAAACACCGACAGTGATCCACCAGCACTTCCAACACTATTGAAAAGTATCCCTTTCTGTTTATGTATTCTTTGGCAAGGTGGTCTCGTGCCAAGTTAGGGATATACATACCATTTATTGTACCAGTGCAGTTAGGAAACTCCATTGCAGCAAAACCATCCAATATGTTCTGCACATTGCCAAGAGTAACTACCCTTCTTAGCAAAAGGCGATTAATGGCACTGCACACTTGGATCACAACAGCCCCAACAGTGGATTTACCAACTACAAATTGATTCCCCACTGACCGGTAGCAGTCTGGCATTGCAAGCTTCCACACAGCGATCACCATTCCCTTCTCCACTGTCAGAGCAGACATGCCCTAAATAAAGCTGCATTTGGCCATACAGCCCAAAAGTTTCAGTTTGTGAATGCATCATTGCCTAAAATAGTAATAAATAAAGCCTATATACTCTGAATAACCCAACTGCACTGGCTAGGAATAAGAGCTTTATATGCAGTAATTGATATGTGCAAACAAACTGCCTTTTGTGGTTTATATAAGACCTGTACGTATTCAAATTCATACCTGTAGCTTATCCATTTTTATGAACTTGTTCTTTGTCAGATACACTTCTTTAAAATCTTCATGAAACAATGCAGAAAAGAATAGTGATGATAGCCAGAAAAATGGAGGACTCTCACGATCCAGTGGTAAAATAGTTAATTTTTTATTTCCCTTTATCATGACTCCAAATGGGCACTGTTATTCTGTCATCTGGAAACCTGTAGCACTGTTCATTAAAAGTTATGAGAAAGAGCCCACTATTCTCAGTTGTTGGATTGTAGCTTTTCTTTAGTCTCTAAACCATAGATTCAGCCTTAGATAACCGTATCAATACAGCAGAGCCTCTGCCTTAAAGGATGGTGTTTGTGCACATCCAGTGCTAAACTTTCTCACCAATGTCCATATTCCATGGGAATTACCATACAGTACTGAAGTACACAAGCTGTATCCTTTGTCAAAGCCAGGAAAATCTTGGCAAAATAATGACAGGTTTCAGAGTAGCAGCCGTGTTAGTCTGTATCCGCAAAAAGAACAGGAGTACTTGTGGCACCTTAGAGACTAACAAATTTGTTAGTCTCTAAGGTGCCACAAGTACTCCTGTTCTTTTGGCAAAATAAGTTTCATTTTCAGAAGGTTGCAAGGTGCTGGAATTCTCCGTATTTTATACTTGAGTGGCCTCTGGAATATCAAAGTGCTGTATATTTCTTCATAGGGAAATATAAAGTGATATGCTTGCCTCATCTTCACAAGTTAAACTATAATACTTTGCATTTCTGTAGTGACTTCCTTCTGAAGATCTTAAAGTGCTCTAATTATTTATGATCCACCATACTCATGTGAAATTAATCAGATTAGCCCCATTTTACAGATAGGGAAAATAGGGTACATAAAAACTGATATGGTCTCACAGGAAGTCATTGATACCAAGGGGACCTTCCCCCATCTTCTGCTAAATTTCAAGTCCCTACTCCAATACAGAGGTGCAATAGCTTTTTAGTGAAGCTTCTGTAAAAATCTTCTAGCATGGGCAAAACAACATAGGTTCCTTAATTTCATTCTGAGAAATGGGTGAACCATTTTTGCTGACATTTTCCAAAAACAAAATTTATCTCAAGGCAGCCACCCTTCATGGAAAATTTCACCCCAAACAGTTAATGTGTATCAGCAAAGCCTATAAACAACTGAAAATAAGATTTTATAATGGAAAGTGTTAGGCAACCTTTACTACCAGCATTGCCTATAATGATCGATTTGGGGATTTGGTAATCAGAAGTGATTTCTTTTTGGGTAATTGAAGATAGAAGGGTTTCTATGGACCATCTTTATAACAGACAACTGGTGATACTGCACTGATTTCCCCCCCCCTGCCATTTCAAAACACTGAACTTTTATGGAGTGTGGGTGAGGGGAGTGGTTTACAAAGACTGGAAAGAAAAATATGTAATTTATGGTATATTTTTTAAAATGGTCAAATGATAGAGTTTCTCACAAAGATATGCCAATACTTCTGATTTTTCTGATGGACTACTAATTTTTGTCCTGTCTTTATTGGTGGGCTGAAAATGAACCAATATGCTTTCCTGTGGGCTCTGTGAGGGGGGATTTCTTATAAGATCCAAGTATTATTTGTGTATTTTAAGCAATTGCCCTGGCACAAGAATATTTGGCACCTTCTGTTTTTCTGACTCCTCTCGTAATTTAGACAATCCACACTGAGATTCCTCATGTGCTCTCCCAAGATATAATTCTAAGGCATGTGCTTCTAACTGATGGTGCCTCAGTTTCATGCAAATACATGAACATTTCTGCACATTTTACAATCTGTTGCTTTTTGTTAAAGGCATTTGGCAGGTATGTCACTGTCAGAAATATTGTAATGGGAACAAAGGTACCAGGGGTATTTTGCAGACATAAGGCCAAATTGTCACTTATTTCAATTAGGGCTGTTGATTAATCAGTTAACTCATGTGATTAACTCCAAAAAATTAATTGCAATTAAAAAAATTAATCATGATTAATCGCACTGTTAAACAATAGAATACCAGTTGAAATTTATTATATATTTTTGGATGTTTTTCTACATTTTCAAATATATTGATATCTATTACAACACAGAATACAAAGTTTACAGTGATCTCTATATTATTTTTTATTACAAATATTTGCACTGTAAAAATGATAAACAAAAGAAATAGTATTTTTAATTCACCTCATAAGTACTGTAGTGCAATCTCTTTATCATGAAAGTATAATTTACAAATGTAGAGTTTGTTACATAACTGCACTCAAAAACAAACCAATGTAAAACTTTAGAGCCTACAAGTCCACTCAGTCCTACTTCTTGTTCACTAAGATAAACAAGTTTGTTTACATTTACGGGCAATATTGCTGCCTGCTTCTTATTTACATCACCTGAAAGTGAGAACAGGCATTCACATGGCACTTTTGTAGCCAGCAGTGCAAGGTATTTATATGCCAGATATGCTAAACATTCATATGCCCCTTCATGCTTTGGCCACCATTCCAGAGGACATACTTCCATGCTGATGATGCTCGTTAAAAAAAAATGCATTATTTAAATTTGTGACTGAACTCCTTGGGAGAGAATTGTATATCTCCTGTTCTGTTTTACCCACATTTCATGTTAAAGCAGTCTTCGGTGATGATCCAGCACATGTTCCTTTTAAGAACACTTTCACAGCAGATTTGACAAAATGCAAAGAAGGTACGTACCCAATGTGAGATTTCTAAAAATAGCTACAGGACTCATCCCAAGGTTTAAGAATCTGAAGTGCCATCCCAAATCTGAGCAGGACGAGGTGTGGAACATGTTTTCAGAAGTCTTAAAAGAGCAACACTCTGATGTGGAAACTACAGAATCCGAACCACCAAAAGAGAAAAATCAACCTTCTGCTGGTGGCATCTGACTCAAATGATGAAAATGAACATGCATCAGTCCGCTCCACATCGTTATCGACCAGAACCCGTCATCAGCATGGATGCATGTCCTCTGGAATGGTGGTTGAAGCATGAAGGGACATATGAATCTTTAGCGCATCTGGCACATAAATATCTTGCGATGCCATCTAAAATAGTGCCGGGTGAATGCCTGTTCTCACTTTCTGGTGACATTGTAAACAAGAAGTGGGCAGCATTATTTTCTGCAAATTGTAACCAAACATATTTGTCTGTGTGATTGGCTCAACAAGAAGTAGGATTGAGTGGACTTGTAGGCTCTAAAGTTTTATATTGTTTTATTTTTGAATACAGTTATTTTTTTGTACATAATTCTACATAATTTGTTAGTTCAACTTTCATGATAAAGAGATTGCACTACCGTACTTGTATAAGGTGCAAATATCTGTAATAAAAATAAATATAAAGTGAGCACTGTACACTTTGCATTCTGTGTTGTAATTGAAATCAATATTTTTGAAAATGTAGAAAACATCTGAAAATATTTAAATAAATTGTATTATATTCTTGTTTAACAGTGCGATTAATCATGTGATTAATCACAATTAAGTTTTTTAATTGCATGATTAAGCACGATTAATCTCGCTTGACAGCCCTAATTTCAATGCAATGTGCATACAACCAAAGGTTGAATTTGGCTATCATTATAGAGAAAGAGAGGTCAAACTATGAACTGCATCTAATGAATGTTCTATTTCTGTCTAATAAATTATGCTTAGTTTGTATGAGGGTCAGGTAGCAAAGGTGATAACCCAATATGTTTGTGTAAATTCAATCTTTTCTGACAATAGCATATTGTCCATTGTCTGTCTTCTGGCCAGAGCTATACTTTTTAACGTTTTAAACTGGTAAGTAGTAATGATAGTCTGTTTCAGTTTTATGACACAGATGTGTAGTGCTTTCAGGACATTCCCTCATTTCAATGTGGTTCATGCTTTTAATACCTCAATAACATCCCTTTTTTTGGCATTACACCTATAATCTTGCAGAGCATGTATCCAAGCTGTGAAATCAGTTACATACTGGCCTTATTAGCTTGCCAGCATTGTGGAGTTCCTTATCATGAAGATTTTCTAGGGTTTTTGTATACATGTTTTTAACCTCTGGATGAACTTAGCTCACAACTTCCGAACTGTGATAACTGCCTTACCTTGTATTTGCACTTTGGAACCCATAGTAGGTTATAGCATTACATTTTCTTTGGCACTAACATTACTGGAGTGCTTTTAAACAGATTAATTTCCCATATGAACTTTCACAGGAAGTGAAATTTTTAAGGGTCATATAAATAGGGTCGAATATTGTCTTCACATATTGGAAAATGCTGATGTAAAGCACATTTTTTGGATATATGCTTTTGGATACAATAGGCAGTATAAAGGAAAGAAATAAAGAAAATTACATGGAGGTATTAGATAAAGCCCTAATGAAAGCAGGCTAGAAATGAACAGTATATATCTTAGGTTCTTTGGACAAAGATGTCCATTCTGATTGACAAATTAGGTTATTTTGGTGATCACTACTAGAGATGAGTCAAAACTGGAACCTTTGATTAGAAAGACCTCCCCAACCTGCTAAGCTTGGGTGGTTTGTATAAAATGGAATTTGGATTCCAATCAATCCTCATTTTGCTTTTGCTTTTACGAACTAAAGCTCTTTTGTATGAGCACTCCTGAACTTTGGAAGTTCAGATAAAATGGAACCTGATCCAAACCAACCTGCTTTTGGACTTAGTTTAGCAAAACCAAAACATCACCTCCTCAATCCAACTACGGTCCCCTTGGTCCAAATTCAGCTGTTGTGCAGCCCAATGAAATAAATGGCTCAGAGATTAATTTGGATCCTTAACTTGGCTTAATGAATTTGACTCCTTAATGTATAAAACCCTTGTAAAACATCAACCATTTCACCAGATAGACTTTTTTATATTATGTGCAATGTATATTTATTTAAGTGAGCTATCAAAAATACTGCAAGAGAAAGTGAATACTTTTCTCTCTATGTTTTTAAGTGATATTCCAGTGTAAAGCTACAGGCATTAGGTATGTGAAAAGCTAAAGTCAGTATGATTTTCCTTGCTAATCATAATCATCACTTAGTAAGCAACTTGGGCATCTATGAAGTTTTACTCTTAAAGTGCCAGATTATGATACCTATCTCAGGTTCGTCCACTATTGGTCCCATTAACTTAAAATACAACATGAGTGAGGGTCGAGGAATCTGGGTAGAAATTTTGAGAGTGCTTCAGTAAGGGTATGTCTACATTGCAATGTAAGCCTGGGCTGGCTCAGTCTTGAGTCCAAAGGCCCCTTCTGTCTAAACACAAACCTCTTTGATTTGGGCTCAGATCCAGTCCTAAAAACCTGTGAAGGTAGAGGGTTTGAGCCCGAGTCAAACCGGGATCCAGGGTTCATGTGCTATCTCTTTGCAGAGTAGACACAGCCCCCCGAGACTTGGGTCCTGGGAGTCTGCCAAAAGTATCCCACAGTCCTATGGGCCAACTTCTTTTGTCCTCTCTCTCCCAATAATTTCCAATCAACTCCAGGGAAACAGAAGCAACCACCCTTGTAATACAGCAGCTCAATGTGTCAGTGTTTAATTCATAGAATCATAGAATATTAGGGTTGCAAGAGACCTCAGGAGGTCATCTAGTCCAATCCCCTGCTCAAAGCAGGACCAACACCAACTAAATCATTCCAGCCAGGGCTTTGTCAAGCCAGGCCTTAAAAACCTCTAAGGATGGAGATTCCACCACCTCCCTAGGTA
Source organism: Terrapene triunguis (assembly GCF_002925995.2). Lineage (NCBI taxonomy): Eukaryota > Metazoa > Chordata > Testudines > Emydidae > Terrapene > Terrapene triunguis. The sequence goes on from NW_020664409.1 coordinate 60,607,623, forward strand.
ACCCATTTCAGTGCTTTACCACCCTCCTAGTGAAATAGTGTTTCCTAATATCCAACCTAGACCTCCCTCACTGCAAATTGAGACCATTGCGCCTTGTTCTGTCATCTGCCACTACTGAGAACAGCTTAGCTCCATCCTCTTTGGCAGGGCCGGCTCCAGGGTTTTGGCCGCCCCAAGCAGCCAAACCAAAAAAAAAAAAAAAAAAAAAAAAAAAC
>NW_020664409.1:60607937-60635727 GCF_002925995.2 Terrapene triunguis
AGCTGCGATCGCGATCTGCGGCGGCAATTCGGCGGGAGGTCCTTCGCTCCGAGCAGGAGTGAGGGACCGTCCACCGAATTGCCGCCGAACAGCTGGATGTGCTGCCCCTCTCCGAAGTGGCCGCCCCAAGCACCTGCTTGGTAAGCTGGTGCCTGGAGCCAGCCCTGCTCTTTGGAACCCCCTTCAGGGGCACACTGCTGACTCATATCCAGCTTCTCGTCCACTGTAATCCCCAGGTCCTTTTCTGCAGAACTGCTGCTTAGCCAGTCTTCCATTCTTCTATTTTATTCTGACTGCCAAGCTGTAAACACATCTACAGAGAACCTTCTGTGTTTGCAAAAAACACCAACCAGGAGAAGTCCTTTGCAAATTGCGCTGCTTCACGGTCACGGGAGTTCAGCTAGATTTTGGTTAATCTCTGGTGCAAGGCCAGCAAAACAGTAGATTTTAGTAAGAGCAACAGGAATGACCAACCAGCAAATAGGAAAGAGGTTGGCAGTGTTGGAAATTTTCTGGACAGATGACCAGTGCAAGGGGTAGATTAAGTGGCTCAAGATTGAGTACTGGACAACCAGAACTGGACTTCAGGCAACTCACTGACACCATGCCCATTTTATGAGGAGTTTGACTGGGTGCCAAGTACTGTGCCAAGCACAGAGCCAAGAGCAGCGGACAATGACCTGGTCAGATGGGATGGCCACCTCCTGACCCCAGAATCCAGCGTGGGAAAATGATGGGAGTCAGCAGCAGGTGCAGCATGTGGCTAGCAAAGTGATTCTGCTGCTTGACATTGGTCCCAGACGTGACTTTGCTGCAAGAGCAGTTGCCACACATCCTGGGACCAGGCTTGGAGGAGCTTTTTGATGCCCACCCAAGGAATGGAACCAGCAGCAGAAATGGAAGAGGTTTCTGATATCAGGGTATGTCTTCATAAGCCAAGGCAAAAGAGGGTTCCTGGGGTCCACCAGAATAACAGTGGGGGCAGTAACTCTGTTTATGACAATGTCATTTTGTGGGAATAGTGTCCATGAATGTAGACTCTCAGTCAGTGAAAAACCCTGGCATAGTGAACTTTTCTTGTGCAGCCAACATTGACATGCATAAATTGGCATTTGTGGCCCACGAGGGACTGCATAACATACACTGGAGGGTTGGGGCAAGCTGCTCACAGAGCTCCAGAAATGTAGCTTTCTTCATGTGAAAGTTCTGGATCCACTGCTGATCATTCCAAGTCTGCAAGATGATGTGGTTCCTCCAGTCTGTGCTTGTGACCTGCTCCAGAAGCGCTGGTCTATGTAGGGGGACATCAGCAGCTATACTGAGTGTCAAGAACAGCATCAGCCAGTTCAAGTCTGCACTGTCTGTGTGCTCCTCCTCCTGCTCTGTCATTAGCTTTGTCAAGTGCCTTCAGTGGGTCAGAAAGTGCTGCTGAAATGTCCACCAGCATCTCATGGAAGCGCTGTCTGTATCCTGAAGCAGGAGTGACAGTTCAAGCAAGAGAAGTTCTTAAAATGGCACCTCCTCTGTGTTGCTGGCTCTGGTTGCTGGGAGCATACAGACCAAAATGTTGGCTTGGCAGGATGTGTTGGTAGGCTGTTCAAACTTCCTGTAATGTGTGAGGTGCACAGTCAAGTTCTCACACTGCACCACGCATAGGTGCTGACAATTAGCTGGTACTTAGCACCCACCAGCAGCCAGCTCCCCTGCTCCCCACCAGTGTCTCCTGCCCACTGGTGGCCCCGCTGATCAACTCCTCCCCCTCCCTTCCAGCACCTCCCACCTGCCGCAATCAGCTGTTCCACATTGTGCAGGAGGTGCTGGGAGGGAAGGGGAGGAGTGGAGATGGGGTGTGCTTGGGGGTGGAAGTGGATGGGAAGAGGCAGGAAGAGGTGGGTAGGGCCTTGGGGAAAGGGGTCGAGTGGGAGCAGTGCCTGGGGCAGAGTGGGGGTTGAGCACCCCTGGGCAAAGGAAAAAGCCGGCGCCTGTGGCACCACAAAGGACTAGAGTGGCCACATTTTGGGAGGGTGCTAGGAAGTCCGGGATATGGTTGGTTGAACTCTGTTCTGTGTACTGCAGAATGGATGTGGGTTCAGGCCTGTGTAAAAAAATTCTTAATCTGGGTTGGCAGTCTGTGTAGATGCTCAAGTCCTGGTTTCTCATCCCAGGGTCCATTGACTTGAGTCCCATTAACTCTGGGCTTACATTGCAGTGTAGACATAACTTAAATCTACACCATCTTCCACTCTGATGAACCCTGGTGCCAAAGTATTCCAGATTTACTTCCATACTTAATCAGGGCAGATGTTGTGGAGATGTGGCTGTGATGCTGGGTTGGGGGAGTGGTCACCGGTTGGGATAGGGCCAAATATCTTATTTTTCACAGGGCTCCACAAAACATAAAGCCAATCCTATTTGTGGGGGTGTTTTAATGGTCAATTAATGCAAATTCCAGGTACCAAACTGAAAGAACATGGTAGCTGATAACATCCCTGGGATGTTTTGTAATGAACCACCAAAGCATGCTCTCTTAATACAATGTTAAAATAGTGCATGATGTTTTTAAATAACTATGGTACAGTGCAAAAGCTCTTCGGGGCTCAACAGGCAAACCCAGTAGTAGTGGGAAAGACCCCATTGTCAGTGTAGTAGGAAATGTGGTAGCAGAGAAAGCCAACCAACTGGGAACACTTGGAAAGAATAATTCCAAATCCCCAGAATCTTGGCCAGCCTTTCAAGATCCTTCTCTAACCCTGCAGTTTCTGCAAAAAAGGTAGCTGAGGTGTATTAGCAAATCATCCAGGCAAATCTGGTTTTTGAACAGTATTCCATCGGACTGTTTTTAAAAACTTTAGGGATAGACAATTGGTTTAGATAAAATAGAAACTGATCTAAATTTCCTCCCAAAGGAAGGCTGGGTTGGGCGGGGAGGAGTACAAGATAGCTAAGACTTCATCCAGATAAGGCTGAGGCTATGGTGGCTACCTGGGGAAACAGTTTTTTCTTAGATTGTAAGATCTTTGGGGCAGAGATTTGTCATATATGTTTAGGCAGTGTGTAGCACAATGGGACCCAAAATGGTTGTGACCTTTAGGTGATATCATAGTATAAATGTTAAATAAGAATAAGAATAATAACATGAAAAATGTGAGAGATGATATCAGCTTCCCCAACAGAGAGCTATGCCTGTCTGTCACTCAGGTTTGCAAGACAAAAATTCTGTTAAATTCTCAACTGCTTCTGGAGGTCCAGGTAGAAACTGTGGCTGAGAGCACTTTTTTATCATCTCTGCATGGGTCGGAGGTTGTAACTTTTTTTTTTTTTTTTTTTTTTAAAGGCAGAGGTCCATGCTTCTGGCATTTCCAAATTGGATGCTGCAGTACGCATGGGGCAATACCTAAAACTACCTGGAAAATATCAGCCAAGCAGAATGCAGCTGTGGGGATTCTGTGCCTTTCACTAGCTTCCAGTTCATTTCAGGATGCAGTATATGGTGGTAATTTTATCCCATAGACCACTAAATGGTTTGGGTCCTTAGTACCTCAGAGACTAACTTTCTCCCTTTGTGATGCTGACCATGGCAGATGAGATCAGCTGAAGCATGCAAGCTAATAGCTCCCAGGTTTAAATAGGAGGGGAGTGGAGGCATGGGGTTTTCAGTGAAGAGTTCTTGACTCTGTAACTTGCTTCCCCTGTTGGTATTGCAGCACCAAACTGTATTGATCTGTAGGTCCTGCTACAAGATTCTTCTTCCTGGTATTTTCTGAGTAAATGGGCTGAGTAGGTAGTGTTAGGTGGTGTGCTAGCCTTGGAGGGGGGTTATATTTAAATTTTGTACATGCACCCAGAGCTCTGGGTGAGCTTATTTAAATACATCAAAATAAATTAAAAACAACAAACCCAGTGTATTTGATTCACTTCTATCCCATATCTGTGATTATTGGTCATGTGAAAAGTCAGATGGCCAAATCCTGATTTGTTCCTTAGTTAAACTATCTCACTATTTCTAAAACGCCCACTGAACTCAGTGGGAGTTTGCCTGTGTAAAAATGGAGTAAAAACTTGATGAAGACCTCAGAATTTGATATATATTTTTGGTAAAGCTTGTATTTTATGCACAAGAAACATCTGAATAAATATTTGAGGATAAATAATCCAAATAACCCAAAGCCTTTCCAAAATTAATGCAAAATATACAAATGTTAAGGGGAATATATAGCTCTAGTTGAGACTTTTGGTTCAACTAGTCAAACCTATTTGCAATCTACTCTTATAGTGGTACACTACACTTATTTTGGGTGTGTGTCTTATGAAATAATAAAAATGGTGATGTCTTGAAAGGAGAAACTATTGCTATTAGGTGAGAAAGTCAAAAATGTTTTCTAAACTTATGTTGCCTTTTGGGCTTGGTTTTATATTATAATTGGCTATCCAAATGCTGTAATTAAAACCTTACTTCAGATTTCATGGAAATACAATGGGCTGGATTGGAAATGGAAAAAGCAAACTCCAAAAAGTTGTACTGGATCAATTTAAATGAGAAGTATAACTGTAAATAAGCTCTTGTGTTTTTATATGGAAATGTGAGGAAACTTTAGAGGCTTAAAACTTCTTTCTAGCCCTAAATATGAGTTTTAAAACAAAAATCCCCTTCATAAAAGAAACATCTAGCTGATTAAAATTGTGTTCACACTTGAGAGAACTTTTATATCATACCTCAATATAAATCATTTTTGCAGTTCATGTATTTTTCATGTTTTCCCATACCCCCTTTTTGGTAATTATCAAATCACTCTTGAAACTCTGCCAGCCAGACTTACACTAAGGCCCTTTCACACCACTCTGACAGCATAAAGGGGCCTCAAAGTGGACATAAAATGTAAGGCCCCTTTACTCTGACAAAGTGGTGTAAAGGGGCCGTAGGCTAAATGAGAACTCTTATCTTTTGATTTTGAAATGGTAATATAAGATAATGGATCCTTGATTTCTTTACCAGCTAAACATGTTTCAGATAGTAACTTGCTCCTGTTTGTGAGACTTTATTCTTATAAGTGAGTCTTCCTTAACATCTTGTTTTCTGTGCTGAAAACACACTGATAAACAGTCAATCATGATTCAGGCTCTCAGTTTCAAGGATGGTTACACTCTATTAGATTGGATACTGGTATTCAATTTCTTATGTGTCAAAGAAGCAATCCTGTAATTTTAGATAATTTTGTCCACAGCTATTTAGTCTCTTACCCTGGGTAAAGTGAGTGCAAATCATTCCAATTTAGTAGCATTTTCCACCTCCTTTGCACTGGTGTACAGGACTGCATAAGATGCAAAGCAACAGAGAATCAAGTCCCTAGAATTTAGAATTAGAACTGTTACTCTATGCACTTGCAAAGTGTTAGAGTTCCCCATAGTATCCATAGATGAGATCTCTATTGTATACAAGAATCCCATAGTCACCAAACAGAACATTTCCATGTCTTCGCTTGGTAGTGTCATCTGAAAACAGAGTGCATCTACATTGCTGCTAGGAGTGTGCCTCCCAGCTCAGATAGACAGATGCACGCTTGCTCTGCTTGAGCTAGCATGCTAGCAGCAAGCGCAGCAACATAGGTAACCACCTGAGTGCAGACCCAAGGGGTCGGATTGACTCGTAGCCAGGCAGCTAGCCTGAGCTGATGCCCATGTCGTAACATCCACACGGCTATTTTTAGTGCACTAGCTGGGGCAGAGCTAGCATGAGTCTACCCAGGCAGGGAGGCATGATCCCTGCTGCAGTGAAGACATACCCTAGATGAGCTTCATTCATGCAGCTTCTGTGAGGATGGTTATGGAAAATGGGAGAACAGTAACAGTGAATAGGTTTAAGGGAGGATTGCAGATCCACCTACCTCAGTCTGCCTCTACTGTGGTCCGCCACTCCCCTTAAACTTCACCCACAACACTGGCTTTTATACCCTCTTTGTCCTCTTTTCTCAAGATGGCTCTTTTCCCAAAGAGCCATCTTTGGGGCAATGATGCCTAGAGGTGGCAAGGTGGTTTTCAATGTATGTTCTGTCCTTAAATCAATGTAAAATGCTACATGGGGGTCATGCAATTGCTTTAATATACAGATGGATTCTTCAATATGAAGTTTGAAGTCTAAACTAATTTGGGGTGAAATTCACTCCACCTGACTGACACCTGTGCATCCAGACTGTGGGTGAGTGGGGTGCCAGGAGAAGGGGGAGCTGAAGTTAACCCCATCAAAGCCAAAGGTGCCAGGTTGCTGTGCAGCCCCCAGTGGTTATCGTTTTAGCAGATGGCCTGGAATATCAGCTGCAGTCTATCTGTTCCAGTTGCACAGGGACTGGTCCACTGGATCCATGTGAACATAGATTCAGGGCCACTCCCCTGGCCTGAATCCTGGTCCACCTAAAAAATGGCCTTCTGCACCAACCCTGCATAGGTCAGCTTGAAGGCTAGTTCCACAGCTTGTGGGGATCTCAGGGACTCTTGAGAAGCTCCCACACAATCCCTATGCAAAAATTAAGTGATGCAGAAGGCTTTGTGCAACCCTCTATACTGGGGTAAATTTCTCACTTAGTGAATGGGTTACTATGAGGTGATGAGTCACTCCTATGCTAGGCTCCAGCCAATCCACAAGCTGTGATCTGGTCATGTGACTCCCAGACCAAGCATATAAGACCCATAGGTGGAGGAACAGCAGCTCAATCTGCTCAACATTACTCCAGGACTTGGCACTCTTTCCTTCCTCACAGTGGCAACAGACTTTCTAAGATGTAGCCTACTCCAGCCTTGCTCTTGCTCCAGCCCTGTTCCTAATCCTGCTCCAGCCTCACTCCAACCCCACCTTGGATGCCCGATTCCAACTCCAACCACTAGGCATGACTACTCTGACCACTAGGCTTGACCATCTCCATCCCAGTTTCTGACATTTACGTGCCATTAGTACTAGCCACTGACATTAGTGACAGCATGCCACTGTACTACTGTGTGAGCAAATGAAATAACATCAAGAAGCTGGTGTTTTAGTGGTTTGTACTTTTTTAATGTTGTAATGAGATAATATAAAGAAAGGAGTATTTTTGTTTCTTTTACAGAACCTTTGGGGATCATCTTACTATTAGCTCCAGTAGAACAGGAAATTACAAGATAGATTCACTTTCATTTGTATGTTAGAAAGTTAAGAGACTCTTGCTCAGAAAAATGTTAACTTCAACATAAGCTAAGAGGTCTATTAAGAAACAACACTTCCCAGTGTTAGCAGCAGTTGTATTTTTTCTAAATATAAAGTCAGAAATTATGTCTGCATCTAACATTTCTGTAGATCTCATACTCCAGCTTGAAAGCAGTATGACTGTATTGCTTACATAAGAAAGCTGCCCTTTCCCTGGAAGATCACAGCATGATCTACAGATACCAATCTATATTGCCATATGCAAAATTGCAGTGGTTATATTTTGCTACTAGAACCCTAATGGAAGCCAGCTCTTAAGTAAAATTTAAAAACTTGCTTGCCTAACAGATGTGAAGTTCACAAATTAATTTTTTAAGTGTTAATTTTGTTTTCTAAGCTATCTTGAAGCACTGTGTATTATCACATACTAGAATTGAGACTCTTAGGACTGGCGCTGCTATTTGACATGGACTGTATTTTGTGTATTGCTCACCAAAACCTACAGTTCCCATCATGCTCAGCACTCCTGAGCCTAAACAAAACCACTTAAATTTGTGCTTTGCTCCTTTGTAACAGATGGCTACAAGTGGACAACATATTTTTCTGATTAGAGTGAACTCCCTTATCAGTTGATGATTGTGTTGGAGTAAATCATTTTGGAGATTATGATATGCAATGTGATTTTAAATTAAATATAGAACCAAGTAGCTCATAATTTGTTTTGATATTTGCATGTAACATTCTGAGTAGAGCAAATGTATACTGTAGCTTCCATAGACATGTGTTTAATCAGGGAGCAATTTATGATTCTTTCAGTAAAACTTGAAATGGAAAGCACATGCCTAAGTCTAGCCAAATTCCTTCAATATTTCTTTCTTACTTCCAAGGAGAAAAGAAAGAAGAACTGCGTTATTCTTTTCATTTTGTAGGGCAAGAAGAAAATAGTCAAAGTGACAGAAAATGGACTCTTAAACATGTCAGTGAACTTGAATGTATTTGGGAAAACAGTTTCAGTTCACTGTATGGGCAGGAAATCAACCTTCTTGTCCCTAAACTAGGCAATATCACCCAGTTCTCAAGCTGTGGTTCAGGGACAACTGGTGGTCTATGGAGCATTTTCTGCTCATCCACAGAGCGTGGGTTGGTTACATGATACTTTCCATTTTGTTTCCAACTTCTAAAGTTCATTAAATGACAATGAATGCTTTCCTAATGTACTTTCCTCATGCTTCTTTTCCCCAAGGATTTCACCCCAGGAAAATAGCATGTTCAAGGATTTTGAGGAAGGAAGGAAAGGAGATGAGGTGGGAGGTAGAGAAGACGTGGCAGGAGGAGTCAGGGAGATGGTGCCACACACTAACTCCAGGAAGTACAGTCATAATATCATGCTGTAGACTGATGTTCTGAGTTCTACCTTAAGGTTAAATAATACAAAGATTATCCATGTAGAGTGTATATTTGACAGGTGAAGAAAGTACGAATAATCTCTGTCAGAGCTATACCATTCCCTTAAAAGCTTTGGCTAGACCTACATCTTTGAGATTCTTTTCCAAGAACCTATCTGCTTTTATTCAGACATGTCCTTTTTATGGACAGTTATAATCCCCACTCACCATATATCTATCTAGATATTGGCATATCTAGATAGATATTCAAATCCTCACTCACCAGTTGTTTTAATTCAATCTAGACCAAAAAAAGACGTTTGATAAAAAGCACACGTACACACACACACACACACACACACACCCCACACTCATAATGTTCTTTTGTTAAAGCAGCACGTTCCAGGATCATTTCACAAAACAGCCCCTACTATAAAATTTTGGCTGTACAACATTCCATTATTAAATACATACTTTGTTATCTATCCTAAAGCTGCTGTTTTAAGGGTTAGACTCTTTCTATCACAGTCACAACTTACCTCTTTACAGTTGCTGGAGTATATGGTAAATTCCCTGGTGGAACCATTCCACTTCTAGTTGATTTTCACTTCCTTCTTTAAAATGCATTTCTGAAATTGAAGCTATATTTGAGTTGTCCATTTTTAGCTCTTTAAATGCTTTCTTACTTTTTGCAGGGTGATTTAGGCCTTGCACATTCATAGATAGCACATTTTATTTTATCTTGTGCCATGGATCTTTCGGTGCTGCCAAGATATGTACCCATTTGCATTCATCCAATTTTGTTTTTTTCTCTCCAAATTTCTGGGCTCCCGGTGAGCTGAATTTTTGTGCCTGAGTTGATCAATCCCAGCCTTGTCTTGGTACTTTAAAGCATTCCATCTTCTCTTTCACATATTCTTTTCAATTTTCCTATCCCTTCCCCTATTCCACTTATTCTGAAAACCCCTCTCCCCCCTCCTCTTGCAGCAGTCCATCAATTGCAGATATAAATTCTTGTCCTCTTCTTCAGCGAAGGTTGATGTGCCCACTTGCGTGCAAGATTAACCACACTTTCACACAATAATATCCACCCACAGGGTATATGAAGATGTAACCCCTGCTCTCGCTTTTATGGGTATGTCTACACTGCAATTAAAAATCTGTAGCTGGCCCATGTCAGGTGACTTGGGCTTGCAGGGCTTGGGGTAACGGGCTGTTTAATTGTGGTGTAGACATTAGGGTCAGGCTGGAGCCTGTGCTCTGGGACCTGCAAGGGGGGGGGGGGCGCAAGATCCTAGAGCTTGTGCTCCTGCCTGAGCCCAAACATCTGCACCACAGTTAAACAGCCCCTTAGCATGAGCCCTGCAAGTCCAAGTCAGTTGACAGGGCCAGCCATGGGTGTTTAATTGCAGTATAGATATACCCTATGTGGCCCTAAGTGTGCAACCCCTACTCATATTGAGGCGATTCTTCAGCGCTTTGCACCTTGTGAAGTCACTTACATATGAGCAAAGTGGAAACTGGAAAAATGGAGTCTTCTGATTAGGTAAGCAGTGGGGAATCAGGCCTCATGTCTCTGGGCCAGGTTCCCGCTCTTATTTACCATGACTACCGGCCCTACCCATTTCAGGCTCAGAGAGTGACCCTTGTTGGAGAAGTACCTGTACAACATTTTATCTCCAACCTGCCACTCTATGACTTTTAAATTATCACCAAGCCTTTTATCCATTTGTTTAAAGCTGCATTTAAGCTGCTGTGCTACTTGCTTTTGAGTGTCACTGATTACTTGCAACAGATTGTCCATGAACCTGTTCATCGGCACCCATGGCTGATAGTTGTCTGGGGACACTCCTCCTAGCCACCAGTTTTCAGGGGCTTTCATGAGGCATCCTGTCATTATTTCATGGGCGGTGAAACCATGCACTCCCACTGATGAGCTCAGCCATGAGCACAAATGATAGCTTCTTATCCCAGTTCTTCCCTGAGGTTTGGATGATCTTCCTCAAGGCCATTTTAAAGTCCTGTTTGTCCTCTCAACTGCTCCGGAGCTCTGGGGGTGACCTGCAATGTGAAGCCGCTGTTTGATGTTGAAGGCTTGACACAGGGCTTTCATTACCTCGCTGACAAAGTGGGGGCCTGGGTCAGAATTGATGGCTGATGGTATCCCAAACCTGGAAAGGGTTTGCTCTAGCAATATCCTCACCATGGTGTTGGCGATGTTATTTCGGGATGGACATACCTCTGCCCACTTTGAGAAAGGGTCAATGATGACCAAACAATAGCGGTTGCCTTGTCCTGTGTATGGCAGGGGGCCAATATAATATATTTGCAGCCTGTGCCAAGACTCTTCAATTGTCTGATGCTGCATGTGTCCTTTAATGATTTTGTGTTTGCTGCACAGGCCAGGCAGTTATGGATGAACTCCTCAGTATCCTTGTGGACTTCTGGCCACCATCCCACTGTTAAAATTCTTTTAAAAGTTTTTTCCACACCGAAATGATCTTGGGCTAAGGTCACTAGTTCCTTCCTGAGGCTCACAGGGATTACCAGGACAGGGATATCATTTTCATGTTGGGCTGCCATAACCAGTCCATTACTATGATGGAAAACTTTGTATCCTCGGTACTCCTGTGTGTTCAGCAACTCAGTGATGCTTTTATCCTGCTTCTGCAGCTGAGCTACATAGATAGGATCCTCAGCTGTCACAGGATGAATTTTGTGCATTGCCTTTTCTGATTTGTTCCACAGAGTCTCTGGCCCCATTAAAGCTGCTTGCTTAGCCAGTAAATCTACTCGGTGGTTTAGCAAGGTGATTTCTGTTGAATTTTTCCTGTGGGCTTGCACCTTAAATAGATAAGTAGGATGTCTCCTTTTCTTTGCCAGTTCCCAAAGCATGGATCAAATATTTGGCATGGGCTATCAGTTTGTTGTCTGCAAACCTTATGCTTCTAGTGATCCACACCAGCATCCAATCTATTAGGGCACGTATTGCCCAGTTCAAGTCTGAACAGATGGTCACTGGTGCTTCGTTGTTACTTGCATCCAGTGCTACCACTATGGCAATAATTTCAGCTGCTTGAGCAGACTTAGGGGTGACCGTTCCTGCAGAACGATGTCTCTTGATACCTGTAATGCAGCATAGCCTGCACATGGCTTACCCTGATAAAATTGGCAACTACCATCAACCACCCATAAATCCATGTTATCAGTTTTAGCTTCCTCATATGATGTCTTTAATTGAAATGGAGAAGGCTCCTTTTTAATGTTCATGGTGGGAAGTGGACATTCGTGCTCCTTTCCCTGGGTGATTAATGCAAAGGGTGCTGCAGATAAGGTAGGCACTTTATTCACCCGAATGTCTCTGTTTACTAAATTCAGTGTCCAGCCTGCAAGGCGGGGATTAGACACCCGACCTTCATTAGCTTTTCCTGACAATATTAATTGGAGTGTGAACAGTTCTTAATACGATTGGGGACATTCCAGGACGGTATTCCCAGTGCTGGAGTGCCCAGGTTAATGCCAGCACCGCATGCTCACATGCAGAATACCTTTTTTCTATCTCTGATAGCACCTTGGACCCAAAAGCCACAGGTTTTAAACTTGTCCCCTGCTGTTGCAATAATATAGCACTGAGACTGCAGTTGGCAGTTCCAAGATGGAGATGTTAAGGCTTGCCTGGCTGTGGGTATGCAAGGGCTGGGGCCTGGAGGAGAGCCTGCCTGAGATTGTAAAAAGCAGCTCTTTCCTCTTCCCCGCATCTCCACTCCTGTCCTTTCCTTAACAACAAATAAAGGGGCTGTGCCAATTCTGAGTATTTTTCAATAAAGTCCCTTGAAGAGCCCATTAGACCCAAGAAAGATCTGAGCGGCGACGACATCCTGAGGTGCAGGCAACGTACTAATTAATTTTATCCTCGCAGCATCTGGTCACCTCCCATGTATCCCCAACTCCATGTCCAGATAGGTGACCTGCTGCTGCAGCATTTGAGCCTTACTTGGGCTAATGATAAAACCAGTTGCACTAATAGCCTGCAATACCTCTTTCAAGACCCTTAAGTTTTCTTTTCTGGTGGCAATCAATATATTGCCTACATAACTGATTATATTATCTCTACAGCTGAGATCTTCCCACATTTTTACGATGAATTTAAGATACAGAGACGGGGCATTATGATATCCTTGTGGCGCACGGGTGAACATTCATTGGTGATTCCTGTACATAAAAGCAAACTTAAACCATGCACTAGGGTGTAGCGCAATAGAAAAGAAGGCATTTGTTAAATCCAATACTGTGAACCACTGAGCACCGGCAGCTATAGTAGAAATAATCTCGTGGAATTTAGCCGCGATTGGTGCAAATCTTGGTGTAACCCAATTCAGTTCACGGTAATCTACTGTCAGTCTCCATGTTCGCTTATCTGCCTTTAGTACAGGCCATATCAGGGAATTAGATATGCTCTTGCTTACAACCAATACCCCTTGTTCTTTAAGGGATTCTATGGTATCTTTTATCCCTTCTTCGGCTTTTTTCGAAAACCGATATTGGTTTTGGGCTTTAGGATTGGGACCCTCCACCTTTACTTCAGCTTGTATTTTTCCGCATTGCAGTTTATTCATCACAAAGGCTTGTGGAAACTGATCAGTAACCTCCTTTACTGCTTCCTCCCATTCAGGTGTGATGACTGGCTGAGGGGCTTTCACTGCTGACATGCTGTGTCAGGCAGGCACTGTGAATCCACCCGACCCATTGTCAGTTTTACTCAGCATGCCATTAGGTAAGTCCACTGTCAAGGCTGGATCCCCACTTTGAACTTTAGGGTTCAAATGTAGGGGCCTGCATAAAAACTTCTAAGCTTATCTACCAGCTTAGCTTTGGTCCGCTGCCACCATCACAAGAATTCCCTCCCTGGGAAGCCTTGAGAAACCTTTCACCAATTCCCTGGTGAACACAGATCCAAACCCCCTTGGATCTTAAAACAAGGAGAAGTTAACCATCCCCCCTCCTTCCTTCCACCCTCCTTTCACCAACTCCTGGTGAATACAGATCCAAACCCCCTTGGATCTTAAAACAAGGAGAAATCAATCTGGTTCTTAAAAAAGAAGGCTTTTAATTAAAGAAAAAGGTAAAAATCATCTCTGTAAAATCAGTATGGAGAATAACTTTACAGGGTAAACAAACTTAAAGAGCTCAGAGGACCCCCCTCTGTCTTAGGTTCAAAGTACAGCAAACAAAGATACACACTCTGGTAAAAAGGTACATTTACAAGTTGAGAAAACAAAGTAAATCTAAGACGCCTTGCTGTCTTTTTACTTACTAGTTTGAAATAGGAGAGACTTGTTTAGAAAGATGGGGAGAACCTGGATTGATGTCTGGTCCCTCTCAGTCCCAAGAGCGAACCCCCCTTAAACAAAGAGCACACACACAAACCTTTCCCCCCCCAAGATTTGAAAGTATCTTGTCTCCTTATTGGTCCTTCGGGTCAGGCGTCAGCCAGGTTACCCGAGCCTCTTAACCCTTTACAGGTAAAAGGATTTGGAGTCTCTGTACACAGAGAGCTGTTACCCTTCCCTTCATAGTTATGACATCCACAATTACATTTAATTTCCTGAGTGCATCCATACCTAGAATTCCATGTCCATCTATGCACTGCAGACCAAATGTCAGTTTAGTCTTAATTATTCCAATAGTACAGGAGATTGGTTTTGTAAAAGGGACTGCACTTTCCTTTCCATTATGACCCTGCATACCTTAATCTCCTGAACTGGTAGTCTCTTGTTTTTACGGGCAGTTCTAGTACAAATGAGGGATGTTGTAGCACCTGTGTCTAATAACATACATTGATTAACTATTCCAAACTCTCCGTCAAGGGTAATCGTAGTGTCAGGCCTCCCTCACATATCATTCGAGATTGGTGCTACAAAAGAGGGAGGGGGGAGAGCTTGGCCTCCTCATTGCTGCTGATGACTGGGTGATATGGGATCCTGACCACCCCCTTCAGATTGAGCCAATTTCCTGAACAATTCCTCCATCGGGAGATGATGGAGCTGATCTTTCTTTTCATACTTTAAAAGCCTCCTCCAGAGGACGGACCAAAATCCCCTTATGTCACACTCCTTTTCATACTTTCTGTCAAACTCCTTATCCTCTTTATTAAATGTAGCCTGATTCTGATTACTTTGGCTATTCACTGCTGCTTGATTTCTTTTAGGGTAAGGGCTGTCTTTGTTTTCTTTAATCTCACAGATAAGAACCGTTAAAGAGTCTAGCTTTTTCTTACCCCAATGACTAGGGTAAGCCTCCTTCTGTAATTCAAAAGCTTCATGCATTAACCTTTCCAATTCCTTAAGATTTACATTTTTTTACATTCATAGGGCCCATGGAGATTCTAATGGCAGGTGATAAGCCTTGGACCTCTTTAAATTTAGGGGTGTCACTCATAGCAATTTATTATAGGAGACATAGTAGCCAATCAATAAAGTAACCTTTTTCGGGCCAGATATTTTTCTGGCCCGAATTCCTTCCTCTCCTCCCTGCAGCCACTTTCATCTTCTTCATGGTGAAGATGATTTATCTGCTGAATCTATAACTGCCACCTACTATATCCCTCATACATTTGCGCCACCACACTTTCTTACTCTGCTCTATATGCTTAGAAAAAATATAGCAGAGGTTTTTTTAATGTTACCCCACTTTACCGATACTCTCACTAAACCCCTCATAGTATATTCTGTCACCTTAAAGCATCTGAATTTGTCATAAAGAGCCTCTCTCTCCTAGGAACACTCCCAGCATTCCCATGTCCCTTCTTGGGCCACAGTTCTCTCCATTCCTTTTTAAATCCTTTTAAAACTAAATTTGTAAATTCCTGCTCATTCAAAGGAATCTTTATATCAATTTGTCCATGTTTTAAAGCATTTTTTGCTTCCTTATCTCCCATTTCATTGCCAGGTATCCAGCATGTGCTGGAATCAATGCTAGTACTATATTCATACTGGACCATAGCAACTCTGTCAAAAACAATATTTCATTTATTGGATCACTTCTGCTTTGAGACACCCCTTTTAATTGCCAGCATAGCTGATAATGAATCTGAAAAGAGAACAGCTGTGGTAGGCCATACATCCTGTATCCAATGTAATGATAAAAAAAGCTGCTCCCACACTACCTGTTCTTCCATCTTTAGATCTGTTAGTACACATTTGGTAGTGGTGACTCAAATTACCATGTATAAACTTTAACTGTCATATAGGACAGTGGCTCTCAACCTTTCCAGACTACTGTACCCCTTTCAGGAGACTGATTTGTCATGCATACCCACAAGTTTCACCTCACTTAAAACTACTTGTTTACAAAATCAGACATAAAAATACAACGATGTCACAGTGCACTAGCACTGAAATTGCTTACATTCTCATTTTTACCATATAAATATAAAACAAATCAATTGAAATATAAATATCGTACTTACATATCAGTGTATAGTATGTAAAGCAGTATAAATAAGCCATTGTCTTTATGAAATTTTAGTTTGTACTGACTTTGCTAGTGCTTTTTATGTAGCCTGTTATAAAACTAGGCACATATCTAGATGAGCTGATGTACCCCTGGGAAGGTCACTGAGTACCCCCAGGGGTACATGTATGCCTGATTGAGAACCACTGATAGGACAACTCTTTCTTTCTGTTTGTTTTATTATATAATTCTAAATCCACATCCAGAGAAGTATAATGTACTGCCCCATAACAGTAGATTTTAATCTCTTCTGGTCCTTCCTTGTCACTGAATTCTTTTACCCCCATTTTAACTCTAAGAGCATGAGTGAGTTTATTGTGATGGGCTACATTTCATCCGCTTAATTCCCAACATTCCTCACATATTTGTCCAGTAATCTTATCTGTGCTATTTCCTTTGACTTTAGCCCAAAATGTCAGATCTAACATTTTCATTTTTAAATGGATAGACATTTCTCCAGTAGCTACCTGCATTACACATGGTGGTGTCAGTTCTCTTCTAATCTGTGCATCCTCTCTTAAACTAACCATCCAGCTCCTGCCCAACTGGGCTTCATGATCATCTAAGACAGGCCCACCCTCCAGGTGCAATCCGATACTCCCAGGCCCACATGAACCCTTTCAGAGCCTGTGTGGGGCACACATCCTATCACAGGGCACTACCATAATATAAATGTTTATTACTGATAATAAATGTTATGCTTCTTTAAAAGGCTTTTCATTCATCCAGAATATGCAGATTGCCTGTGACTTTCTGCAAGTAAAATGCACTAATTGCACAAACAAAAATGAGTAGACTACACTCTTTTTCACAGAAACCATCAGGTGATACCTCAAATGACAACAAACAGCAGGAATACCTTTGTTCCCTAAACAATTCTGAAAAAACCAACTGTTTTACAGACCATAAATTTATATGAATTGTATAGGTTCATAGGCCTGCAAGGACAATTATGATCAGGCAGTGTAACCTTCTGCATTACACAGGGCATAGAATTTCACCCTGTAATTCCTACATTCAAGTTCATAACTTCTGGTTGAACTACAACATATCTTTTAGGAGATCCAGTCCTGATTCAAAGATTTTGAATGACAAAGAATCCACCACAGCCCTAGTTAAGTTGTTCCAAGGGTTAATTACACTCACCTTATTTCTAGGCTGAATGTGTCTAATTTCAGCTTCCAGCCATTTGTTGTGCCTTTATCTGCTAAATTAAAAGGCCCTCTAATATCAAAATGTTTCTCCCCATGTAGTTACTTATAGATGGTGATCAAGTCACCTCTAAACTTTCTCTTGGATAAATTAAATAGATTACACTTCTTTAGTATCTCACTATAAGGCAGGTTTTCTAGATTTAGAATAATTTTGTAGCTCTTTTCTGAACTCTTTCCAGTTTGCCAATATCCTTTTTTAAAGTGTGGACACCAGAACTTGTCACAGTATTCCTATAGTGATCTCACAAATGCTGTATACAAAGATAATATCACCTCCATACCTCCCGTCAATATTCCCTCAATATACATCTAAAGGATCCCATTAGCTATCTTTGCTACAGTGTTGCAATGGAAACTCGTGTTCCAATAATTCATTAGTATTGTCCTTACCCTGCTGACCATAGACTTTTCACCAATACCTTTAACTATCCTTATCAATTGTCTAATTCATACCTGCTAATTTATAGTCATTCCTATCAACTTGCCCTATTTTCAGTTTCTTATATATTTGTATTTTAAAATTCTATTTTTTTCATTTCCCTTCATAACCAGGATTCCTGGGTGGCAAAAGCCCCAACTCCCTTATCTAGTTGCCAAAACCTGCAGCTTCCCCCTGACCATTTCTACTCTGTAGTTACTCACTGTCAATAAAAATTATTTGCAACATATTGAGAATTTTGGCTACATAAAGGAAATGTAATTTTGCAATTAACATGGGTTTCTGTACTGGGAGAGGGCAGTAAGGGGGAGAGCTTGACAGTGCTGCATAATACAAGAATTCCTCCCTCAAAATTCAGGTCCTTGCCACATAATTTAGGTGTAGTATGTTGCGCTGGAAATGGCGCCTTGGTAAATATCTTTTTTTGGCATTTCTAAGTCACCCATCATCTTAGCATTTAGGCATCAACTATACTACTACTCTAGCAAGTTATATCATAATCCTTTTAAAATCCCATATAGGAATACTTTATAAAATAGGAAAACAGTTGCCAAGGTAAAATGCCAAGATGATGCACAGTATGCTTCTGTTCCTGGGGACTACAGTCTTGAAGCCATTATCTAAACATGCTCACATAATGGCATGCAGTACAGAGTTCTTGAGAAGTTCATCTGAAAGTAGGTGGTGGGGGGAATGTTTTTCTAGCTCCTTTCAATATTTTATGAACTTTGGTTAAACTGGCTGAGACATCTAAATAAATATCTGATTGTATCTGGATTGCATTTTATAAAAATGGAAACATGCTTGCATAGGCCCATGTAAAATGTAGTCTTTAAAAATTGACTTGCAAATGCAAATGTGTGACTATAATGAGCTTTCTTCACTAATTATCATGAATAATGAATCTGAAGTTCACATTGTGGTTTTGTTGCAGATTTCAGTTTAAGAGAATACAATTTCCATAATCTGTAGCAGCTGGACAAACTTTGTTATAATTGGCTGGATTTACTTTGGCTTTATAAGCTATCCCTGTGCACACTTTACAGTCACCTGAAATATCCCCTAAAATAGAAGCTATTTATGCTTGAAATGTGTAAATGAACCAATACAAATGTACCCCCAAAAGATCTGATTCACTGCTATGCAGAATTTAATTCAGCATTACATGGTACTATATACTGGAAAATAATTGTATCCACGAGTCATCTGGGAGACAATGTTTTGCTATCGCACTAAGATAATTGTTTATAAGCTAATGGTTTTTGGGTGGGTGTTTAACCTGACTGGAGTAGGGCAGGTAGGAGAGGACATGGGGGGGGGGGGGGAGATCAAGGGAAGGACAGTTCCTTTTTGCCAGTGTGGTTTCTATTGGACAATCCACCATATCTCTTGCCATAATTGACATATTGTTTGCCTTACTTACTATTTGCTATCTTAGCAAATCACAGAAATAATCCCATCCAGTTGCCATGCTCTCCATTCACTTCCTTTCATTACTGGGGCCAAGTGATTGCATTTTGCCTCCCTTCTCTTCTGAATCTGATCACTTCCTCACCAATCGCCCCCAGACCCCACCCTGTCTCTGTTTCCCTCCACTCACTTTGGCTTTTCACATATTTTCCTACCTTCCCTTTTTCAGTCATCTCAGACAAAATTACAGGAATCAGACAACTCTAGGTTTATATATAAAGCAATACATATATTATTTATAAAAATATGTATTATAATATGCATGAATTTTGGATGACAGTATTACTCACATGTGGTTTTTTGTAACATTGAACTTATGCTGATCACAATATGCTGGTTATTTGTAACAGACATATGTTTTTTCATAAACTAGAATTGCTTGGTGTGCATGAATGTAACTGAGGTTAAAGTCATATGTTTTTAATTCAGATAGAATCTACTTAGCTTTATACTATCAGTCTGGTGATTTAATTCCAGAGAGGATGGCTTAATGAAACTCCTAGATTTCTTGGAACACCAATGCCATCCTTCATCATTCAGAGGCATATAAATTGGTAAGATCCTCAGTTAGTGTAAATCACTGTGACGGTCCACGCCTCTAAGGTTGCGAGTGGCGTGGACTATCCGCCACCGTCCATCAAATAGCCCTTCAGTCCAGGGCAGGATGGCCTAGCGGCCAGAGTCTATGACATCCCCTTTACCTCCAGGAGACGTGGCCTGACGGGAGGAGTCTGTAACACAGCCCTCGGCTACAAAGCAGTAGGGCCTATCAGCCAGAGTCCAGGAGGCAACCCTCGGGTGGAGGGTAGCATGGCCTAGCAGCCAGAGTCCAGGAAGCAACCCTCAGGTGGAGGGTAGCACAGCCTAGCAGCCAGAATCTATGTCATTGGGGTGCGACAGCCCCAGTAGGGGGGCCCCGACTCAGGGCCCTAATAGTAGCAGAGTGCTTTTCCACCAACTCAGCAGGGGGGGCTCCAACCAAAACACACTGAGTTTCCCCGGGGGGGGGGGAAGGTACCACTCTGTCACCCTCCCGGGGTCCCTTCCTACCAGTCTCTCCGTTGGGGTCTCCCAGGAGTCATCGGGTCCTTGGTACTCGGCAGATTCGGTCATCCCCTGGGCCTCCTTCAACCTCCGGGGTGCCGGTGTGCCGTGGACGGCGTCTCTTCCCAGCACAGGCTGTGGCTAGTCCTTCTCCTACAGGCTCCAGCCCAGAATGAGCTGGTCTCCCTCCCTTTATACTCCTATAGCACTTGGAGCATGCCCAGTCCGCCCAGGGAGGTGGGACTTCCGCTGCCAGTCCCTGGGGCTTAACTCCTTCCGGGTTAAGGCAGGGTAGTCTAGCCCCGCCACACAGTCCCTGGGGCTTAACTCCTTCCGGGCTAAGGCGGGGTAGCCTGGCCCCGCCACAATCACTATACTTCTACCAAGTCAATTGAACGATATAAATTGACACCAGCTCAGGGCCTGGCCCATTTAATGTTATGCAGTTTACTATGTGTAGCACTGTGATGCAGAAACCCCTTGGCAAAGGATCCTCTGCTCTTTTCAAACAACTCTCACCTCAGAACCAATAAACTCATTACACTAAACACATGTAAGGTATCTTTAGAAGCTTGTAACTTGTCAAAATTCAAAATCATTGTGAGATGTATGCACAGGTAATATTTAAGGAATAATGTATTTATATTGATAGCATGTTTTATGGACTTGGAGTAAAAAGTAAAGATTTGTCACCAGGATGTTTTGGTCATGGTGCATTTGGGCAAGAGGGAATTGTCATCCTGTCCTGTCTGGACAGTGATGCCATGTGAGACTCAACCGTTTAGCCTTGTGCAATACTAAGATTTTTAATAGGACACCATCCGGGACAATGACAAACAGTTAAAAACATTTAAGGGTAAAAAAGAAACTTTACAAAAGATGGGTTCACCCTATCTATGAATAGAAAGAAAAGACAGAGTATAACAGAGTGTGGGGAAGGGACACACTGGAGCCATTCAATGAGGAAACCTCTTGAGGAGTGGAGGGGCATTCATGAATGCTTGGATCCTGGTTTGTCTGTAGCCAGACAGCTCTGCATAAGACTAAACTGTTGGGAGAAAATCTACATTGTTATATAGGCAAGGAAACCAGTAATACATATAGACCCAGGTTCTCACTTGTTTCCACCTCTCTTATTTTTACTTAAATCTATATTCTAACTTTAATAAACCTACTTTTGTTTTATTAGATATCCACACAAGTGCTGTGTATTATACAAAAGTGGTGGTTTACAGTAAAACTGGTAAATTGGGGTACCCTGCCCCTTTAAGTGTACAGGATCTGGAATTTTTGTGAGTAGCCAGCATCAGGGCCTAAAAGTCACCAGGGAATGATTCAAAGAGATTTGGGGATTGGGGTGCACCTTCTGTTAACTCGCAACATGAATTTAGGGCTGGCATAGCCCACAGGAGAGTGCATGAGGGGCTGAAAGGCTGGCGGTGTCACAGAGCTGACACCCTGCTACAACAAGAAAGGCTCCCTCTTGCTAGAGGCAGGGGGTAACAAGGTGACTCTCAGTCCTGGGTTCCCAAGAACCATCACTAGTGCTTTTGGGCTGAAACCTCAAAAACCTATTCTGCATCAGCCGTAAAGATCTCACAGTGTTTTTCATATGAGTAGCGGTTTGCTT
The DNA here is from genome assembly GCF_002925995.2 of Terrapene triunguis. Classification (NCBI taxonomy): domain Eukaryota; kingdom Metazoa; phylum Chordata; order Testudines; family Emydidae; genus Terrapene; species Terrapene triunguis. The sequence goes on from NW_020664409.1 coordinate 60,629,803, forward strand.
TGTTACTCTTGTCCAGATTTCCCTTCTGTTTCCCAGTTTACTGACTGGCTGTCCAAGTCCCACTCCAGAGATAACTTGCATAGTGCCACTCATCCCAAAGTACTTCACAGCATAGACACGAAGAATCATGCAGTGTAACTGCAGAGAACTCAATTTATGTTCCTCAGAGTTCTGAAGGGTTTGGTTGGCCCTGATCAGATTTGGCCCTGCAGTTCTAGGGAGTCAAGGTGTTTCAAATCTTGATGTGTACCAGTGTTTCTCAAGTCACTGGCTTGTGACCCAAAAACAATTGGGGCATCACAAGGTGTTGAAAATGTTATTACATTTGAAAGAAAATAATTTCATTTCCCCCCATTCCCTGCACACCCATATTCTCTGTCAAAGTAATGATAAATTAGACTTATTGATTTTTTTACTCTTTATAGTAAATGTGAAAATGTTAGACTTTGAATAAGGGGTTGCCAATCCAAAATGGTTGAGAAATGCTCTTTTATAGCATCAAGCTGTCCTCTCTGACCTCTGCAAGGTCCTGAGCACCTCATCTCCCATTGTCTCAACAGGAAACAAAAATGCCCAAAGCCTCTCAGGAGATGCTCATACCTGTAGGATCAGCCCCACCAATTACCATGTCAGTGGAATCTACTTAGTTTTACATGGTCTTAAGGAAAGCTAACTGAAATAATATTTTGTTGATTGAGGGTACAATCCAATGTACTAAGAAGGGAAGGTTGTAACATTCTGTAGTTCTGGACCAGGATGACATGTTCCTACAGATAAATCAGGAATCTATCCAGGCAGAATTCAGACCCTTTATCTTGTAGTATGAGCTTCCAGCAGAGAGAACTAATGTCTAGTCATTCCTGGGGTAGTATATTACATTGTCTTTAAACAGTGACCATGACCAGATGAAGAAAAATAAACAGTGTTAAGGGAAAGTCAGTGGTATTTCCTAATAATCTGAATCTCTCTTCAGTAGTAAGGACTGTGTTCTGTAATAGTTTGACATTTGTATAAAACAGTACAGCAGGAGCCAGAGTATCTAACTTGAATCTCATGCTTTTATTATTTGTATTGAGGTAGCATCTGAGCGCCTCGAACTGAGATCAGTGCTCCATTGTACTTGGCATTGTAGGAGAGCTACCCTGAGGAGCTTATAGTCTAAATAGACAAGACAGACAAACAGTGGGAGAAATGAGGTGGTATTATCCCCTTTTTTACAGATGGAGAACTGAGACATTCAGAGATCATGTTTTGTCCTAGCTCAGATGGGAAGCTTGTGACAGTGCAAGAAACTGAATGTAGATCTCCTGAGTCCCAGTTCAGTGCTCTAATCATATGGCCATCCTTCCTACGTTTTAGGATTATGCCTTGAGTCAAGTACTTATATGCATTTTTGGATTATGTTTGTCCATTTTTCAGATACAAATAAGACCCAATAAACTGAGTCCCAGAGCTTCTCCTAGAAAAGCCTTTCCTCATTCAAAAAACCAAACCAAACCAATAAACCAACAACTATGCAAAGATCCAAAGCTGCTATGTAGTCCTTGGTCAGAAAAGTGCATGCCAAAATTTTTGGTATGGGTGTGAAGAAACTAATCCTTCCCCAGGCGGCTATTAAAACAAACACTTTATATAATCTTATATTAATCAGGAAAGTGACAATCAAATATGGCACCTCTCTATTCAGTGAAGTTGTTTCCTTCATCTTTGAAGAAACCTGATTTCTTTTTTGACACAGTTTTACCTAATTTTCTAATATATCATCTGAAAATATATCACGTTGTGTGTAACTAAAGCATATCAATAAAAAAACCTTTTCTCATCTTAGCTAGGGAAGAGTCGACTTGACTGTAATCTGCCTCATGAACTATCAAAAGTATCAGCTAAGAACTAACTTCATGATCTGTATTATTGGCGAAGATGCAAAAAAAGCGCAGGGTTTTTCAGATATAAGGTGGGATTTACTGATCTGAAAATAGGAATAAAACATCTGTGGACTTTTAAAGTCAGTAAATCTGACCTGGATTCCCTTGAGAGACAAACTGCTAGTGTAGCATATGCCACAAAAGAACCTCTCACTCACCACTGAATTTCAGGTGCCTCTGGAAAGAAGGATAAGAACAGCCATACTGGGTCAGGCCAATGGTCCATCTAGCCCCATATCCTGGCTTCTAACAGTGGCCAATGCCAGGTGCTTCAGAGGGAAAGGATGAGTTAAGATCATGAGGTGGATCCTACCTGTCATTGATTTGTGCCTGGCAACACTAAACTGATGAAACGCATGGCAGCTGTGATTCCCCCCACTTTCTCCACACCCCCCGATTATAGAATGTTAAGGGCTCCAGAGGAGAAGGTATAAACCCATGTGGTATCATCATCCCTAAAAACCCTAATGAAGGTTTTAAGGTTTCATTTTTCCAGCCCAACATTACAGAGGCCAACAGAGCCTGGAATACAGACATTTGAGATGGGCGGAAAGGTAGATGGGCAGAAAGGTAGGGTCTGGAAAGGAATGTCAAGCTTAGGTACGACAGTATGCATGTAGGTCTGTTCTTTTAAATCCATTTATCAGAGTATTGACCCTTTGATTTTTGTATATGGGGAAGATAAACCCCCACAATCTCAGAAGCAACCAACCTTGTCACACACCAGCTCCTATTTCTTGTCTTCCAGGGAGTGAGGGGGTAGTGAACCCACATTCCTCAAGGTCTCAGCTGCAGCCTGTGGTGTCCTTTCCACTAGAAGTGACTCCTGGAACAGTTGGGGGAATCAGGATAGGCCTGGCCCCCAGAAGTAACGCTTGAGCACTGGTGCGGGAGGAATGCATGACCTCCCCAGGTTTTTCTCTCTACCTTAGGGCTGTACATAGTAAGGCACTCATATCCTCTCTGGGGGCCCCCTATGTCCTTACCCCCAGGACTGAGTCCTCTCTTGGTCCCTGCAGGTGGGCTGTGATTCAGGATCTCTTCTTAAAAGTGTCCCACAATATCAACCAAATAAGCACTAGTAGTGATTGTTATTAGCACTTGGATGGTTTATGAACTCAACTTTTGGAAGCAATAAAACTGTCTGCAAGAATAGTTAAAGTAATTTATTTCCCTGAAGATTTTTAAGGGATTTTTAATACTCAACACTCAACAATGCTATCCCATTGCTCTAGGAATGACTTCAGGTTTTTTTCCTGTGTTGCAGCAATACTATGCCTCACCTGATGGTCTATAAACATATGGGGCTCAGGTGTACTCATTTACACTTAGTGCAGCTGAGAACATGAGACAAAATGACTCTAATCTGTTCTGTTCTCCTGATCCTGGGCCAACCACATGCCTAACAACTGCTCTAAATTACAGTGGCTATAGCGGTCTTGTGCATCATGTGGTATCCCCTTTCTTCCTCTTTCCTGCTCTACACTGCCTAATGATTCCTCTGTATTTGGCGTACTCCTTGGCTGCGCCATGTTGCCTCAGGATTGAGCCCAGATGTTTGATCTCAAAAAGCTGAATCTGCTAGATTAACCAACCTTCAGTAAAGGGTGTCTTTCAGGGGCTTTGCTTCTACCATTCATTGGGACAGTGGTGTAACTTAGGGGTAATGCCAGTGTAAGCATGATGTCATTGTGGTGCTAGATGGATAAAGAACGATTAACTACTTTTTGATAATATTTTTAGTGAAGTCAGTTGTTTCTTCGACTGCTGTTGCTTTGCCCTTCCCTTTTGGTTACGTCCGTGCATCCTGCTGTCGCTTTTGAAACAGCCCCTTTGCCAGCTGCTTACTTTTTCCAACATTAAAATCAATTGTTCCAACTTTTAAAGCTGTAGTTTAGCGTTGTGCCTAACTCTTACAGCCTAGCTCTTGCAAGAGTTGTTTGCACAGTACAACATCATGAAATCTAGGTTTTATTTTTTAAAGTAGTGCCAAAATTCTGCTCTAGGTGAACTCAAACCATTTTGTATTTAAAGCTGTTACTGTTTCTTTAAGAAACAATTTTATACTGATGCCTTTAATCTCTGCTTTAAACCATAACTGAATCCTTTTGAACACTGCCGTATATGTTGCTATTCCTTGTGTCCCCTCATCCTCCTAGTCAGTTTTTTATTATTATTTCTAGTATAGTAGTGCCTGAAGGATTGGGGCCTAATTTGTGCTAGAAACTGTACGAACAAATGTAATGAGTTTACAAATTGTTCCTTGTATTGCTTTATAAAAAATTTTTCATTTTTAAAATGGCTGTATAAACTCCAGGTTTTTGGATACAACCTCTGGGCTGCTGTACAAAGTTTGAGAGAAGCTAAACAAAAACTGGGCCCAGTGCCCAGAGAAACCAACTCAAAGAAAACCGGGCAAAAGAAACTATTCTAAATAGGAAGAGCTTGTAGTGTGTGTGGCGGGGGGGGGGGGGGGGGGAAATGGCCAATGATATACTGGCCCCAGTAAAAAGACTTTGCACTGAGCCTACACGATAGCTGCACAGCAGACATCAGGGAGAGATTCCAGCAGACATCTGCAGGAAGGGAGGTCCATGGATTGTGTTCCTGAACTTTTAAGACTCTGCCCTCAGCCTGATTCAGATATAACTTTGGAGCACAGAGCTAGAACAACCCAGGCAATCTTCTAGTGTGCCCCCAGCCTATATAAGGCCGTAGGTCCCTGCAAGCTCTTCTAGCCATCAGTGCAACAGCAACCTTGGACTCCAGGTGAGAGAGCTGGCTTGTTCCCCACTTTGTCTAACTAAGCAATTTTCTCAGACACAGTTCCTAGCCGGCTCATCCTCCACGCAGTATTGCCAACCCTAAACCTTTAAATATCATGAATCAGGCCCAAAAAACAATTATTGGTGCAAAAATGTTGAGATATAAAAAAAGATCAATATGTGGTTCTTTTTACCAGCCTCGATATTTTGAACCCTTACACGTTTTCCAGCTTTTTCCACAAACTTCAGGGCTGGAAACCTACTTAAAAAAATGAAAGCTGAGATTCCCATGAAATCTCATGATTCCAGGAGCTGAGACTTTAAGAAAAACACCACATACTGTGAAACTCTTGAGAAAGTCATGAGCATTGGAAACCCTTTATTCCATAAAGCAAGCCCAGGACAGCACCTTGCTCCTGTCATCTATGAAACACCTTACATTGTTTTGAAGCCCCTCCAGCCACCTGCCATTCAGCCTATTAGAGCAGGTGCTCGGGGAAAGAGCCAACCCCATCTTGCCTTCCTCCCTGCTCCCCCCAAAAGATTAGCCACCTGAGTAGTTGCCAGTAAAAAGCTCCAGTCCTTTCAAAGTCCTTCCAGGCAGTTGCCATCAGCTGGGACAGCAGGGGAGGGAGCTTTCCAAACCTCAGTAAGCACCAAACAAATTAGCAGTCAACTCCTTTCATTTTGAGTTTTGGCAATATTTTATTCTTCCATCACTGATTCTCACATTATGTCAGACCCCTTCTCTTGCCACTACTGCCCTAACTCACAAACTCCTGTGCCTGCTGCTTCCATGCACATCTTCCCATCTCTCTCTCCAATTGTCTCCATTTCCTCCTTCCTCCCAACCTTGTTCTGATCTGCTGGACCCTTCCCCTTCTCACAATTTCCTCTCCTCAATCTGCACAAAAGTTCCAGTAATCACGAACAACCACCTTATCTTATAAACAAGCTAAAATATGTATTTTAAAATGGGCACAGGATAGAAATATGTTTATTAGGGCTCATGTAATTTTTCCTTTAGTTCAACATAACAAGGATAAGTAAACAACAATTTACAGTAATTTGTATTGGTATTTCACTGTCTAGACCATCTTTTAAAATTATTATATAATCATAGAATCATAGAATATCAGGGTTGGAAGGGACCTCAGGAGGTCATCTAGTCCAACCCCCTGCTCAAAGCAGGACCAATTCCCAACTAAATCATCCCAGCCAGGGCTTTGTCAAGC
>NW_020664409.1:60636127-60645145 GCF_002925995.2 Terrapene triunguis
TTCACCCACGAAAGCTCATGCTCCAATACGTCTGTTAGTCTATAAGGTGCCACAGGACTCTTTGCTGCTTTTACAAATAAAACAAAAATAAATGTTCTCCTGTAATTTCCAAGTTGTCCTTTATTTGAAACATAAAGGGTCTGTATATGGGCGTGAGGGAGCTTACCATAGCCGGGGACTAGCTCTTCTGTTTCAGGAACTTTAGTTTTAGTGAAGCTATGCATTCCCTGTTGCCGGGCCCCTTTTATGCTGCCCATGGTGTTGGCACCATCAGACCATATGACCCACTTACTTTTTGCAAACTCCAGCAGGCACCCACCAATGCGAAGTGGCTGGCTGCTGGCATGGCTCCTGATGTGCCCGCTGACTGGGTGGGTTGCAGTGGCCACTCCAGTGGCAGAGGCCGGACCAGCCCCAGTGCACTGCCCCTGGATGCATTGACAGAGATGCCCAAAACCACATTAACCAACATGCACCTCCTGCAGGGAGGGACTGGCCTGCACAGCCACTGAGGCTAGCAGCTACTGTGTCCCACTTGCTGGGAGCGGGTGTGGGTGTGGGTGGATGTGTCTACACAGCAAGTAAAGCTGGCTGCCCCCATCTGCTGACTTTGGCTCGCTGTGGGGCTGTTTGGGCTAGCTGAACCTCAAGCTCTGAGACCCCCGAGGGGGGAGGGACTCAGAGAGCCCAAATGTCTACACAGTAATGTCACGGCCCCAGTCCAACTGAGCCAGGCCAGCAGGGTGTTTAATTACAGTGTAAAACATACCTCATAGATCTCAGAGGGGTGAAGTGGAGGCTCCCGGGGAAGGGAGCTTCAAATTCAGAGCATCTCCACCTGAGCCCTCTTGTGGGGAGCAGGGCCACTTAGCTGGGGTGGTTTCTAGGAAGAGCAGGAGGGTGCTTAGGGCTGGAGGTATGGGAGAGGGTAGGTGTGTGGGAGTGGGTACAGGCTCTGGGCTGGGGGTGACGGCTCCAGGTGGGGCCAGAAATGGGGGGTTTGGGGTGCAGGAGAGGGCTCCAGGCTGGGGCAGGGGGTTGGGATGCAGGAGGAGTGAGGGCTCCATCGGGTGGTGTAGGCTCTGGGGTGGGGCAGGGAATGAAGGGTTTGGGTGCAGGAAAGGGCTCCGGGGTGGGGTCGAGGGGTTCGGAGTGTGGGAGGAAGCTCTGGACTTGGGCAGGGGGTTGGGGTGCAGGAGGGGGTTGGGGTACAGGCTCTGGGTGGCAATTTTGGTATGGGAGGGGATTCCGAGCTGCGGCAGGAGGTTGGAGCATGGGGGGTGCAGGCTGTGGGTGGCTCTGGCTGGTGCAGTTTGTGGGGGCTCCAGGAAGCACTGACTTGAAGCAGCCCCTTAACAGCTGCACCAGTGCTGCCCCGGCTGGGATGGAGGAAGTCCTTGGCTCCTGGGAAGTGGCAGCACGTCCCTCTGGCTCCTAGGCTGAGAGGTAGCCAGAGGGGTTCTGTAGAAGGGTCTTGCCAGAGTCCGTCCCTCTCCAGGGTGGCGGGAAACCACACCGCCTCGCTACGTCCATCTGGTTACGTTGGGGAATTAGTCTGGCCGCGGGGTCTCCTGCCACGGCCACAGTAGAGGCAAAACAACGGATACTCACACCCGGTTGGCGGGCAGTAGTGAGTCCTATGCTCTGGTCCTTGGACAGCGACGGAGCAAACCGTTAAGCAATAAGCCCCAGCTCTGGATTAGGGTGGGTGGCAAAGAGTCTGTGGCTCAGGCCCTCAGGCAGGGGCGGAGCAAACAAGTCAATAACAGGCTCAGGCCCTAGTTCCGAAAGGCCTGGGAGAGGGGGAGTCTGCCACCCACACGTTGGGTGACAGGGGGGACGCAGGCCCACCCACTCCACTGCGTCCCAGCCCGGGGCCCTAGCAACGGCAGAAGGCCCGCTGCTTTGTCAGTGGGGATCCTGGCCACAACACGCCGACATAGGCTCTGGGTCGTCTGCAGCCAGACTAGGGTCAGCTGCCCCCGGGCTACTTCCTACCTCCCCCTCTAGAGGTACCTGCATCTGGTCGATGTCCTCCAAGGGATCAAGTACCATAGGCTCCTCAGGGTACTTGGCGAGTGGTAGGCTTGGCAGCTCCTCTGGGTAACTGGCGACGGGCAGACTTAACAGCTTCTCTGGGGTCTGGTCTGCATCAGGCCTCGGTTGGTCTGGCCAGTCCTTGGGTCAGCCTCCAATTGCCAAGGTCTCCCAACCGGAAGCTAGGCATCTGGCTTCTCCAGCGGCTGGGTCTCTAGTGAGCTCTGGGGTTGGGCTTTTGTACTTCCTGTCCTGCACTTTGACCTCTGGGGGGTGGGCACAGGCTCCACTGGCTCCGCCCACTTTGGCGGCCAGAGGGGCTCATCCCTCTTCAGGGCGGCGGGGAACCACATCGCCTCGCTACAGGTTCCGTACGCTGCCCCCACCCGCCCACAGATGTCGCCCCGAGCACAGGCTCCACAGCTCCCATTGGCTGGGGCGCCCCGGATTCGCACTCACCACGGCTTCCTGGGCAATGGGAGCTGTGGAGCCAGCGCTTGGAGCAGTGCCTGTGGGAGGGAGGGGGCAGTGCCCGGTGACCCCCTGGCTGCCCCTCCGCCTAGGAGTCGGAGGGACATGCCACCACTTCCAGGAGCCATGCAGAGCCGGGCAGGGAGCTGCCTTAGCCCCGCTGCGGCCAACCAGACTTTTAGCGGCCCAGTCAGCTGTGCTGACCGGAGCTGCCAGGGTCCCTTTTTGACCAGGTGTTCCGGTTGAAATCTGGACACATCAAAGTTCTAGTCAATTAATTTCCCTTTGTTTGGCTACTGTAGAGTACAAGCCAGGCCAACAAGCTTGTAAGTTACTTAACCAGTCATATTGCTTTTTGCATAAAAGTTTTACCATCTCCACAAACTTCAACTATTTAGCCCCACTCACTCTCCTATACTTGGAAGAGAACACCAATACCTAAGGGGGAAAAATCCTGGTCTTGCTAAGTAACTATGATATTAGATGTTATACAGTATTTTACTAAGGATCATCTGCATGGGAATTTAGAATGTGTATTGCATGATTAAATCCCCAGGCATCATTTTCAACATAAACCTGATCATGCAGAACTGAAGACAGTGGATGCTGTTTGTACAAGAGCTCAGGTAATTGGTGCTAGTAACATAGGCCCCAATTCAGGAAAGCACTTGAACCCATGCTTAACTTTAAATACATACTTAAGTCCCATTTACTTCAATGTGACCTAAGAACATATTTAAGTGCCTTTCATGAATTTTCATGCTTTCCTCAATTGGGGCCCTAAGGCCTGATCTAAGACCCATTGAAGTCAACGCAAGACTTCCTTTGACTTCAATAGAAGTTATATCAGACCTTTCATTTCTTATAGATATTATTAGATCCTGGCACTTTATTAAAATATTTTTAAAATAATTTCATTTTAGTAAAAATAGTTTTCTTTTAAAAACAGTTCTCTAATTCTTTAAATCTCATATCATATTTTGTCCCAGTGCCATGGATTATGTCATGTTAAATCTCACAACACCTGGGACATTCCATGCTCTAATTTTGGGCACCAATACAGGAAAACATCCCCACTCATGAAAGCATTTAAAGTCAATGTACTTAAGTACGTTTCTGAAAGAGGATCTAGGCAGAGGACACTTAGCATCTCACAGAATCAAGCTCCTGGTGAGAGAGATTTTGATTTGCAACAAAATCTTGTTTTGTACATGTGTGAATACAATTTTCAAAAGTGTAAAAACTGGCTCTGTTGACCAGATGTTATCAAATTGTATTGCTTTTAAACTAAGGCCAGCCTAATTGAAGTAGCCAGTAATAATCTGAATATTTTATCTAAAAGGTTTTGTTATTTTTCTGTAGAAAAAAACAATATTATTGTAAGGAACTGGCAATAGCTCAGTTAAGAAGTTCATTTATTTGAGTGTACAATGAAAGAACCATAGGCAGAAAAAATAATCTATTTTGTAATGATTTTTTTCAGAGTTACTTTAAAAGGCAATAAACAGCACTCAACCTGAGACACTGTGAAGCCTTTATATGGCTTATTAAGCATCCTATCACCTGGAACCTCATTGTTCATAAGATCAATGATTATTGTCAGTTAATAGTATTATTTGCTAAATCTTCATAATTTATAACTACATTGGTCCTAGCTCAGACCTCTTCCTCACTAATCCAGCTTTGTAACTGAGGAGAGTAATAAAGCCACTGTTGCCAGATATGAAACAGTATGCTGTTCTTGCCTTAAGTACTGTCAATTTACATTCATGTAAGAGTTGTACTGTTTAATAGCCTCTTAAAAATGGAACTCCATAATAATAATAAAATCATAGAATCGTAGGACTGGAAGGGACTTCGAGAGGTCTTCTAGTCCAGTCCTCTGCACTCATGGCAGGACTAAGTATTATCTAGATCATTCCTGGCAGGAGTTTTCTAACGTGTTCTTAAAAACCTCCAATGATGGAGATTCCACAACCTTCCTAGGCAATTTATTCCAGTGCTTAACCACCCTGACAGTTAGGAAGTTTTTCCTAATGTCCAACCTAAACCACCTTTGCTGCTTCCTGTCCTTTCTTCAGAGGTTAAACAGAACAATTTGTTTCCCTTCTACTTGAAACAACCGTGTATGTACTTGAAAATGGTCATCATGTTCCCCCTCGTCTTCTCTCCTCCAGATTAAACAAACACAATTTTTTCAATCTTCCCTCATAGGTCATGTTTTCTAGACCTTTAATCATTTTTGTTGCTCTTCTCTGGACTCCAATTCGTCCATATCTTTTCTGAAATGTGGCACCCGGAACTGGACACAGTTGAGGCCTAATCAGTGCAGCGTAGAGCAGAAGAATTACTTCTTGTATCTTGCTTACAACACTCCTGCTAATACATCCCAGAATGTTTGCTTTTTTTTGCGACAGTGTTAGACTATTGACTCATGTTTAGCTTGTGATCCACTATGACCCCCCACATCCCTTTCTGCAATAGTCCTTTCTAGGCAATCATGAATAATCTAACTCACTTCAGCAAATATTTCTTCCTTTATGTTATTGGGGGGAAATGGTTTGGATACCTATATTGTATCACCACTGTATAATGCAAAAAATGCTATGTGTTGGCCTAACTCAGCTCCAGTGAGTCAATGGTAAAACTGTAATGCTGGATATTTTTGAAAGTCCAACCCTAAAGTTTCACTGTGCATTTCCTGCACTGTTAGTTCCAGCAATTTGCCATCTGTCCTTGTTTTTTCTTCTCAACATCATTGAAATTTAATTTAATGCTGAAACTAAGAAGATTTTAGCTTGCAAAAGTTGTACAAGAGAAAGATGTATTCAAAGGCAGCCATATTGAGCTCTTCTATTTTGCAGTATTTGAGTTGTACCATATGTAAAGTAGCACTGACACCACTAGAGAGAGCTCTGATAACAAAACATTGCTCCCCCATGAACATCAAAGCTAAAAAGTCTTTCAGTTTCACTAAGTTTTAGAGTGGCATTGCCACTAAACTACAGCTAGTCTGTGCTTTATATTTATATCTTTGGGCCAGATCCTCAGCTGCTGTAAATCAGCATAGAAGATAGAACCATGAGAAATTACTACTTGGATTTAAAGTACAAATTATGCCATGCAAACCTGGTTTTGTTTGTTTGTTTTGTTTTTCGACAGAATTACACACCCAGTTGAAAAAGGAAAGACAGTAATATATCTGGATTTTAGCACAGTATTCGACACACCGTCTAACATAATCTCACAAATGGATTCTAAAATTAATTTGGATACGAGCCTTGACATATGGACTGAAAATTGGTTGATGGCTCACTCATATAGAATAATGGTAAACAGCTATGGACTGAGCTGGGTGAATTGTCTATTGGGATGCCACAAGAATCAGTGTGAAGTCTGGTATTGTTTAAAATCTACATTAATGATCTCGAAGAGCTGCTCAAAAGCATGAAACTTACAGATGATACTAAAGTTTTTCCAACACCAGTGAGGATAGAGAAATAATACAAAGGGACTGAGAATAAATTAGAAACATGCGCAGAAAATAAAATGAGATTCAACACAGAAAACTGCAAATTCATCTGGGGAAAATTAATCCAAACCAGACACTCAACAGGACGGAGACATTTGGAAGGAAACAATACTGAAGTACATCTGGGGTGATAGGGGACAGTAAATGAAATAATGCCTGAACTTGTAATGCAATAGTACAAAAGAAAAAAAAAAGGGCCCATGTGATGAAGTACTGCTATCACAGGCATCACCTCTTCATGTAACTGGGGAGAGTGCACTTGGAATAGACTGTTTATTTCCAGATACCACAATATCACAAAGTGGAAGATTAGCATCACATGAGTAGCACCCTTTAAATTGATGGGATCATTCATGTGCTTAAGTGCTTTGCTTGATTGGGTCCAGATTCTCTAAGGTGGCTGGTGCAAACCCCATTGCTTTAATATTTACCAGAATGGACAAAGCGCTAAATATAATAGTACAGGGAACAATCTTGCACTGATATGATGAAAGCCTACGAGTCTGATTCAATACCTATTGATGTAAATGGAAAGACTCCCATTGACTGCAATGAGCACTGGATCAGCCCCATTGTGACCAAATTGGTTTTTCCAAGACCCCAAAACAATGAATGGAAAACAAATTCTAACAGGCCTTATGCTCCAGTGAGTTATGTTCTTAAAGGCCCAGATCTTGGGCTGTTTTTGCAATGGAGGAGGGGATTCCATCTTGATTAACCAATACGAACATTATCGAGCTAAAAATGAATGTTCAAAACAAAGAAAAAAATCCATGCACACTTCAAACTGTCCCTCTAAGGAACTAAACTAAACTATTTCAGGATAATTAATGCTAATAGTTATTTGACATGGCAAACCAGTAAACACAGGATAGGTGAAAATGAAAAACTCAAATATTGGCCCTCAGGGCTTTCTCGATTGTTAAAGAATCACAAAAGCAAAACCCTTTATTATTTTCATAAATGTCTAGTTAGCCAATATTTTCTAGTTTTTGTGAGAGTAGAGGGAAAGTAAATATTGTAGGTCTTAATTTGCATTTGATTTTCACACAACTCTACCCTGAAGGTGTAAAAGACTTCACTTTGAATAGGTTAATAACCTATTCCTTGTTCAGTAATGTCCTTGTCTCCCAGACAAATGTTAACACATTGTAAATGCATCCAGATTAAGACAAGCTGCATTTCATCTATGTATTTAGGGTAGTAAACCCAATCCTAGAGACTGGTGGATCATAACCTTAAACTTGGGTAGGCAATAATTATCCTCTGAATGAAATCCTTGTCATGACACTGTTTGACCATCTCCTCAGGCAACACTGAAAAGTCAAAATACCTAGTATAATGCTGCTATTTTAGCAGCCACCTAACCATCAGACAGCAAAATTGACTTCGAAGCCTAATTAAAAGTGGTTTAGTGTGAGTTAGCTAATGTAAGACATAATCATGACATAAACATCTCTTTTGGCACTAAGGACCTGACTGTGAAACAGATTAAATTTCAATATGGTTTCAGGTTATTAAAAAAACCTACCTAATTTCCTGAATGGGAAACATTCAAGCCTTAAACCTGATGAATTTAATTTTTAAGTTTGAACAGTTGCAAACTCCTGAAGTTTCCAAATGCAAACATGGGTGGGCAGGGGTTATGTGAAGTTATGTGGTTTCATGTTGTTGGCAAACACTATTCATGAACTCTGCAAATCTCTCCTCTTCTAACGCCTCCATTCATGCACCTTTTCAGACATTAGCCAAACCAAAAGTTACTATCAACTTGGGGAAAAAGTATTTTTTTTCTTCTTTAAACACTTCCCCCACTCACACTGTTTCATGGTTTCTTATATAATAATCCTCTTATTTTCAGAATGGCTAGCTCTGACCAGTTTAGATACTGGCTACCTACCATTGAGGAGACCTCTTAGCCATGGAATTTATTAACAACAAGGTCTAGGCTGAGCCATTTTTTCATCCACCTCCTAGAAGGTCATCCAGGCAGGACTACTGTGGATCTTCTTTTCCTTCCCCCAGTGCCATAAAGGATGGGTGTGCTGGAGGAGAAAAATCGTGGGTAGAAACATTGCCATTGCTCCCAACTGAAAAAGCCCTACTGAGTTTACTTTATAAATAAATAAATACACCCCAGTGGAAAAGCACGAGTTTATGAAATGAAACATAAAACATATACTATGTGATTCACTCAATAATCCTATTTATACCTCAAAAATAAAAAGGGCTCACATAGTCCAAAATGAAAGGTTTGCAATTCTGTAAATAAAACCATATTTCAGCCTCCTCTTCCTGTTCTGGCCTAAACATTTATATTTGAGATCAGTCATGTTGGCTAACTCATGGAAAGAGAAGTCGTGATTTCTCTCAGTCATTCTTTATTTTAACTTTGTGTGATTCCAGGTCTTTGTTATTAAGATCAAAGCAGATTTCAATGAAACTGCATCAGTAGTGTCATCTGCCTGTAATCTGTCAAAACCGTCTTCAACTGTGTTTTTGTAAATTTAATGCCTCTCTGTAAAGTCCCTAGTTATTTAAAAAGCTTGTTTTGTTTTCATCGAAGTCCACTTTGTGATCAGTGCAAATTTCAACAATTTTATGGTCTCTGGATGGAAATGTAGGGACACAGGACCGACTTCTCCACTGATATAAATGGCTGAAACTCCATTAATGTCAAACCAGCAGAGACTACACCTAAACGTTTTTCACAGTGTCCTTGAGAAAATGGTCATCCTCTTTTTCAGTCAACCAACCATGAGGCTCATGGTTATTGAGGAAGAAATTTTGAACTTCCCTGTTGTGCTTTAGAATTGTTAAATAGTGTCATGAACGCCCATATGTCATAAATTTAAGATGATTGCACCTGAGGCATTCTCTCATCTTTTTAGTTTTATTTTCATTTTCTGAGCATTTTCTTGTCATACTGCATTCTACATTCTACATTCTAACCTGCTCTTAAAAATCTCCAATGATGG
>NW_020664409.1:60645155-60665217 GCF_002925995.2 Terrapene triunguis
CCCCCCTTATAGTAGCTCCATCTAGGTAGCATTTCATAAGTTTGTTTATGCGAAGGTCATGTGAGACAGTATCAAAAGCTAAAGTCAAGATATACCACGTCTACCACTTCCCCCCATCCACAAGGCTTGTTACCTTGTCAAAGAAAGCTATCAGGTTGGTTTGACACGATTTGTTCTTGACAAATTCACACTGATTGTTAGGTATCATCTTATTACCTTCTAGATGTTTGCAAATTAATTGCTTAATTATTTGCTCCATTATTCTTCCAGGTACAGAAGTTAAGCTGAATGGTCTGTAATTCCCCAGGTTGTCCTTATTTCCCTTTTTATAGATTGGCACTATATTTGCCATTTTCCAGTCATTTGGAATCTCTCCTATCTTCCATAACTTTTCAAAGATAATTGCTAATGGCTCAGATATTTCCTCAGTCAGCTCCTTGAGTATTCTAGGATGCATTTCATCAGGCCCTGGTGACTTGAAGACCTCTAACTCATCTAAGTAATTTTTAACTTGTTCTTTTCCTTTTTAGCCTCTGATCCTACCTCATTTTCACTGACATTCTCTATGTTGGATGCCCAATCACCACCAACCTTCCTGGTGAAAACCAAAACAAAGAAGTCATTAAGCAAAGCACCTCTGCCATTTCCACATTTTCTGTTATTATTTCCCGCCACCACCATTGAGTAATGGGCCTACCCTGTCCTTGGTCTTCCTCTTGTTTCTAATGATGTCCTTCACACAACATGACCTCGCATGCACCATGTGTACAAGGTCACGCTTGTACTTTCAGATGTAGAACAAAATGGTATCCTCCTCGCAACATGAGTGTGAGGTCACAGTGGTGGGAGCATTCTAGTAGTTGCCCATTTAGGTCATATCATTGCTCATTTATGAGCATAAATTTGATCTAGTTGGTGTTACTGAAACTTGGTGGGATGATTACCATGATTAGAATGTTAAAATCAACGGTTATAACCTATTTAGGAAGGATCAAGTGGGCAAAATGGGAGGTGGAGTGGCATTCTGTCACAAATGTCATTACCTGTTTCAGATGCCTCTGAAGAAGTGGGTTTTTTTACCCATGAAAGCTTATACCTAAATAAATCTGTTAGTCTTTAAGGTGCCACCGGATTCCTCGTTGTTTTTGTGGATACAGATTAATATGGCTACCCCTCTGATACCTGTTTCTGAATCATTGATAACTCAGAAGAACTATCCTTGAGTTCTTATGAGTCAATGTTCTAACAGCTAAAGCACAGGGTATTAGCTGGTGTTTGCTACAGACCACCATATCACACTAGTGAACAGAATAAACACCTCCTTGTGGGCCTACCTATAGTGTGTAGGAAAAAAAACCTGTGTGATTGTGGAGGACTTCAATTTGAGTTATGTATGCTGGAGGAACAAGATGGGTAAGATAATATCTTTATGCTGGTAGATTCATATTTTTAAATATTGTAGATGACAATTGCCTAACTCAGTGGTCCCCAAATTGTAGGGTGCTGAGGAATGTTCATGGGTGGGGGGCGTGATGGGGCCCAGGCCAGCCCCCACAGGGGGAGGAGAGGGAGTGCCCCCCTGCCCTGCTTTGCCCACATCTCCACTCTGGCCTCGCCCCTAACCACCGGCTCCCAGCTGTGCTTCTGGCCATAGACCCAGCTGTGGCCCCAGCTGTGACTCCGCTCCCAGCTGCAGCTCCGGCCCCGACTGCAGGCCCATTCCTGGTCACAGCCCCTGGCTCTGACTGCAGCCCCACTTCTGGTCATGGCCCCAGCTACAGCACCGGCGACATTCCTATCCACGGCTCTGCTTCCAGCTGTGACTCCTGGCCCTGACCGTGGCCCCACTGCTGGCCCCGGCTCATGACCGCAGCACCCAGCGGGGCAGGGACCAGGTAAAGGGGACCAAAAAAACTTGTTGATCACTGGCCTAACTCAAAAAATGGTGCATGCTACACAGGGGAATTCTCTATTAGACCTCTTCTTGACAGATAAAGAGGAATGATCACAGAACTAAAAATTAATGGTAGCTTAGGTACAAGTGATCATGACTTGATCACATTTATAATGTGCAAGCACAATAAAGTCCAGACCAATGATATAGACACACATACATGCACACACACACTTGGTGCTTTAAAAGGGCCAATTCCACAAACCTCAACACAATTATGAACTAAATCAGGTGGGAGAAATAATTTAAGCAGAAAAATGTGAATAATACTTGGGAATTGTTTATGAACATTTTACTAGATGCCCCAAAAGCCACAATCCTACAACTGAGGAAAAAGGCTGTACTGGTTAAAAAAACTGACCTGACAGAGAGGGGAAGAGAAGGCAGCTATAAAAAATAAAATAAAATGATATATATATATATCAATTGGAAGAAAGTAGAAGTTGATAGTAAGGAATATAAATCAGATGCTAGGTATTATAGAATATTGATAGGGAAACAAAGGAACACAAGGAGAACTCTATGGCCAGCAGAATGAAAGACAATAAGAAAATGGTCTTTAAGAATATTAGGAACAAAAAGAATCCTAACAGAGGTATTAGTCCATTACTAGATGTAAATGGTAGAATTATCAATAATAATGCAGAAAAGGGAGAAAAGTTCAATAAATATTTCTGTTCTGTATTTGGGAAAAAACAGATAATGTAGTCATATCATATGCTAACACTCTTTCCAATCCAGTAGTATCTTAGGAGGATGCTGAAAAGCATCTACTAAAGATATAGATTTTAAAATCAGCAGGTCCAGATAACTTGCATGCAAGAGTTTTAAAAGAGCTGGCTGAGGAGCTTGTTGAGCTGTTAATATTGATTTTCAATAAGTCTTGGAACACTGGGGAATTTCCAGAAGGCAGGAAGAAAGCTAATATTGTGCCAATATTTAGAGAGGGTAAATGGGCTGACTAATTATAGGATTGTCGGTCTGACATCAATCCCAGGCAAGCTAATGGAGCAGCTGATATGGGACTCAATTAATAAAGAATTAAAAGAGTGTAAATGCAATTAATGCCAATCAACATGGAAAACAGAGCCTGTCAAACTAACTTGATCTCATAGACTCATAGACTTTAAGGTCAGAAGGGACCATTATGATCTTCTAGTCTGACCTCCTGCACAATGCAGGCCACAGAATCTCACCCACCCACTCCTGTAACAAACCCCTGACCTATGTCTGAGCTATTGAAGTCCTCAACTTGTGGTTTAAAGACTTCAAGGTGCAGAGAATCCTCCAGCAAGTGACCCGTGCCCCACGCTGCAGAGGATTGCGAAAACACCCCAGGGCCTCTGCCAATCTGCCCTGGAGGAAAAATCCTTCCCGACCCCAAATATGGTGATCACCTAAACCCTGAGCATGTGGGCAAGACTCACCAGCCAGCACCCAGGAAAGAATTCTCTGTAGTAACTCAGATCCCACCCTATCTAGTGTCCCGTCACAGGCCATTGGGCATATTTACCGCTTATAGTTAAAGATCAATTGCCAAAATTAGGCTATCTCATCATACCATCCCTTCCATAAACTTATCAAGCTTAGTCTTGAAGCCAGATATGTCTTTTGCCTCCACTGCTCCCCTTGGAAGGCTATTCCAGAACTTCACTCCTCTGATGGTTAGAAATCTTCATCTAATTTCAAGTCTAAACTTCCTGATAGCCAGTTTATATCCATTTGTTCTTGTGTCCACATTGGTACTGAGCTTAAATAATTCCTCTCCCTCCCTGGTATTTATCCCTCTGATATATTTATAGAGAGCAATCATATCTCCCCTCAGCCTTCTTTTGCTTAGGCTAAACAAGCCAAGCTCTTTGAGTCTCCTTTCATAAGACAGGTTTTCCATTCCTCGGATCATCCTAGTAGCCCTTCTCTGTACCTGTTCCAGTTTGAATTCATCCTTCTTAAACATGGGAGACCAGAACTGCACACAATATTCCAGATGAGGTCTCACCAGTGTCTTGTATAATGGTACTAACACCTCCTTATCTCTACTGGAAATACCTCGCCTGATGCATCCCAAGACCACATTAGCTTTTTTCACAACCATATCACATTGGCAGCTCATAGTCATCCTGTGATCAGCCAATACTCCAAGGACCTTCTCCTCCTCTGTTACTTCCAAGTGATGCATCCCCAGTTTATAACAAAAATTCTTGTTATTAATCCCTAAATGCATGACCTGCACTTTTCACTATTAAATTCCATCCTATTACTATTACTCCATTTTACAAGGTCATCCAGATCTTTCTGTAGGATATCCCGGTCCCCCTCTGTATTGGCAATACCTCCCAGCTTTGTGTCATCTGCAAACTTTATTAGCACATTCCCACTTTTTGTGCCAAGGTCAGTAATAAAAAGATTAAATAAGATTGGTCCCAAAACCGATCAGGATACTGGGCTGGATGGACCTTTGGTCTGATCCAGGACGGCCATTCTTATGTTCTTATGATCCCTGAGAAACTCCACTAATAACCTCCTTCTAGCCTGACAGTTCACCATTCAATATGATCCGTTGTAGTCTCCCCTTTAATCAGTTCCTTATCCACCTTTCAATTTTCATATTGATCCCCATCTTTTCCAATTTAGCTAATAATTCCCCATGTGGAACCGTATCAAATGCCTTACTGAAATCGAGGTAAATTAGATCCACTATGTTTCCTTTGTCTAAAAAAATCTGTTACCTTCTCAAAGAAGGAGATCAGGTAGGTTTGGCACGATCTATCTTTTGTAAAACCATGTTGTATTTTGTCCCAATTACCATTGGTCTCAATGTCCTTAACTACTTTCACCTTCAAAATTTTTTCCAAGACCTTGCATACTACAGATGTCAAACAAACAGGCCTATAGTTACCTGGATCGCTTTTTTCCCCTTTCTTAAAAATAGGAACTATGTTAGCAATTCTCCAGTCATACGGTACAACCCCTAAGTTTATAGATTCATTAAAAATTCTTGCTAATGGGCTTGCAATTTCATGTGCCAGTTCCTTTAATATTTTTGGATGAAGATTATCTGGGCCCCCCGATTTAGTTCCATTAAGCTGTTCAAGTTTGGCTTCTACCTCGGATGTGGTAATATCTACCTCCATATCCTTAGTACCATTTGTCATCCTACCATTATCCCTAAGCTCCTCATTAGCCTCATTAAAGACTGAGGCAAAGTATTTGTTTAGATATTGGGCCATTCCTAAATTATCCTTAACCTCCGCTCCATCCTCAGTGTTTAGCGGTTCCACTTCTTCTTTCTTTGTTTTCTTCTTATTTATATGGCTATAGAACCTTTTACTATTGGTTTTAATTCCCTTTGCAAGGTCCAACTCTACATGCCTTTTGGCCTTTCTCACTTTATCCCTACATGTTCTGACCTCAATAACGTAGCTTTCCTTGGTGATCCCTCCCATCTTCCACTCCTTGTAGGCTTTCTGCTTTTTCATAATCACCTCTCTGAGATGCTTGCTCATCCAGCTTGGTCTACAACTCCTGCCTATGAGTTTTTCCCCCTTTCTTGGGATGCAGGCTTCTGATAGTTTCTGCAACCTTGACTTGAAGTAAATCCAGGCCTCCTCCGCCTTTAGATCCACAAGTTCTTCAGTCCAATCCACTTCCCTAACTAATTTCCTTAATTTTTTAAAGTTAGCCCTTTTGAAATCAAAAACCCTAGTCACAGATCCATTTTTGTTTATCCTTCCATTTAGTTTGAACTGAATTAGCTCATGATCGCTCGAAACAAGGTTGTCCCCTACAACCATTTCTTCTATGAGGTCCTCACTACTCACCAAAACCAAATCTAAAATGGCATCCCTTCTTGTTGGTTCAGCAACTACTTGGTGAAGGAATCCATCAGCTATCGCATCCAGGAAAATCTGAGCCCTATTATTACTACTAGCACTTGTCCTCCAGTCTATCTCTGGGAAGTTAAAGTCTCCCATGATCACACAATTCCCATTAGTATTTACTTCATTAAAAACATTAAAGAGGCCTCTATCCATATCCAAATTGCATCCCGGCAGTCTACAGCACACTCCAAGCACTATCCCAGGGGAAGCTTTAATAGCTTTCTTCCCCAATGTGATTTTTGCCCGGACAGACTCTGTCTTATCCATTCCATCACTTCTTATTTCTTTACAGTCTACCTCTTCATTGATATACAATGCTACTCCACCACCTTTGCTTTTATTTCTGTCTTTCCTAAACAGCACATACCCTTCAATACCTATACTCCAGTCATGACTACTATTCCATCATGTTTCTGTTATCCCTATAATATCTGGTTTCACTTCCTGCACCAATAGCTCTAGTTCCTCCATTTTGTTACCTAGGCTCCTCGCATTAGTGTGTTTGGCTTCTCTCACATTCTTTATCCGATTAGGCACAGACATTCTACCGCCAGTATCACCTATTAGACTGGTATCTACACTACCCTTCCTCCTTATGTCCATTCTCCAACCCACTGTATCCTTTCTTACTTTGTTTTCTTCCCTCTCAATGTTAAAATCCGGCGTGGAGATTACCTGGACATCTCCTGTCCATCTCCCCCAAATTCCTAGTTTAAAGCTCTCCTAATCAGTTGTGCCAGCCTCCATCCTAGAAGTCTATTTCCCTCCCTACTCAGGTGAAGTCCATCCCAAGAGAACAGTCCTCTGTCCATGAATGCTTCCCAGTGGCCATACATCCCAAAGCCCTCCTTATAGCACCATTGCCTGAGCCATCTGTTGATCATCATAATCTTGTCACACCTTTGTTGCCCTTCTCTATGAACAGGCAGAATCCCACTGAAGATCACCTGAGCCTCAATTTCCTTAAGCTTCTTCCCCAGTCTGGCATAGTCTCCCTTGATACATTCCAGTGAGAATCTAGCCGTATCATTTGTTCCCACATGAAGGACAATCAGTGGATTCTTTCCCGCTCCCATTAGGATCCTCTTCAGCCTCAGGTCCACATCCCGTATCAGCACCCAGCAGACAGCACACCCTTCTGTTCTCCGGATCAGCTCTAGTTACAGCCCTGTCTATTCTTTTCAGTAAGGAGTCTCCAATCACGTAGACTTGCCTTTTCCTAGTGAAGGTGCAATTCTCTGGTCTATCCCCTGTTCCCTCTGGCTGCAAGTCCTCTCAATTCCTATTGTCCCTTGCAATCCTCCTAGCTGCTCTTCTCTTCTTCCTTGCCCTCTCACCTTCAGTGACCACCTGCTGTGTCCCCTCTTCATTTTCCAGCTCCGCAAACCTGTTCCTGAGCTCTATTTCTCCTTCACTAGCCCATCTTTTCCTCTGCCTGGTTCTCTTAGTCACATGCTGCCACTGTCCACTTTCCTCACCCCGCAGTCTCCCCTCAGAGTTCTTTGGTCAAGCTTCCATCTGCAAGTCTGAGCTTTTCCCCTCAGCCTCCTCATGTCTTTGCTCCGTCATCTGCTCAAACCCCCTTCTAAACTCAACCAGAGTTTCCACCTGCATCTCCAATCCTCGGATCTTTTCTTCCATCAGCTCTATCAGGCAGCACTTGATGCAGATGAAACTCTTTTCAGGTACCCCCTCCAGGATCATGTACATGCTGCAGCTTCCACATCCAGTCATCTTCATAGTGTCTTCCACTGCTTGGGTCACTACCACTGCTGCCTCTGTATCTGTCAGAGCCTTCGCAGTTAAGTCCTGTTAGTCTGGGAAACACAAACCAAAACAAAACACCACCACCCACAGCAACACAAACCCCCAACGAGCACCAAAACACTGCCAGACCACCACACACTCCCTTCACTAGCCTGTCTGTTCCTCTGCCTGTCTCTCTTAGTCTTCCCCCAAACTCCCCTTGCAAACTCCCACTCAAACTCCCCTGTTTACAGCTCTGTTTGCTGGCTCCTGTGCCACTGCAGCTGTCTATGATTACAAGTTTGGTTAATAAAGATAATAGTGTTGATGTAATATACTTAGACTTCTGTAAGGCATTTTACTTGGTATTGCAAAACATTTTGATTGAATACTAGAAAGATATAAAAGTGACATGGCACACATTAAATGGATTAAAAGCTGGCTAACGGATAGGTCTCAAAATGTAATTGTAAATGGGGAATCATCACCAAGTGGTTGTGTTTCTAGTGGAGTCTCACACGGATCAGTTCTTGGCCCTACGCTATTTAACATTTTTATTAATGACCTGGGAGAAATCATAACATCATCACTGATAAAGAAACTGGGGAGTGATAAATAAGGAAGAGGACACGACACTGATACAGAGCGATCTCGATGACTTGGCAAGTGGGCACAAGCAAACAATATGCATTTTAATATGGCTAAATATATACATCAAGGAGCACAGAATGTAGGCCATGCTTATAGGATGGGGGATTTTAGTCTGGCAAGCAGTGACTCTGAAAAAGATTTGGGGGTCATGGTGGATAATCAGCTGAAAATGAACTCCCGGTGCGATGCTGTGGCCAAAAGGGCTAATGTAATCCTTGGCTGCATAAACTGGGGAATCTCGCGCAGGAGTAGGAAGGTTATTTTATCTTTGTATTTGGCACTGGTGCAACCGCTGCTGGAATACTGTGTCCAGTTCTGTTGGTCACAATTCAAGAAGAATGTTGATAAATTGGAGAAGATTCAGAGAAGAGCCACAGGAGTAATTAAAGGATTAGAAAACATGCCTTATAGTGATATACTCAAGAAAATTAATTTATTTAGTTTAACAAAGAGAAGGATAAAGGGTGAATTGATTACAGTGTACAAGGACTTACACAGGGAACAAATATGTAACAATGGGCTCTTCAATCTAGCAGAAAAAGGTGTAGCACTCTCTGTTGGCTGGAAGTTGAAGCTAGACAAATCCAGACTGGAAAGAAGATGTATATTTTCAACAGTGAGAGTAGTTAACCATTGAAACAATTTACCAAGGGTCATGGTGGATTCTCTGTAGTAATTATTTTGGGGGAAGTTTTATGGCCTTTGTTATACAGGAGGTCAGACTAGATCAGTGGTGGGCAACCTGTTGGCCGCAGGTTGCCCACCACTGGACTAGATGATCACAATGGTCCCTTCTGGCCTTGGAATCTATTAATCTAGTTTCTGTTTCAGAAACCAAAACGTTAAGTAAGAAAGCATAATTCCCTGTACGGGTGCTTGTAGACAATTACCAGATCATTTCTCATGTTTGACCAATCATTTGCATTAATATCAAAACTAATTATTTTAGTTTTTCCTTTAATTTCCCCTGTATTTCTTCAGTTACAGCATCTAGTAATAGACACATGATCTTGAATCTGTCTGGAGAAATATATCCAGTGGGAAGTGCTTCAACCATTTCTTGAAGATGTTTATTTTGTGTTACAATGAAGATGATGCGGCTAGCTTGAAATAAAGGTTCAGCTTTCTTGTCAAGTTCACGTTTTTTGCTTTTCTGTTTTTATTGTCATGAGCACGATTTATCTTTGCCATTTATTTGGATGTCAAGGTTGAATAGAAGAAACTGTTTTCTGAATGAAACACGTTGAAAAACGGTGGAAGATCTGGGAGTTGGGACAAAGATTGAAATCATCAAAAAGGCTAATGATGGAAGTGGCATTAAATGTCTTACCTGCAGGATTTTCAAACTCATCCATGTTCTGTTCTTCCCACACAACATACCTCCCAAACAGAAGTTTAATTCAGTGTCCCTTTCTATCATGAAAAATGTGAAGAAATTCATTTTTATACTTTTGAAATTGAACATGAATCCTTTCTATTTTGTACCTAGGTACTCTTGACAATATTTACATTTTACTTCAGAAAAATTACCTGTTTTAATGGATTCAGTCCATTCAATCACTTCTCCTCTACCACTTCCTTCAACTTTAGATATGTTGAGTCTAATAAACTCATACACCAATGTCTGGTAATGACTAAATAATAATCTCCTTTTTGCATTGTTGAACAAGTGCTTTCACATTCATTTAAGTTAGAATGAGAAACAACCACTCATTCTGGGGCTGTGGGCCAAGGGCAGAGGTAATGTCTTACTACTGACTAAAACTGGTTAAAATATTTGAAGGAGGTTAAGGATTACTCTAGGTATTATTACCAAGACTGGTGTTCAGTATATTTATAAGTTACTTGTAAAATGAGCTGAATAGCTATCTAGGAAAATGTGATAGCACAATACTATTTAGGTTAGCCAAGAATAGGAAGGATTGCAAGGAACTCCTGAAGTACCTAATACATCTAGGAAATTGAGCATGGAAAGTGAAATTCATTGTAGACAAGTGCAAAATAATGTATATTGAAAGCAGCAACTTAGGGCTGGATCCTGTGAGATACAGAGCACTTCCTGGTGGACACTCAGCATCTCTCACGATAGGCCTGTTTTTGCTCATGGCTTTTGGTTTTATTTTATTATTTTAAGAAACCTAGATGAGTTCTGAATTAGTCATAACCCAGTAGGAAAAAGGTATATCGGTTTCATTGTTGCTTTCAATTTGTTTCAACCAAGACCTCTTGATATTTATTTTCTTCGTTCCCCTCGCTGATTGATGTAGCTTTGAGACTTCAGCAATGCAATCTCATTCAGAGACATGGGAAAATAGAACTGGTTTAAATACATTCCTGCCCAGGTTTCTGGGTGTCAAACTGCAGTCTCACTGGAGTCAGTTGCCAAAATGCCATGCACTAAAAGTATTTCCAATAGCAATACCATGAAACTGCTGTTTCTTGTGGCATGTAAAGAAAACAGAGGTGAGGCCAGCTGCCCTGTGATCTGAAAACTGGCTATCAGAACAGTGAACATGAAAACAAAATCAACTGTGAGAGAATTTTCCCTAAAGGTGTAGCCCATTTTCTAGGTTCTTTCTGATGAATCTTCTGCAGCATAAAAGTGTAAAAGGAGACTAGGCCTTACTGCAAAATTATATTAGCTAATATCTAATACAAAGCCCCATCAGATAATCCAACTTTAAGTTAAAGATATTATTTTGGGAAGAGTCACATGAGTTATACTTTTGCAGTTAGATATGGTTGGTGTCTGAAGTGATAGCTCACCACTAATACCTGAACAAGTGTGGAGGGACAATACTCACAGAGACTCCTGAACTTTAGAACTCATTAGTAAGCTAAGCCTTATTTAGGTATGGCTTACCTATTACATTACTAGATTAGCCATTTAAAGATATTTTGTTACGCATTAAGCAGCCAGCAGAGATCACAGAGAACCAGTGTAATACACTCAAGATGAAATATATTGCTTAACAAGCAGACTACCTAACTCTGCACCAGTCTCAATTTCTGGATGGATTTAAGATGTAACCCCTTGTAGACGACATTGCAATAAAATAATCTCGAAGTGACAAAGGCAATGTCTAGAACCAAAAAGAATGTTTGCAGCCTCCTGGCTGTACAAAAATGAAAAAACCATCCTAGCTGGTGCTGCTACTTGAACCTATAATAGCAGCTGGGAATCTAACCGGAGACCGAGACCACAAACTGAAACAGCAAAAGGCAGGCACATGTATCTGCCTCAGTCAAAGTGGCAGATATTATCTTCATCATATCATCTGGTTTTCTTTCCCAACAAACCACCCTCATCTCAATGGCAACTAGAGATAGTGTCAACCCACCAGCCCCCATCCATGCACAAATTTTAACCAAACACTGGTTAAAAGCAATGTACTGCTTTAGTTGAGTTAGATGTAATAGATACACAGAGATGGGTATCATCAGCATGCCAAAGATATTGCAACTAATGTATCCTTACTAATCTTGCTGAGAACCCCATATACACATTAAATAACATTTGAGACGAGATGGAAACTTGCTGAGTCCTGAGAACTCTATCAGGCAAGAGGAGCAATTGCCCATCATCATTCTTTGAGAACACTGTATGGGGAAAAGAAACAAAAGGAGCTGCACAACAACAACCTTATCCACCCCTCTGTAATCTGCAGACAAGTCATCAATACCTCATGATGAATGGTATGAAGGACAAGTGAACACCTGGCTTCATTGAAGTCAATGGGAATTTTTCCATTGACTTCAATGAGATCAGGATTTCACCCTTGATCTTCATGAACTGGAAGAGGATCATCTACCAACAAGTAGTGCATCTTTCTAGGCTGTACCCGGTTGGTACCTAAAATGAAAAGAGTTTGCCAGAAGCTGGGAATGGGCGACAGGGGATGGATCACTTCATGATTACCTGTTCTGTTCATTCCCTCTGAAGCACCTGGCATTGGCCACTGTCGGAAGACAGAATACTGGGCTAGATGGACCTTTGGTCTGACTCAGTATGGACGTTCTTATATAAGGAGTCTGGGGCAATTAAATACCGTAAGACATACTACAACCTTCTCTATAACCTTAACTAAGAATGGAAAATTACATAAAAGATAATTGGCCAGTATCAAGTAAGAGTTTGATTAATAGTGGTCATATAGATGCTGCTTCAATGGAATCACAGAATCACAGAAATGTAGGTCTGGAAGCGAGTAGTCATCTAGTCCAACCCCCATGCTGAGGCAGGACCAAGTATACCTAGACCATCCCTGACAAATGTTTGTTTAATTTGTTCTTAAAAACCTTCAATTATAGGGATTCCACAACCTCCCTTGGTAACTTATTTGAGTACTTAACTATCCTTACAGGTAGAAAGTTTTTTCTAATAACTAACCTAAATCTCTTTTACTGCTGATTAAACCCATTACTTCTTGTCCTACCTTCAGTGAGCATGGGCAACAATTAATCACCATCCTCTTTATAACAGCCCTTAACATATTTAAAGACTATTATCATGCCCCCCTATTGTTTTCTTTTCTCAAGACTAAACATACCCAGTTTTTTTAACCTTTCCTCATAGGTCAGGTTTTCTAAACCTTTTATCATTTTGTTGCTCTTCTCTGGACTTTCTCTGAATTTGTCCACATCTTTCTTCAAGTGTGGCACCCAAAACTGAACAAAATATTTGAGCTGAGGGTCACCAGTGCAGAGTAAGTGGAACAATTACCTCCTGTGTCTAACATACAACACACACCTGTTAATACACCCTTTTTTTTACAACTGCATCACAATGCTGGCTCACTCACTATAACCACCAGATCCTTTTCAGCAGTACTACTACCTTGCCTGTTATTCCCCATGCACTAAGGGACCTCACTAGATATGTCCTCACAGTTTGACAGGGAACCGGTGATTAATACTTTTGAATTATGGTTTTGCAACCAATCATGCATCCACCTTATAGTAATTTCATCTAGACCACATATCCCAGGTTTGCTTATGAGACTGTCATGTGGGACAGTGTCAAGAACTTCAGTGAAATAAAGATAAATCACATTTACTGCTTCCCCTCTATTCACTAGGCCAATAACCCTGTCAAAGAATCTGACAATCTGCTCTCCCTCAAAGAGCCACTGATAGTTTTCACCAGCAATGGGCCCAGTCCTATTCTTCTGGTCTTCAGCAGCCTGAGGGGACATGGATTCTGAGCGTAAGTGATGTTTCAAATGTTCATAATTGGAAAATTATTATGGATTTTTCTTTTTCTCTTAATTTAGTGACGCACTGGCATTTAAAAAATTCTTTCTAAGATGCAATGGCACTTGGAATTTGAAACCTGACATTTAAAATTGTTAACTTGTGAAAAGACAGAACCATTTGCTCGTGCGTAGATTGGAAAAATATTCAAAATGTGAGTATCAGTGAGAGAGAGAAAGAAAGAGAGAGGCAGCATGCACCCAGCATTTTAACTTACTTCTTATGTTAACAGAAGAAATTAACAGTCAGAAACAAATTGATTCCTTTTCTTATTGTCTTTGAGATGAACAGTTCTTGGGCTAATCAAGAAAAATCTGGATAGTTTGCATTAAATGGGAAAGAATTGAGTGGAGCAGATTTGAGAAATGATCACACTCTGGCCTGTCCTCTCTGTATTATTTTCTGGCTAATGTTTGGGGGGGGGTTGTACTTCGTACAGCTGTCTGCCAGTGGACAGGCTGCAGAAATCCTTACTGCCATGCTTATTTATGGAAAGTTTCCTTTTACTAGTAGATGCTAATAAATCATTGAGAAAGAATTACTTCATTTTCATTTATTTCGAAATGGTTTTGTATGGTAAGAATTGTTCAAAGTATAAGTGTAAATTGTTATCTTGTTTAAAGTCTTCAGAAAAATGTTGGTATATACCTCTTTATTTGGT
The DNA here is from genome assembly GCF_002925995.2 of Terrapene triunguis. Taxonomy (NCBI): domain Eukaryota; kingdom Metazoa; phylum Chordata; order Testudines; family Emydidae; genus Terrapene; species Terrapene triunguis. The sequence continues at coordinate 60,659,302 of NW_020664409.1, forward strand.
GAGGAGAACTACCTTTAGCTTATGTAAATCATTTGCATTCAACGACTCAAAATTTCAGGATCAAAAGATTAGAGATTTCTTGGGTATACCTTAACAGTAATTTGTAAACAATAGTTTATTTAATTTCTTTCTTAAGTTAGTATTAATTTATTGATTTCTGGAGATGTAAATTGATATTCCAGGAACCTGTGCAACTAAGGTGGAGAACTGCAGGAGAGATCTGAAAAAGTAGCTCAGAAATCATAAGATCTGATGATGGAAAATTATACAGGATCTGGGATTAACCTCATGTGTCTTAATAATGATTTTGGAGGTGGTCAGAAAATATCATAGTCTAAATATTAAAAAATCCAATGGGAGCCTGAAGGGAAATCTAAAGTAAATTTTACTGGTTAATCCAAGTGAATGTGAAATCACAGAAGGTTTTTTACAGTTATTTTAACTCTAGTGTGTGTAGCGTAACCCCTTGAAAATGAGGCTCCCTACCAGATCTAACAGACTTTCCCTGAGTGGGTACATTTCCATCCAGCCCAATCTCACATCCACGTGTCGCAGGGAACCAGTCTTCAACTCTCTGCATTGGCTCTCTATTCAAGATTTGGGAGTCAGGACTTGATAGTCAAAGCCCTTCCTGACACTAGCCCACATGACTTGAGGTATCGCCTTTCTCCCTGTGACCAGGACTTCTCATGACAGTTACATTCCTTGGGAACATGAATGGTCAACCACAATGGTGAAACTTCAGGAGACAGAGCAGTCTCAGCAGCTGGCACCACGGTGGAAATCACTTTCAAAAGAGACTAGCATTGGGATTTTCAAAGCATCTAAGTGACTTAGAAGCTCAACCTTTCAAAGTCAATGGAACTTCTGCTTAAACATTTTTGATAACCCCACCTTAAAAGTAAAACAAAAATAGGGTTACCATTCGTCCGGATTTACCCGGACATGTCCTCCTTTTTGTGTTAAAAATAGCGTCCGGGGGGGAATTTGCAAATCACTAAAATTGTCCGGGATTCCCCCCCCCAGGCAGAGCGAGGTGCGGCTGGGAGGGCTGCAGGAAAGTCAGCCGCTCCCATGGGGCTCTGGCAGCCAGAGCCCTTCCCCCGTAGCTTGCCGGGCTGGACTCCGGAGCAGCTGTAGAGCTCCTCCTCCCCGCCCCCCCCACCCCCGCATTCTGAGCCGGCCGGCCTGCCGCGCCGTTTGCATTGGGCCTCGGCAGCTCCTCCTCCCCTGCTGCCCAGCGCCCCGCTCCGGCAGCACTGTGCGGGGGCAGGGACCGGGTTGTGTGTTGCGCTGGGGAGCGCAGCCACGTGTCCGGCTCCGCACAGAGCCCAACAGGGTAAGGGGGCCAGGGGGCAGGAGAAGGGGCAGGGAGATTTTGGAGGAGGCAGTCAAGAGACGGGGGCGGGAGGTCGGGAGTTCGGGGGGGAGCTTTTTGGGGGGGGGTGGAAAAGGTTTTGGGCAGTCAGGGTACAGGTAGGGGGTAGGGTCCTGGGGGGCAGTTAGGGTTGGGGAGGGTCTTAGGAGGGGGCAGTTAGGGGACAAGGAACAGGGAGGCTTGGGACCCCTCTTTGAGGAAAGCCTCTGGATTGCAAGTCCAACCGCTACCTCCTCGTGGTGAGAGCCGGTAACTGGCTTGGATAGCCAGGCGGATTGCGGAGGACGAACCCACATCCCACATTTAGTGGGGTGTGGGACGGGGTTGGGCAGCCCCATATGGTGCCACATGGATGCCCCCCTGGTAAGGGTAGCCTCCCCCAGGTACGGGTTGACTCCCCCTGGTAAGGGTTAGATTCCCCCTGGTAAGGGTAGTCTCCCCCAGGCACGGGTTAGTTTCCCCCTGGAAAGGGTAAGTTTCCCCCAGGTACGGGTTAGTTTCCCCCTGGAAAGGGTTAGTTTCCCCCTGAGAAGGGTAAATCTTTTAGCTATGGAAAAAAGTAATTTATATTTTTATACCGGATTGGCGCTGGACCGGGTTAATAACGCCCCCGCTGTTGGCTTTGATGCCCCGGCTGACAGTGTTAAATATATTAGGGGTGTGATCAGGGTCGCTGGACCAATGAATAAAATGGTGTGGACTATAATGAAGTCTCATGAGCATGAGAGTGAGAATCAAGTCCTCCCAGTGGAGCATGGAGAGGAGGTAGAGGAGAATGTTTGTGATGATCATGGTGAGGAGATTTTATCTATCTTACCGATGGTTTTTACAAGGGACACTTTTAATGATTTAACTATGGAAAGTTTCAATCCAGATTTTAAGTATTTAAGTACATTTGATGATCCATATGTTAGCGAATCGGGATATCTTAATGCTCATTTAGTTAATGGGTCTAGTTTATTAAATAGTTTTAGACCAAGTACTGATTTTAATAGGGATCGTAATAAGGATCTTAACAGTACTGGTAGTAATATAAATATATTAGAAAGTAGTTCGTGGAAGGATGGGGTTTTTTATTTAGAGTATCCCGTTGATAGTTTTAATTGTCCAATATGTCCCCAGATATTACCAACATTTGGTAAATGGGCCAAACACATTAATGTGGTTCATAAAAGTAAAGCCATACGAGTTGTATGTAGTAAATGTGGAAAATCTTCTCAATATCATAATATAGCTTGCCACTACCCCAAGTGCATACCCAAGAAGGCGGATACCCCAATGAAGAGCCATACGTGCTCGGTCTGTGGGCTTGGTTTTCATACTAGATCTGGATTGAGCCAACACTGTAGACATAGACACCCTGCTGTGAGGAATGAGCAAAGAAAAGAAGATATGGCTGCTAAAAGTAAGATCAAAGAGGGATCGACTAGATCTCGTATATGGACCAAAGATGAGGTTGCGCAGCTTATACAGTTGGAAAGGAAATATATTGGGAAAAGGAATATAAATAAATGTATTGAGAGCGAGATGAGGACCAAAACGAATAAACAAATATCAGATAAAAGACGAGAATTAGCAAAGAAGAAGTTAGTGGTAACAGGAGATAGGGAGGAAGTGACTGAGGTAGAGGACATTAGAGTAAATATATTAGAAATTCCGCCCCCAAGAGAGAGGATTTTCCCACTAAAAGGACACCCAGAAGTGGATTTAGTGGAGAAAATATGTAAACGGGGAAAACAAAGTAGGGAGGGAAGAGAAATAATAAATAGTTTAGGGGAAATTGAAGGATTATTAAAGGAGGATTTAACAAAAGCTCTCGGTTGGGCAATGTTGGAAAAATTATGTTATTCATTAGTAGAGGGAAAGGACCCTAGAAATGAAAGTCAAATAGAGTTGAGGAATAAAGGAAAAGGGAAGATGAGAAAGGAGGGGAGAAGGAAGCAATTTAATGCAATTAGGAGATATGCTACAAAGAAAGCTAATTATAAATTCTATCAACAATTATTTGATAAGGATAGAAGAAGATTGACTCGCATTATAATGGGAGAGCCAGATAAGGCTAAGTGTGCTATCCCTATGAAAGAAATTGAGGAATACTATGTCAATATTTTGGGAACAATTGGACATGGTAATATGATAGGGTGGCCATCATCCACAGAGAATGCGGATAATGATATATTAATGAGTCCGATCTCTGTGGATGAGATTAGAATAGCTTTAAGAGAAATAAGAAAAGATAGTGCTCCTGGCCCAGATAAAGTAAAAGTGAGCAATTTGTGGGATATTTTTAATTTAGACTCCTTAATACTTACAAAAATTTTTAATATATGGTTTCTAAATAGACAGGTACCAGATGAATTTAAGAAAAATAGAACGATTTTAATACCAAAGACACAAGATGAGAAGGAAATGAAGAAGTTAACATCTTGGAGACCATTGACAATTGGGTCAGTTTGGATTAGAATCTATACCAAAATATTAGCAAAAAGACTGGTGGAAACAGTTAAGATATGTAGTAGACAAAAAGGGTTTATATCCGCCCCTGGGTGTGAGGAAAATATTGCTATATTAGATAATTTGATTAAAGGGGCTGAACGAAATGGGAATGAAATTGCAATAGTGTTCGTAGATCTGGCTAAAGCATTTGATTCTGTGGGACACGGACATATAATAGCCGGGTTGAGAAGATTTGGTATAGATGAACATTTTATAGATATTATTAGGGACCTTTATGATAATTGCACAACTAGGGTATGGGTGGGTGATGAAGCTACTGAGTCTATTTTAATTAGGAGGGGGGGTCAAGCAGGGTGACCCGTTGTCCCCAATTTTGTTTAATATTGCTATGGATCCCCTTTTAACTAGATTAGAAGTAGAAGGAAGTGGTTTTTATGTTAAGGGTAATGGTGTCACGTCATTGGCTTTTGCCGATGATGTGGCAATTTTAAGTAGCTCATATAAAGGAATGATAAAAAATTTGGGTATCTTAGGGGAGTTTTGTAAAAATACTAATCTCTCTGTTAATGTGAAGAAAATGAAAGGCTTTCATATTTTAACTAAACATAAAACCTATGTAGTTAATCCTAAGGATAATTGGCAGATAGGGTCAGAGGAGATTGAATATGTTCAACCAGGGGATTTTGAAAAATATTTAGGGGCTAGAATAGATCCCTGGATAGGTGTAGGGGGACCGGTACTTAAAGAAAAATTGAAAGATTGGAGTGAGAATTTAATTAAGGCCCCATTAAAACCGGCCCAAAAAATATTAATTTTACAGACATATATCTTACCGAAGCTATTTTATAATCTTCTTTTAATAGAACCCCCTTTTAATCTTTTAGACGATCTTGATGTGTTAGTTAGAAAAATAGTTAAAGAGATTTTACATTTACCTCAGTGTACCACAGATGGGATATTTTATTCTAGAGGTAGGGATGGTGGTTTAGCTCTCACTAAGTTTAGTGTGCAAATCCCAAATGTGTTAATTCGTAAATGGAGGAGACATATTGTCTCGAGAGATGATTGGATGGACCTATCTTATCTATATGCAGGAGAAAATCTTGTGGATAAAATATTGTCATTTAGTGCAGTAACATCTCATCCCAAGAAATGGAGGGAAGAGGAATTTTTAAGATGGTCGGAACTGAGATGTCAGGGAATAGGGATAAAATATTTTTAAAATGATTTAATTAGTAATTCGATTTTTAGAAACTCTAGTAAAGTTAAATCGTCAACGTATATCGCAGCATTGCAGCTTAGGGCAAATATTTATCCTACTAGGGAGACATTAGCAAGAGGAAGAGGAGGTGTGAATGCTCTTTGTAGATGGTGCGGTAAAGTGCGGGAGACTGTTCCCCATATCTCAGGACAATGTTATAAGACTAAGAATGCTAGGATAAAAAGGCATAATAGAGTAGTGTCTGCAGTTGTAGATAAGGTTGGTAAATTAGGGTGGAAGGCAATGATAGAGCCCCATTTGAGAAATAGTAAGGGTGAGTTAAGAAAGCCGGATATTATATTTATAAAAGGAGATACAGCAGTGGTGGTTGATGTTACAGTGCGATGGGAGGATAATGCCGGAAGTTTGGAACAAGCCCACAGTGAGAAGGTGGCTTATTATCTTGAGTTAGAGGAAGAAATTAAAAACTTAACGGGAGGTAAAAATATTCACTTCTTTGGTTTTGTGCTTGGGGCGCGTGGCAAGTGGAGTGAAGGTAATAATGATTTATTACAATTATTGGGAATGGACAGAAGTAAAAATTTTAAGGAGAGTATATGTAGACTTGTTTTATATTCCACTATTGGTATGATGGCTATATTCAGTGACAGGTAAAGATCCCGGAGTTTCCATTCCGTGTATCTTGCCAAAACTAAATTTTAGCTATTTTGGTTTCCATGCTCTAAATTTTCAAATTTTTAATATTGTTTTGAACATTAACTTATTTAGTGTTATTTAATATCTGTCCTTCAATAGAATGGTTTTAATTATATAATAAATACTTATTAATGGATGAAATTCCAATTTAAATTATTAGTTT
>NW_020664409.1:60675217-60707896 GCF_002925995.2 Terrapene triunguis
AAAAATTGTAGACCAGTGAAGGGATCTGGGTTCTGTTTCCACCTGTGTAACAGAAGACAACACAAGCTCAGACATTCTGGCTGTAAGTTTCTCAAGCTGAGCACTGAATCAAAAATGAGTGGTCAATAAACTTCTGCAATTTAGGCCATAGCCTCTTTGCACCTCAATTTCCCCATCTGTAAAATGGAAATAATATTACTTATGCCCCTCACAAGGTTATAGTGAGTCTTAATTCATTAACATTTATAAAGCATTTTGAAATTGTCAGATGGAAGGATTGATAAATTTTAAGGTCAGAAAGGCCAACTATGATCATCTAGTCTGACCTGCATAGAACAAGGCATAGGACTTCACTCTAATTAATTCCTGCATCGACCCCATAACTTCTGTTTGAACGATAGCCTATCTCCAAGAAAGACATCCAAGTTCTACACAAGTGCCTAGTAATTTTTAATCCAGTTCAGCAAGGTACTTAAGCATGTATCTTTCTTTAAGCAGGATTAGTTCCATTAACTTCATAATCTCATTGTACCTTGCTGAATTGGGACCTTTATTATTACTATTTATTATTTTAGTTGTTGAAAATTGCCAAATAACTTGTTTTAAGAGCAGGAATAAGCAGTTAATTAATCCTAATTACTACATTTACTACCAATGCAATGTACCAATTATTAAACAGACAACACATCTACAATGAATAGAACATTAAAGCCCAAATTTTCATGAATATGCATAAAGTTAGCTCTTGAATCCATATTTAGGCACCTACATAAAGCTTTTATTTAGGTGCCTAATCATAAATTCAGGAGCTTATATTTAGGCTCCTAAATTTCAGTTTTGGATTACCTTTTCTGTTATTTAAAATGAAATGTAAACTTTAAAGCTTAGAAATCACAAATATCAAATTAGACTGAGTGTTTATTCTTTCGTGGCAGTGCTAATATTTTAAAATGATACACATACATTATTAAGATCTGTTTTCCATGCCTTATTTTGAGACTGCAGATGGAATAAAATGGCCAAGTTCACTGATTCCACAGGCACTGCTTCATCACAGCAAGATGCCATATATGTGAACAGAAAGAAATAAAAAAGTCACTCCCTTTCCCAGTATTGTCGTATGATTTCATAAGCACAACTTTGGGAGATATAATAAAATAAACAGATTGTTTTTTAAACAGATGCTGGTCTGCATGGGAACAGTTGATATATGAGGGAATAGTCTCAGATCTAGTACAAAAATAATATTTAAGTTGGAACAAGTGCCCTTGTGATTTACACCTAATATTGCTCTCCCTCTGACAGACAGCCAAATTTTAAGGGGGAAAATGTATTTCTCATTTCAAAGCAGCACTGAAAATTTGTAAGGGAAAACAATCCAAGGATCAAAGATCTATTTTATATATTTTGCCATAGGATGCTTGTGCATTGATCTACAGTACTACTATGTCTATATAGAACAGTCAAGGCATCCTATGTTAAAATAATGTTTTTTGATAACTAATTTGGTTTAAATGCTAAGATTTTTAATGGGACCTAAGAGAGTTAGGTACTCAAATCCCATTGAATCTGGATTCTTAGCTACCTTTAAAGATTATGGATCCAGTCTTGTGAGGTTATGAGCGATTGGGAGTTGAGAACATTCAACAACTTGCAGGATCAGATCTTATGTCAACTCCTACATCTTTCCTAAACAGAGCTAATATTGTAGGTCAATGAGAGACCCCCTCATCTGCAATAGCACTAATTAATGGAAAAGTCCTTTGCCTCCACTGGATCTGCATAGTCCACACATTTTTCATTCAGTCTGTAGCACTACTATGGGCCCAGAGTAGGCAGAGAAAGTGGGGACTGCTTCAAACAAATCTGGGGCCCTGAGAAGCCTACTGACTGCTAGGACCTAGGTTAAAAGCTTGGGAAAGGATTGCCTTGGAGGGGCGAGAGTGGGGGAGAGAGAGTCCAGAACGCATGTGTGTTTGTGGAGGGAAGGAGGACAATAGCGGCTGGAGGTTTCCTGTTAAAGTGAAGGAGTGGAAAATGTGCCCCACACAGGACTGGACTGGCATTCCAATTCCCCTGTGGCTCAGGTTATTTTTATCACTACAGATCTGTCAGTCAGCATGGAGCAGCTCACACTCCAGGCTATGGATCTGTGGCACAGGAGAAGCAAACATCACAGCATTTGGGATGGGCTAGGGCTAAGGGCTTTATGTGGCTGCAGATTTGGGAGCATTGTTTAAACCGTGTAGGACCAAGGATTTTGGGTCCCAATCCAAAGGAACATGCGTACCTGTTCCAGAGCACTGCCCAGCAATGCTACCTTACTAGCCCCTGGTGCAAGGGTCACGGTCAGGATAAAGGGGGATTGCTTCTGAGCCTGGCTAATCTCCAGCCAAAACAGCCCATTGAGGCCATGGGCAGCTGAGCGTAAGTTAGAGAAGCATTGATTCTTCTCAAATTTACTTCAGGGACCAATTTGATCCCTGACTGACCCAAGAACTGGTAAAGCATACTGCCATCTTTGCTTCCCCAGCTGGACTGGAGGATCTAGCTCTTCATCTCTAAACATTTTTTCATGGCTAAATAAGCTATTGTCTCAATATTCAATTTCTTTTAAACAGTGTAGATTTATCCTCACATTAGGGACTAAAATGGATTTGACTACAGTACAGAGGAATAGCCCACTAGGAGAGAAGAGTTCATTTCTTAGTAGGGAGAGATCAATAGGGACAATCTGTAAAATCCCATTTGTACATTTGGTTATTAGGATAATGAGAAATAAATGACGAGATGGACATACAAGTAACCCTGGCTGCTTTTACTTCTCCATAGAGGAGGTATTGTTTAATACACCCCATCCGTGTGTGTGAGCACACAGAGATTTGTGCTCAACCACTACAGTGAAGGGGGTCAGTACAAAAACCTAGGAAAGAGACAAAAAGAGGCATCACATGTCTCCAAAGTAAAGGAGGAAATGTCAGGGTTTTCTCTAACACAGACAGAGCTTTCTCCGACCCCTTGCAATGGGTATTCACAGAATTTGGTGTACTGCATGCTCAAGGAGTTCAGGTACAGTGGTAACAAAGATTAATTCTCTAGCCACTGCCAAACCTTGTGTTGGTCCACATGCTACTGGTAGGGATCAAGTGGAATGGACATAAGTATTTGTATAGTGGTTCCGGGATCGCTAGTGCAATGCATGATGAAATGACTGTGTCCTTGCCAGTATGGAATCAACCCAAACATGCATAAACTGGGATACCTCAGAACTGACATATTACCAATCCTCCAAATAATATTCAAAATATTAATATTCTTCTTTTTTCTTACTTTTTTTTAAATGAATGGACTTTAGAATTTTCCCAGTCTCCTTTAATAAATGCAGTATGGTCCCTTAACTAGACATCTGGAAATGTGTCAGCCTTGGGACAAATGTTGGACTGGATAAGCTGTTCTTTTATCTCCTTTATCCATGAGTCTAGTTTATGTAAATAACAGATTGGGGAGGAGTATATTAGCAGGTGGGGGAGTGTGGGGAGTAGGGGCAAAGTGAATTTGGGGCTGCACTGAGAGGTGGGTGATAAATGGGGATGAGTGGTAGGGGAGGTGTGAGGAGTTGGGAGCTCAGGTGAGGGAGAGGGACACTGGGAAGGGGATGGGGGTGAATGGCAGGGGAACTGAGGAAGAATAGGGACGAGGCACCTCTCTGCCTCTCAGTCTCATCTTCTGTGTGCAAGGATATAGGGGTCTGAGCCTTGTCCCCTACCTCTCTCATGTGAGCTGGGATCTGGGGATCCCCTGCCCTCAGGGGATAATAGAGTCCCACTTCCTGCCCCCTCAGGTAAGCCAGGTTCTGGGGCAACTTGCCTTTTGGACATATCTGATCCTCTTTCCCTACCCATCCTGTGAGCCAGGATCTAGGGAAGTTCTGCCCCTCTGGATGGTGAGTTTAGAACATTCATGCACCATGAACACACTGATGAGACTGGAATGAGGATCTGAGAATGGATATGCTTGACATATATCTGAAACTCTCCAGCACTGGGGAGGGAGGAAGGGAATGACCACTGAGATGAATGGAGCAGTTCACACACCTCAGAGCTATTGTTTTAGGCTGTAGTCCTATCCATGGGATAGTCTCTTTCAACTGAGAACATCTAATTGAGATGAATGGGCCACTTACCAGCTCTTTGATCCTGCAACTCTGGAGTTGGAAATCTAGTCTGGGCAGAAATCTGAGAATGAAATTTAAACTCTGGGGAAAAGTCTGTCTGTCAACTTGTTTTTTCTTTTTTCTTTTGTACATAGTAACCGTGTAGCCAAGTGGAAAGGCCACTGGACTGGGACTATTCTTAGCTCTGTCACTGGCCTTCTGACCCCGGGCAAATCAGTTCACCTCTGTATGCCTCATTTTCCCATCTTTAAATTAGGAATAATGATCTAAAATTCTTTGAGATCAGCTGATGAAAAATGCTTATATAAAAGCTAGGTCTTTTGATTATTACCTAGCCACAGTAGCATATCAACTGAAGACCTAGGTGAGAACTACAACTGTCTAAAAGACCATTAACTCCTACCAGTGAACATTTTGTTTTTGTTTAAAAACTAGGAAATTAAATGGCAAAAATCTTTAACACAGAGTTACAGTTGCCTGGTGATAGCTCATACCTTTCCAGAGTGCTAAACTCAAACTTCTGAAAAATCAGGAAATACAGAGTGAAGGTAAACATCCACGCAACTGTAACTCTGCCCTCTTTAAGCAATGCCCCAATATGTCCATATCTCACATGCTCCCACTCTGCCTTTTCGCCGTAGTGGATAGGTGCTATCTGAACAACTTGCACTCTGCTTAAACATTGAGCCCCCTCGCAGAATACCCCCTGAGCTGGCAATAGCCACTGGACATTCTCTGTATGCACTCTTGTCAAGGCTGATTCCCCACTCTGGCACTTCAAGTGCAGAAGGTGGGGGCCCGCAAGGATTTTAATAATTAATACTGGCCACTCCAGACTTGTATTAAACTCCCAAGGTTACAGCTTCTTTCTGATCTTGGATGGGTAGATGCTGCCACCACCCAAGTGCAAAAAAACCCTTGGGACCCAGGAAGGCGCACTTGGGAATTCCTTCCTGTGGGGTACCCTCAAGCCCTTTCTCCCTCCCTCTGGGGAAGAGCTGAGAAAGAAAACAAAGGAAATCAGCTGTTGCCACCAGCTAATTAAACAACCTATGCACACCTCTTAGGATACATAAATTCAATTCTGTTCTTAAAAAAGGTAAATTTTATTAAAAACAAAAAAAGAAGAAAATATATTTGGAACCTAGCCTTTTTGCTAGATTTAAAAAGAACCACTTATAAGGATTAAGAATCAAAATAACTTTCTTGAGGTCCAGCTTAAAGGTTACAAGCAAAACAAAAGGACCTGGGGTTAGCACAGAGGAGCCCACAAGCCTTACAAAATAAAAGAAATGAACCTAATCACATTTTCCTAAACATTTTCTGATCTACTTACATATCTGGGGTTTCAGATAAGTAGTTCTAGGTATGATCTGATGATTTTTCATACCTGGCTTAAAGCTTCTTATAACATTGCTGCTCTGTCTCTCCTCTCTCCGGAGAACAACCACAGACAGACTATGGGAAAGTTTTTTGCCCAATTTTAAAAAGTTCTAGACCTCCCACTGGCTTTTTTGGTCAGGTGCCCAATCCCTTCCTTTTACCTATGGACTTCTTAACCCTTTACAGGTAAAGCAAGTAGAGAACAGCTACTAACAGGAATTTTACAGCTGTCTGGCTGGCTGGGTGTCCATAAAAGGGAGCTACCCCCTCCACCCCTCATTTATCACAACTCTATGCTATGCTATTCAGGTTCTTATACTGGGCTCATCACTGTAGTATCTGAGTGCCTTCCAGTAGTGCACTAAGCTACATGAGTATCGTTTGTCACACAAGGTTTGTTCTCTCTCTAATCTTCCCCCTAGGGAAAAATTGTGTGTGCAAAGTTGTGTTTTCTTCTGGTGTTTTTATTAATAATTTATTTTATTATTATAAACACAGCACAGTCTGTTCATATATTACAGAAGGCATGGTCACAACGTGTGTCTTTCACTTGGAATAGAAGTTGCTAAGGTTTGTGATGATCCTTAGTTCCTGTGGGTGTTTTTCCCCTGTTCTTGGACCAGCCTCCAAGAAAACTCTGTTTCCTGCACAGATGGTAAACAGTAAGGGAACAATAAATAAGTGACACTTAAAATACCATTTTTACTGAAAAAGTTTTATGGGTACCTTCTTACTCAACAGATCTGCTCCTTGTGTGTATTCTGAAATACAGTGGTGTCACTTTTTCACTACAATACTTTTTGCTATGCTTTATAAACAGGACATTTCTGCCAGCCACAAGTAACTCAATACAGAAATGATATATTTTCTATTAGGGCTGGTTATGTTTCTTTCATGAGTTAAAGACCTAATTCACTAGGTTCTATAGATGTGAATTTTCCTCTGAAGTGAAAGGTTAACAAAGGAGCTATGCAAAATTTATTGATTTCAGTTCACAGAGTCTCATGTAAAGCAAATGTTATCTTCCCTTTCAGATGGATTCACAAGATTTGAATTTCCCTTCGAGTTTCAGTACTGAATAAATTCAAAGCAATGCAAAATGCAGTGAAAGTCATGGTTTTGATACAAAACCACAAATCAGATGAGATTTCTTAGAGACTGGGCCCAGGTTCATTCAAAAGATTCATGAACCTTTTGATGAATATGGCCTTGGCTACACTTGGGCCGCGGCAGCGCTGTGAAGCGCGAGTGTAGTCGGCAGCGCTGTGAAGCGCGAGTGTAGTAAGTACTCCACCTCTCCGAGGGGAGTAGCTTGCAGCGCTGCGAGCGAGCGTGCAGCGCTGCAGGCGCTGATTACACTGGCGCTTTACAGCGCTGCACTCGCTGCGCTCGGGGAGGGGGGTGCGTTTTCAAACCCCTGAGCGCAGCAAGTTGCAGCGCTGTACAGCGCCAGTGTAGCCAAGGCCTGAGGGCTCAGTTTTGAGTGTGTAATGATATATAAAAGCAGACATGTTTCACATGGGTTGTAGGTTTTGTAATGAAAGTTTTGCACATCTCTGATTGACAATCACTTATCACTCTAATCATTGAGAACAATGGGCTAAATTCAGTGGTGTAACTCACTGACTTCAATGGGATGAATACACTGCAGTAGGGATGAATATAACCCAATATTATTTGCACAAAGCTAAAGAAACTCAGTAAGGAGTAGTGACTTTGACTGGAAATACTGCTTGTCATTATTACTCTGAAATGTTTCTAAATAGGTAATTTCAAATGAAGTGACCATAGGGTTTGTCTACACAAATATTTAGTTCGGGGCAAGATGGGGTATAAATCTACCACCCAGAAGCCTGCTGTGCATCAAATGTCCATATGGACTCTGTTGCTATGCACTAAGGGTTCCCAGGCTTTAATCTACTTTGCTTTGAAATAGGAGTAGACCAAAGTACACTAAGGGTACGTCTACACTTACCTCTGGGTCCGACGGCAGGCAATCGGTGTTCTGGGATCGATCCCGGAAGTGCTCGCCGTCGACGCCGGTACTCCAGCTCAGCGAGAGGAGTACGCGGCATCGACGGGGGAGCCTGCCTGCAGCGTCTGGACCCATGGTAAGTTCGGACTAAGGTACTTCGAATTCAGCTACGTTATTAACGTAGCTGAATTTGCGTACCTTAGTCCGAAGTGGGGGGGTAGTGTGGACCAGGCCTAAGGAACTGTTAGTGTATGGCATCAGGGTCCAAATTGACACTTAGTGCACAGGAGACTAGAGTGGGGTAGAGTTAATTCCATGCTTGCCACTAACTAAATGTTCATATAGACAAGCTCTTAGTGAGCTAAAAGTGAGCTAAATGTCATTTATGCCACTCTCAGTTCCACCTGAAGATCTTTAGTTCCATCTTTTTTGTTTTTCTCATTTTCTACTTGGGGATGGAGTAAATGGCTGGAGGACTCCTGGGGGCTTTACTCTTCTCTAACAGTTATAACTTTTTTATGTTACTAGAACACCATTGTTTGCAAAGGAGTTACTCTTAATTTACATTGATGTAACTGAGATCCAAATGTGGCCCTAAGTATTTGTGTACGTTACAGACAGTTGCTTTTTCAGATTGTTTTGATTACATATGCTTAGGTCATTCCAGTCTGAAGCCATCCTATGTATGTGAATTGTCATTTCAAATATTTCAGCTTTTGAAGCAGTGAAAGTGCAAAATATATATATAGATAAAAGGACGGATTCTTGTCTCACTTACACCAATGCAAATTTGGAGTAACTCTGTTGAAGCCATTGGAGTTATACTGGTGTAACTGACAGGAGAATCAACTTTCTTCCCCCAGTAAAAGATGAGAAAATAAAAGAACTGAAGGAGAGATTTTTACAACGGGAATTTAGTGTGATATAAATGACATTTATCTCTCTTTTAGCACACTATGGACCCTTTATTATTTTTAATGACCTATTTAGAAACATTTCAGGATAACATGACAAGCAACATTTCCAGTCAAAGTCCGTAAAAGATTAGTGATTGTCTTTGAACTGGTTCATGCGTCATACTGCTTTCATTTGTAATTTATGCTGGCAGCTGGACAATCTGCTTAAGTGAATCTCACTTGGCACAACATAAACCTGGCAAGGATTTCTGGACAGTTATGTGCATTCACTTTATGAACAAGTACACCATTCTGTGCACTACCGTATACTGTATCAAATTAAACAGCCCCACATCATCCTCTCGTTTTGCCTGCAGTTTTGCTTTTCCAGACAATTGCTGGTCCAAATGATGGTAAATCATTGCCTAACTACCTCAAGCTCTCTAAAAGTGGGGGGCCATGGCTGCCTGAACTGTGGCCCTGGCCCCGCCTCTTTGACCTGAGGCTTTGTGCTGTGCCACCCCTTCTCCTCAAGTAGGGTTGTCAGGTGTCCCGTTTTCGACTGGAATGCCCGGTCGAAAAGAGACCCTGGCTACTCCGGTCAGCACCGCCAACCGGGCCGTTAAAAGTCCAGTCAGCAGTGCTGCGGGTCTAAGGCAGGCTATTCCCTACCTGTCATAGCACAGTGCTGTGCCCCAGAAGCAGCCAGCAGGTCCGGCTCCTAGGTGGGGTGGGGGGAAGGGGAGCGCCATGGGGCTCCGCGCACTGCCCCAGCCCCGAGCACCGGCTCCACACTCCCATTGGCTGGGAACCACGGCCAATGGGAACTGGAGAGGTGGTGGCTGTGGGTGAAAGCAGCACGCGGAGCCTCCTGCCCGCTCCCCCACCTAGGAGGCGGACCTGCTGGCCACTTCCGGGGCACAGCGCGGAGCCGGGACAGGCAGGGAGCCTGCCTTAGCCCTGCTATGCTGCTGACCGAGAGCCACCTGAGGTAAGCCCATGCCCCAACCTCTCACCCCAACCCCTTGTCCCAGCCCTGAGCTCCCCCCAAACCCAGAGCCCCTTCCTGCACCCCAAATCTCTCATCACTGGCCCCACTCCAGAGCCTGCACTCCAGTCCAGAGCCCAAACCCTCTCCTGCACCCCAACCCCCGGCCTCAACTCAAAGACCCCTCCCGCATTCCGAATCCCTCGGCCCCACCCCCCAGCCTGGAGCCCCTTCCTGCATCCCAAACCCTTCATCCCCAGCCCCACCCCAGAGCCCACACCCCCAGCCCAGAGCCCAATACCCCCTCCTGCACCCCAACCCCCTTCTTCAACTCGCAGTCCACTCCCACACCCCAACTCCCTGCCCCAGCCCAGAGCCCCCTCCCGCACCCTGAACCCCTCATTTCTGGCCCCACCCCAAATCCCACACCCCCAATTAGAGCCCTCACCTCCTCCCACACCCCAGCCCAGTGAAAGTGGGTGAGGGAGAGCAAGCCACCGAGGCAGGGGGATTGTAGTGAGCGGGGGCAGGGCCTTGGGGAAAGGGCAGGGCTAGGGTGCTCAGTTTTGTTCAATTAGAAAGTTGGCAATTCTATCCCCAAGGCCCCACCCCACCCTGCCCCTTCTCCCTGAGTCCCAGCCCATGCACCGCCCCTTCTTCCTGAGGCCCCAGCCTCATGCCGCCCCTTCTCCCTGAGTCCCCGCACTCTGGCCATCTCTTCCCCTGAGGCCCTGCCTTCACACCACCTCTTCTCCCCAAGCCCCACTCCCACACTGCCTAGGGTTACCAACCCTCCAGGATTGGCCTGGAATTAAAGATTAATATTTAATTAAAAATTATGTCATGTGATGAAACCTCCAGGAATACGTCCCACCAAAATTGGCAACCCTAACGCTGCCTCTTCCCCCCAAGACCCACCACTCACTTCTCTCCGCACCCTCTCCCCCATCGCTTGCCATAAAAAGTGATGGGGTCATGGCACCATGGCCCCCCTGTTCCGGCGCTCCTGCCAAGGAGTACTCCTTCTCCAAGTAAAAGAAACAAATTCAAAACACAAAATAAAGGGGAATACCTTTTCCTACCTCCTCTCTGTATGTGTGTAACCTTGTTATTGGCCCCAGGATGCCAGTCCTTCTCCTAAACAGGCAGTCAGTTAGGCAGCTTCCCCTGTAAGGAGGAGAGCAGCCTCCCACCCTGGAGAAGCCTTTCTCCCTGAGGCCACACAACCCCTGCAGCAAGGCTTGTCTCTCCTCCTCCTCTCTCACCAGAAGAGGAGTTTGTAAAGGTCTCAGGCAGCCCTTAATTGGACTCAGGTGTCCCTAACTGACCTGAGATTACCCCTTTTCACATTAAAGGGAAAGCTTTATTCTAGGGCTAACATACTGTCTTCCACCACTCTCTTACAGCTGTCTAGCCTGACTTTGTCACACAGGATGCTTATTTAAGTGTATAAATATGAATCTGGCCATCTACCTTTGAAAGGCAGACATTTGGGCCTCTTTCCAATTTTGACATTTTGGCCAAAGTGTTTCTGTGATTGTTTTGTTTTTACTATTTCATTGGTATGGCTGGATGATGTCCCCATATAGGGAATTTATGGGAGGGGTAAGTGAAGGAGCGAAGTAGTTTTGAACATACTCATTAGGATGACTCTTAGTAGGGGGGATTGGAAAAGTTGCTTCATTTTAGGATCCTTTGAAATCTTCCCATGGCCCCTACTGAGAATTACCTACATTGACTGGGTGTAACAGATTCTTCCTGCATAACTGTGGTAGGGTAATGGCAGGTCATTTGTGAATAATTCCAGCACTTTTGATGATTCTATTGAATGTCACTGTAACCCTACATTTAATATTAAAGCCTTCTTGAATAATATCTGTGGCCCTATTTTGAGACAGCTGGGTATTCAGTGACCCCTCAACTTTATAGAGTTTGAAGAAATTGTGTAAATTATGGTTCTGCTGGTGTACAGATGACCAAGTTCTATAATAAATTTCAAGGTTCTCTGAGCTGGTACTGACATTGTTCTTGAAGTCCTCATAGACTGGGGTCCTTGGGGACTTCACATTGGGATAGATCTTGACTTCCTGACTGAACAGTTCCTTCCCAATCTTAAACATCTGTTATGAGGGAAAGGTAATTGAGAAGACAATGACTTAATTTCCAGGAACACATATGGTAGGTTCTGGTCTGAATTCAGCTTCCTTTGCAGTTGTCTGGATTATGAATGATCTTCGGCTGGCTTTAGGTTGTGGTCAGTTGGACTATCAGACCATGCTGGGCCGCTCAGCAGCTTCTGATACAATCATGGGATTGCTGCTTTTGCAACAAACGGATGTTTCTCTTGCATCTGGAACTACCAATTCCCTGTACTAAGAATTACTAAAGTTTCTTCCCTTAAAAAATGGACCCTAAAGATTGGAAGCATTTCAATGGTGAATGAACTTATTCCTGTGTATAACTTGCAAAACACTTTAGTATCCTTTTGGATCAGGATTCTTATGTAATATAAGATATTATTATCAGTAATTACAAGAGTACACACAGTAACCACATAAAAACTTGGGGCTTTATTAAACCCAGGTGTAATCAGAGCAACTTAAGTGACCCCTTGCCTACAGCTGAATTTAGACATTTATGCCTATGCTTAAAATAATTCTGTGAAATCCTTCTAGTTAGCACAGTATATAAAACATTTAATTTGTTTGAAAAACAAAAAGGATTTTAAAATCTGAATTATTTAGATTTCATTGCTTGAATTTTGATTGAAAAATGTCTTTACTTGCTAAAATATCAGCATTGCTGTATATAACTGGGAAAAAAACCATTTTGAACTACATCAAAAATAATATTGTACACAGTCTCACATTAATACAGAATGTAGAATTCCAGAATTTGCATCATTTGGCAAACTCACTATAAAAACAAACTTGACACCAGCATTCCCATTTTAGAAAATATTTTGTCTAGTTGTATTACCAGAGATCTTTGTTTGAGATCTTTGCTTAAGGTCAAAGAGGCCGTTGTATTGCTCTATTCATAAAAGCGTAAATAATCTAACAAGACATAGAAGATTGACAAGACTTGAAGGTGTCTACCTCAGTCTTTGCCAATTTTTCCCAAATTGAATGCAGATGTGCGTAGGGGAAAGCTAATGATGACAGGAGAGATATCAAAAGGAATCAGAAAAAACATTACACTTCCAGTGATAATATTTTTGATTCAGGTGATATCAAATCTCAAATCTCTATCTTCAAATATTTCAGCCTCCAAGGAACAAGCAGTACAAAATTACTTACAACTATATGAACAGAAAAAAAATACCTCTGTCCAAAGTGTTTCAGTTTAGGAAATTGAGTTTATTAAGGCCATTCTCACCATTTTAATTTCATTAGGGTGAAGGTCCTTTAACCCATCCTGTTAATCTCTTAGTTTCCCTGGAGCTTTTCCATTCAATGGACCACTGACATTTAAAAAATGTCATTTACTTCCTGTGCCCCACAGACTATTCACAGCTAGACGTTACATACTTACAAGAAGCTGTACTGATTTGAAAATCTCAGCCCTCATCTTTAATGCTAGGACCCATGAGAATGGCATGAGCATCCTAGTTCCAGTGATGCCTCATCTTGATCCAAGATATCTGACTATGCAACTTGCACGGCCTCTTTGCTCAAAGAGCACCATTTATACTGTCTGTGGCTGAACCTCGTTGTTAAAACTAAGGGATTCTGTGTGCCACATTATAGAACATGGTGTGCCATATTTGTCCAGTGGGCTGCACCATTCATTAGTGTGGAAAATTTGAGCTAAAATTTATGTTTTGCATTTATCAAAAGCATTGGAGAGCCCAACTAAAGTTAAAAATGGCAGCATCTGGAGTAAACTCATGTAAAGCAAAAAATGGTAGTCAACATTGCACATAAACCCAATGTAGCTGGCCTTCTCTATCTTTGCTTATAGTTAAGGTTGTTCCTGTCTCTGTTGCCACACTTCCATTACAGTAAGGACAGGAAGAGAAGACCAGCTGTGACCCACCAAACAAGAAGAGGAAAAGGCTAGACCAGTGTTGTTTTTTTTCCCTAAAATGAATCCTAGATCTTGTTGCATTGTTGTATTTTATGCTTCATAAAGGCTGCTGCACTGTGAGAGAGCAGACAGTCTATTGGGCAGCAATTGCTGGGGGGAGCATGGAGTGGATATGAATGCAGCAACAGTGGTCTATAGCTCTATGTGAATCAAATCAGCCTGTAGCCCTTTGGATACACCCTTATCACAACTTGTAGCTCTAGGTTTAGAGGAATAATTCACCTTTAAAGAGGGAAATCCAGGCCTATAGTTCTGTGATTTCAGCTTCAGTGGCAAAAATCCCAACATGAGGTTGACTGAATCCAGTCTTGAGGAAGAGAACGTCCCAACCATTAAGTGATTGTATCCTTGTGGAGGGAGACAAAATCTTTCTATTACTGACTGTCCCTGCCTTAATGGTGGGAAAAAAACGTTGTTTAAATTAGTGAATTCTACATCAGGATGTAAAGTCAGTGGCTTTACAAAGTCAAAAGTAGGAATTTTTGTAACCGTAAATACTCTTGTTGCAGTGAAAGGCCATTTGTGATGGAGAATTTTGCCATATCTATGTTCTACATGAAGTTGACTAAATTAACTTCATTGAATTCAGCTGAAGCCAATAGAATTACTTTACCCACTAAATTGTTAAATCATTTGGATGCCAAAATTATACAATACAACTGATGCTAGGGAAAAGATATTTACCTTTAGGAAGAAAAGTCATTGCAGTTAGCTCCAACCCTTGGGACTGAGCTTTTCAATTCAGCTAGCATGGTCTCTAACACGATTTGTCTACCTTGTGCAGACAAAGTCAAACTGTGTCATCTTGGGAATCAAGAGTTTTACCTGGTCTAAAGCATGACTTTAAAGCAGACTTTTCAATGGTTTGACACCGTCCGCATTGGTCGACCAATAATATATATATATACACACATACACACACACCCCTCCCCAGACCTTTAGAAACCTGTGTGTCTCTCTGTGCTTCAGTTCCCCACCTGTAAAATGGGTAGAACGGTACCTCCCTACCTCACAATGGTGTTGTAAGGATAATAATATTAAAGACTGTGTGGCACTGAGATGCTGTGGGAATGGGGGACATATACGTTTCTTAAATAGATAGATATTCAAAGAATTAACCTAGCTCTGTTCCCTCTGAAGTCAATTATTTGTATTACAGTAGCACTAAGATGTGCAAACCAAGATTGGAGGCTACATTGTGCGAGGCACTGCATGAACACCTATATTGAGACAGTCCCTGCCATCAAGAGCTTATACTCCTAATAAACAAAGGCTTGGAGGGGAAACAACTTATCCAAGGTCATCCAGCCGTTAGTAGAAGAGACAGGCATAGAACTCAGTTCTTCTGACTCTGGACCCAGGCTAGTAATCCACTAGACCACACTACCTCCCACATAATAATTTAGCAAGGATTTTTTCAAAATTAACTTTCCACACACAGAAATCATTTTGGCCATTTTTGAGTTAAACTTTATCTATTGTTCACAAAAGCGGCATATTCAGAAAGTTGAGTCCTCTATGTCAGTAAGAAATAGTGATGATGAATAGCCTTGCATTTTGCAATGCTGATGCCGGGTCTCTGTCCATCTCTTCATAAGAAAAGAAGTATTAATAGTGTTGAATAAAGAAATATCACTCAGACCAGATTGTGCTTTCCTGGAGTTATATCCTTGCTGCCTGACAGACAGAAGGATATCTATCCCAATAGTCTTCCTTTCCCTTCTGTATACTATCCTTTGCTGAAATGGCTGCTCAGTCCAACAGAAATTAAACATATAAATCTCTATGCTCAGTCTGAGAAATCTTACCTTTTTTAGTACTGCAATACACTAGATTTTTTTCAGTGACAGCTTTAGTTATAAAGATGCTTAAATATCTCCAAAGGACCATATAAAGGGGAAACATTACTGCAGAGCTATGAGACAGCATGACAAAAATGCTTAGGCTCGCTCACCAGGAGTCAAAATGATGAGCATTGTAGACACTACGTTAATGGATTGGGAGACTTTGTTTTGTAATTTATCTACACGAAGATGCTCAACTCTAATACATTCATTTATTTTCGTTTTACTGGTTATGATAAGAACCCTAAAGGAACATCATAGCACTGCACAGAATGGCGTAATATGACAGCAACCAACAAAACATCTGGCAAATGTACTTTTAATATGACAAGTACATTCTGTTTAGTAAATACTCTTGCTATTCTCCTCTGTGCTGCTGATGTTCCAATGAAATGATTTTTTTATCTATGTCCAAAAGTATGCTAGTTGCTTCAAATCAATGGAACATCATAATACACCTAGTAAGAGAACTTCTGGCAATCCAGAAGGGACATTCTAGGAGACATATCTGCATCTGGTATGCTCAGCAGCAATTTTTGGTGAAGTAGGATTCTTGCCAGGAGTCGTTAACATTTCCTCCATTTATTATTATTAATTATTATTATTATTGGTAGTAATAGTAGTAGTATTGTAGCACCCAGGAGTCCCAGTTTGTTGATATATTTCTGGTATTGAGATGACCAATTTGAAGAAATTATTCTAAGTATTTTTCAGATGCCAACTTTGCTACTGCTGACATCCATATCCTCAACCATAACCACCAAACTAAACTACAGCATGCTGTACATGAGACAACATATTAAATCAATTGGGAAACTAAAGCTGGTGCTCAAAGTAGCAGCCTGCTTGGTCAGAAGTGTGTTTCATTCTGAGCACATGACACCAGTACTTCATGTGTTCCATCTTTGTTGCCTAGCAATTGGTTTCCAAATGGAATTTAAAGGTTATTAGGATTTTACCTATACAGTCGTAGCTGGCTTGGGACTTGTCTGCTTGAAACAGTATCCATCCCCCCATGTGATACTGCTGAAGATGAGTTCAGCACTGTGGCTGGATCCTTTTGGTGCAACAGAGAGGGTGTTGGTGGCAGAGGACCTTTGACTTTGGAATTCATTCCCTACTTTGGTCTGACATAGTCCTAATCTGTTGACCTGAAGGTCCAGTGTGAAATTTATCTGTTTTCTTTAGGCTTTGGTGCAGTGGGTTGATGGCTGGGAATTTGAAGATGTGATATTTTTCACTCCTCAATGTTCTACTTATTTATTTTTACTGGGACTACAGGGTAGGAGTAGGCTGATGAAATTGATTTTATTTTTAAACATTTTGTAGGGTTTAAAATGTTATGGCAAAAGTACTTGGAACCTGGGACAGTCATTTTAAAAACATAAATATACATCAAAGTAAATAAATTAGGCCAAATCTTTCAATCCTGAGTGTTTTACGTTGATCCCCAAATCCAGCCTTATGCACCTAAGTAAAATTGTTTTGATTTGAAGGGGTCACCTCTTGGGGTGAGATGATAGTGTACCTTCCATACAGGCTCAATCCTTAACCCGCCCATCTGTAGAGAACACCAATAAAAGTGCCAGCTAGAATGGTAGCATTTGTAATGTGCATACTTCTTCACTGATGAATCAATAGAGATCACCCATTGAATGGCTGACATTTAATATTCAAACCTGGATTCAGACTGGTAATTTAGAGTTAAAAGACATCATATTTCATAACCAAACTCCAAACAATCTAGTCTGCCAATATGTTATAGTGTACCTAAAATTTTAAAAAAATCCATTATTTTTCAGTCTTTTTACAACCTCTCAGCACAGTGAATTCATGTTGAAGAGATTGTTGGTCTGAATGAATGGGGTTGTGGGTCTATGGCCTGTGATATACAGGAGGTCAGACTAGATAATCACAGTGGTCCCTTCTGACCTTGGAATCTATGAGCACATTCCATTTATGGAAGGGATCCATCAAGGTTTTTAACTAAGCCAGAAATTGAGAAGTGTCTGCATGCTTTTCTCCCTCACTTTCACTCTCCAATCTGTTATTTCAATACTTTCTTCTAAACTTTATATCCCCTCTCTTTTCCCTTCTACCCTGTGTCTTGTAAACCAGTGGTGGGTAGGAGTAAATTTACACACTTCTCCCACACATGCATTTATTAGCAAATGTGAGCCACCTGGTCTTCTTGCATAGGCATGGGGCGGGGGGGATGGGTTATAACAACAGGCTGATGTGAAGGCCCTTGTGTGACAAATTGATGTGCCTGCTGATGACATACACAATGCTAAACAAATCTCTGTCTTTCACTTTCACCCATGCATGCACACAGGGAAATCTGGTTCTTCAGTTCTGAAACCACAGAAGGCTGCTACTTCAGTAAAAGGATGCAAGGCTTGGATGCAAGCCAAATGTTGACAATTCAGAGATACAAGAGGCATCACAGCCCTCAGCCTCATCAGCCCAATAGGCCACTGCAGAAGAACCAAGGGTCCTTAGTCTCACCACTTTATTTAACGTGACATTTCCAGGCACTAGTGAGTTTCATACTCCTGTTTCCTATTCTGTTTGAAACAAACCTACAGCCTGTCTCCCAATTAAAATCTGTATCTCTGCCTCTTACGGCATCCTATCATTTCTGCTGTTTTGATCTGTGTGGACATTCTACCTTGTGAAATGATAGACAAGACCATCCAGTCCTGCAGTCTGTCTCCCTATCTCTCAGAAGATAATCTTCATTGATTTTCTTTATTGGTGACATTTGCTGTCATGCAGATTAAAATCATGAGACATTCTCCATCATTCTTCAAGCTACCCAGGAACCCTTTGGTGGAATCCTGTCCTGGCACACTCTGTCATTAATCAGGCTCACAGATATCTTGGGCCATATTTCTAACTACGGACTCATTAACCGGGATTACTTGCCTCTCTTTACTCCCGATAATCTCCCTTTAACGCTGGTCAGATTGTTACCTCTCCCACCTCCACTTGGGCTCCTTAGTCTGATGCTCCCCTGTCTTGTGAAGTGCATAATACCTTCTTTGGGTATCAAGGTAAATAGTTCCATTCAAATTTCACTTCTCTTCTTACAGATTTTAGTCATCCTTGATGCTACACTGTTCTGTCCTCCTTCATTCTTCCTTACACTCTCTACCTCTGTCACTGGCATAAACATCCCTGGTGACTCCTGGCAATCACACCCATTGGAATTTAGCTGATTTGGCTTCATTTGGCTTTCTGAGTAATTTCAACTGCAGTTCAAATTCTTGACTCTTTTACTTCAGAACAAAACCTAATTTAGACCTCATGCATGTGATTGCCTAGGATCCTTCAGTTAAAATTAGGTATAACACGATCCAGTGCTGGAAGTTGAAGGTAGACAAAGTGAGACTGGAAATAAGGCATACATTTTTAATGGTGAGAGTAAATAATCATTAGAACAACTTACCAAGGATCATGGTGGATTGTCCATCACTGACGATTTTAAAATCAAAATTAGATGTTTTTACTAAAAGATCTGCTCCAGGAATTATTTTGGGGAAGTTCTATGGCCTGTGCAATACAGGAGGTTAAATGAGATGATCACAATGGTCCCTTGTTATTGCTTCAGCATTTGCTATTGCTTCTTATTTGAGTACTTGTTGGTACTTGTGTGTGTCAGGGCACTCTGATGCACCAAGAACTCTCATATTCGCAGTCTGCTCTTCATGGCTACACCTGCTAGGATTGCACGTAGTTGTGTGTCTACTTTTACATGAGCATTTACTGTGAATGCCCATTAGACATGCATGGAAATAAAGGAAATTTCACAAGCAAACCTGTTCTTAAAAGATTTGCAGCCCAATTTTACAAATGTCAGAGATGTTGATATTTTATAATGTTTGCTAATACATCATATTTGTACAGCGTCTAGCACAATGGGGCTCTACTTCATTGCAGCCTTTAGCCACAATATAAATGTTAAGTAATAATGATACCAATCTAAAATGTGATTGCTTTACAAAATTAATCCTTTGAACTTCTTGATAGGTTGGGCCAGATTCTCAACTTGTGTAAATCATTGACAATTTACACTATCTGAGTATCTGTCCTGTTATATTCAAACAAGGAGATGACAGTTACTTATCAGTAATATACACAAATATGCACTTTATTTACATTGGGGAGAAAATTAAATGGAACAAATTATCCAATATCATACACGCAGAATATGCCGGTGTTCAAAATTTCTTGTTTGGTCATCCATATGAATATTTTGTGAGTACAATTTAGGCACCAGTGTTGGACAATTTGGGCATACATAATAACACTACTACAATAATAATAATACACCTTATCCTTACATAACACCTTTAGTTGCAAAGTGCATCAACAAAAGCCAGATATGTGAGTCTTACAGCATGTCTGTGAAGGACTATTGTACATACGGCACAGAGAGATTAAATGACTTTATGTAGACCACACACACAGCTCCCTGATAGAGCCTAAAAGTCTTGGCTTCCAGTCCCATGAACTGACCATTGGATCACACTTCCTGGCTACAAATTCATGTAGTGAAATACTGCAAACTAGTGCACTAGCAAACTCAGTAAGTGATAATGTATGGTGTATAAACTAATGATGAGTCCTCTTTTGAAAGTGTTTCTGTTCCCCATGTCCTGTGAATATTCCACATCTTGTTTATGACATCACAAAATACTTTGAGTGGCCTTGTCTTACAGAGTGCCCCAAATTTCCTACTCCTGGGAACTCGTTCAGCCTGAAATTGAATGTGCTCCAATCCCTAGCCCCCTAATATCTGACTGCTGGTTGCTAGCCACTGGCTGCTGCTGCTGTTACATTCTTCATGGCCTCAGTATTGTGCCCTCAGCTTTGCTGTATGAGTGGCTGAACCATTCTGTGCCTAAATAATTCCAATGTATATGCTATTAAATCTGAAACAGATGGTTCCCTGGCCCTCTCTCACTCTTAGTCATGCTGTTTCTGTTGTTTCTCAGAGGCAGACATTCAGGTAACTGACCTATTTGTTAGTTATAAGCTGTATTGATCCTTGCTTTGGAACTTGTAGGTGTATGAGAGAGAGAGGGAGAGAGAAAGCCAGAGCAAAAGAGTGAGCGAGAAGGAGCAAGGCTTTGCTCCACAATGAATGAACTAAACACTTCTCTTTTATGCTGCTGCTTGCATGCTCTGTAAGCCCACTAGCATAGCTCAGTGAGAAACCACTCTTTAAAGGCATTCCCATGGACTATTCTGAGCACTCACTTTGTATGTTGTCTGAGTTACCAGGTCACTACCTTATACCCAGTCATTGCCTATATAAATTGTATTGCTTGTTACTTGAATACTGATGTTTTAAAACAAAACATATATACCTCCCATTATCACCATAAAATAGCATTAGGAAATCAAGATAAATTTAATCAAATGAGGGGGGGTGGGGAAACTGGGGAAACTGTAAGAGAAAAGGTAGGAAGTACTGAGAAAAAAGAGGTTTGTCTTTTGCTTCTTTGTTGTATAGCAGCTGTGGGTATGACACAATATCTTAACCACCTACATTAAAAAGATGCCACCCAATCATTGTGTGTTCTGTGCAAAACTCCTCCCCTCCCATTTTGGCTAGGAAGAGACTTAGAGACTGCCCTTTCTGGATCATACAGACTGTAATATATAAAAGCTGTTAGTAGCTCCTGTAGCCAGCAGCTTCAAAACTAGCAGACTTTTGTTCTTTGAGGGTTTGTAATAAGACACAATCCTCATTACAATGGTTCACACTACAGCATAAGAAAGAGCTGTATAAATTGGGATCACAGTATACTGTACTGATTTTTGGTATTGCACAGAGGTAAGCCATTCAACTCAATAAGTTTGCTTTGCATGCATTTTTATTACTGTTCATCACATTTTGCTGGAGTAAGATTTGAATATTATTACTAAGATGTCCTATTTTCATGCTTTTTTATGTTCTTTGCCTGTTAGTTTGTATGTGAGGCATTATCAGAGCCATGAGTGCAAGCAGTAAAAGACATGCCCTGGAATGTATTTTTCACCCCCAGTAAATAAAATTCTGTGAGATTCCTTGCAGTCTGCCCAGTTAGAACAAGGAGTATGGTGTGTAGTACAAACTGATGGTGTGTATTAGTACAGTCATTGTGCAGAAAGTGTATCTGTGATTATGGCAGTCCAGATATGATGGCACTTTATTTGACCTTAGTTTTTAAAAGTTCATATTAAGGTTCACTTTCATCCACTGTGTTATGAAGGAATAGCTCTAGATTGCTTTGTATCAGAGATTTAACAAGTTGTGAAAGAAAAAAAACCTGTTGATCTTAGGGGGGGGAAGGTTCCTTTTTTCTATCAAGCCATAAATTTGTGTATAGAATCACATCTTTTGACACCTTTTCTTCCACAGATTGGCCCTCTGCTCTCCTGTCTTAAAGCTGAGCAACCCTGTGGCCTATCTTCCTCCCTTGGCCCTAAAATGACAGTAATCTCTGCAATCAGTTGTGCCTTCTTATTGTTCATTCTCTGTGAAACAAGTGCAATAGCATTACCCAATTCCACTGACCTGTTCCTCTCAAACAAAAATTTCACTGACATTGAAGCAGCTTTGGCAGCTCACTTGGACTCTGCAAAAATCCCCAAAGTCAGGCGGAAGCGATACATTTCACAGAATGACATGATTGCCATCCTTGATTATCATAATCAAGTCAGAGGCAAAGTCTTTCCACCTGCTTCAAACATGGAGTATATGGTAAGTGGATTTTCGTTTACTTCTGAGAGGGGAATAATGTTTCATTAGATCTGCTGGAAAACGTAAGAGACTATAAATCAGTGATTTCATTTTCCAGAGCCAAGCCAACATTTTTTAGCTCAGTAGACAAATGATTTGTAACCACTGCATGGCTTTACTATAAGTTTTTTTTTTTTAACTGAAGTATTGTAATGAATAATTAATAAGAGCTAAGAGCCAAACTGTGAACCCTTTACTCACCCTGGTGAACATTTACTCTCACAAGTAGTTCCAATAAAGTCAATGGGATTTGAGTCAGTAGGGTTACTCATGTGAGTCACTGCTCATGAGGGTAAGTAAGGGGTATACAATCTGCTTTTAAATAATTAGCATCTAAACCAAGTGGTTAAGATCCTAATTATTAATAGTTCCATTTCTGAATTACTAGGGAGAACACTAAGTTATAACACTGGTGTATTTAAAAAAAAATGCATCCCATGAACATTGTTAGTCTCTTCCACATATATTATTTGCAGAGATTGATTTGTCAGGTGATCATGGTTTTTATTTTGCATATTCATATAATGGTTTTATTTCTCTGCCAGATACAGTACTTGTTTAAAATGTTTCTCTAAACATGTTGGATTTACTCAGAAATCAGTGCACATGATATCCCTAGGTATTTTTTCCCTTTAGTGGCTGAAGTTCTTTCTGGGAAATATCTGTTTCTACAGTATGTTAACTGAACACATTAGTTATTTCCTCATTATGATTTAATGCTTTGTCATTGAAATAACTGCTCAGCCAGCGTATTTGTAATATGTGTTTCAACTTTCAATGCATGCATACTTTAGTACTCTAACATTAAAAATAGGCCAGTTAATCAGAAGTCCTTTTACCTACCAAGTAAGGAATTCACGTTGTTTTTAAAGGGCAGTCAAATTTTGTATATGGAGTATAATATTCACTTAAAGACACAGGAGCATCTCAGATGACAACAGCTGGTTAACAGATTTAAGAAACATGACACCACTAACATGACATGCAGAAAAAGGGGTTGATGGTAGTAAAAACAAACTCCTCCCCTTTAGTAGCTAATGACTAACAATTTGGACTTCTCTCTGTCACAGATGTTACCTAAATCTGGGTTTGATCATGCAACATGCTGAGTATCTCCCAAGGGCACCTCAGAGAACTGAGTGTGCACCTAACCTTGCAGCATCAGGGCTTGTGTCTGTGATGGAGATTGAGTTTGAAGTTTGGTTAAGTGGAAAGGTCAAAGGCAGAAAAAAATAAGAAGGTCAAAAGTCAAGCTCAATCAGCCTTTTAATTACTGAATTCTGTGACTGATGGTTTCTATTGATTCTGTATAAATAAACTTCACTGTGATGTCTGGGAGAAGGGCCGTCTAGCCTCCCCCTCCCTTTGCCTTGTGTCTTTTGGAAATGTACTGTGCCATTGACTACAATGAAACCAGCTGAAATTTGCTTCAAGAGCAATGTCAGGAAAAAAATTCATATTCTCAAGAGTTTTGTAAAAGAATCATTCACAAGACGAAAGTAAAGAAATTGTGAAGAGCAGGAAAGAGGAAGATGACTCCATTCATTTAATTTATTTGCGTGAATTAACACCTCCCAGAAACTGCTAGGGCTTCATTACATATTGTTGGGCTTTCTGCTGGGCTTCACCCCAAAGTGGTAACCTTTAGACCTGACAGGTTTGACAAAGAACCAAGATCCTGCCATTGGCAGTAGGGGTGAAAATCATGACAAGCTACGTTTTACTCCCTTTCTTGCCCTCCTCACTGTAGAATATCTTGCAATCAGCCATCCAGCAGGTGTATCTGTGCTGCTTTGAGCATCAGCCAGTTCAGTAGCAACCAAGACAAGAACTAGGCCTCCTCTGAAGCACTGCTTCCTGTTTTAATTAGTCAGCAAGGGTCACAATGGCAGTGATGTGTTCCATTGTTTCCTCCTTCAGAGTTCAGAGAACTTGGGCAAAAGGACTAGAGATTACAATTCAGTTAGATCTGCAAGTTGTAGCTCAAGGCACTACCAATAATTCACCCAGCTGTCCCTCACCCAAAAGCATTGTATTGGAGTCTTATGGAAAGCTTGGGTTCCATTGTGAGTCCTCCATGTAATTTCTTCATGAAATTTCAGTATGTATAATTTCATCAGTAATGTGCTGCTGGGAACATCAGGTCTCTGTTACATTTATGAGGTTATGACACTCAATATCCATTCCCACATATAATATTTGGGACATATTGTCATTGCCAACTGACCAAATGTATCATGCTGAACACTCACAGAATTATGTCATCCTACCCGGAGGCGTCTGCGAAAGGGCACAGCTAGTTGTGAAACTGGTCTTCCTAAAACATTGTCTTAGTCACCTTACAATGAGGAAAAAGCATGTCAGGTGCAGGAGAACTTTGAAGTAGCTGAGGATGTTGTTTCAGTGCATTGAGTAGACATCTTGTTAGGCAAGCTGAAAGAGGATCTTTTCATATAGTACATTAAAATAGGGATGGGAAAACTGGTTTGGAAAAAAACAACAACAAAGAAATATGTTGTCTCTCCTTGTTTTTTCCCCCCACTGTCCATACAAATCACGTTCTGCTCTTTCCCCCTGATTGCATCCATTTTTTCCTCAGAAATGCCCTATACTCTTACTCCTTTCCACTCCCTTCTATTGATAAAGTTTAGGATTTAGCACAGGAACCTGGACCCCATACTCCAATTCTTTGCCCCTCCCCCCATGCATGCTTGTCTCCTTTAACGTCTCCTTCTGACCCCAAGTCTGTTCAGCCTCTCATGCAGTCTCTACATTTAGTAATATTTTGAGCCCATTGGGCATTATGCCATCTCCTGTGCTGAGACACCTGTTGTCTTAAATTCTTACGTTTACAGGGCTTCTCTTGGATATACTACTGATAGAAGGAAAGGCCAAGAATGCACAAGATTTGTATATGGTAGCCAGCTTAGCTCTTGCCAGACCTCTTGAGATTCCATGACACATTTAATTTGATAGCCAAATTGATAAGAACCAGGGGATATATTTTTTATTGTTGCCACACATCAGTCTCAGACATATTATAAATGTGAAACACATTCTGGTCTTAACGTTTTTATTTGGATTTTGCATTGGCAAACCGGAGCTCCTTGCACTAAAGGTTTGAGTTATTTGACATTATTTGAGACCTGATTTTCCTCTGCTTATATGGGTTTTACACAAGTGTAACTTTATTGATTTCAAAGGAGTTACTCTTGTTTTACACCAGGGAAAGCAAGAAAAATATTAGACCTATTGTATTAAGCGATATCTGATGCAGAGTGTTAAAGAGAGAGCTAAGGTGTGTGATGTAATATTTTTTATTGGACCAACTTCTGTTGGTGAGAGAAACAAGCTTTCAAGCTCCACAGAGCTGATTTTCAGGTCTATATAGCTCAATAGTTTGTCTCTTTCATCAACAGAAGTTGGTCCAATAAAATATATTTCCTCACCTACCTTGTCTCTCTCATATCCTGGGACCAACATGGCTACAGCAACACTGCAAACAGATGATTAAAATCAATTAATCTATTTGGCCCTAGTTTTGATTCTATAGGTAAACATACATTCCTTTGCTTAGGAAAGACCTGTTTAACAACTTTTTCCTACTCAGGGCTGTGTGCATTTGTAACAATATCATACAGGGGGAATTCATAACTTTGCCTAAAATGTTGCTACATACGTTTCACCTTGATATTAATGACCAGCAAGTTACTAGTTTTCAACTGATGCCTCACCCTGTGTGTATTTGGAAAGCATCTTCAAGTTCACCAAGAGCAGTAATGAGCTCACAAATTCATTTCAGAGAGGCCATAAGCATCCATTAGATGGTCATAACTTCCAAATACTATTAGTTGGATTAAAACTAGAGAGCTAAAGGTGAAAGTCTCTGTATAAACATTCCAAGCCATCCAGTTACTCTTGAAGATGCTTTTGAAGTACACACTGGGTGGTGGATAGGTCATATAGATTGAATCAATTTTGCTTACCATTCCAAGCACATTAAAGAGGCTTATTTGACACCTGAAAGTCTTTCATCATAAAACAACAAAGTGAGTTTACTTGGTTTGTCCTCCAGCACTCTGGCACTGCTGATAAAATGCCTTGCTGTTTATATACTTTGCCACATTAACATTATGCAACTAGTGCTGCTGCAGGTGTCAAGGTACTCGTTTCTTTTCTTCTTTCATATATTTCAGAAGATGTTTTGTTTCTTGAGCTGTTTGCCTTTGCTCATGTGCATTGAAATCAACTATGCTTGTAAGGACTGTAGGATAAACTCCTTTAAGAGTCATATATAATGGGTTGGACAGGATCTCTTAGTCCATACAGTCTGCTCCAACCCCTTGCAGAACTGTCTTCTCCATTGAACACATATGGCTTGAACATAGTGATGATGTCTCAGTAACATCTCTTAGCAAATAATTTACCTTGGTATAACCTGTGAAATGTTTTTGGCCAAACACCATGAAATCAGAAAAAGAAATAGGGGCTACATTAGCATTAGAAATTATTTCTAAATGTCTAACCTAAATATTTCCTTTAGAAGTTGAGATTATTACTCTTTATATACTGTTTGTAACCAACTAATTGAATGTATCTCCCTGTTACATTTCATATCATTACCTCTCAAGTATTTACCAAAAGTTGTCTTCTTTGCATCATTTCTCTAAGTTGAATGATACATATTGTGACAAAGTTCCTCCTCTATCTTGGTGGGTCCTGCGCTTATTGCCGGATTTTCTTGCCTCAGAGATTCACCATGTGGGTTGGGGAACAGCCCAGAGACCTTCCCCTCTGGAAGAACCCACAGTCCAGGTCAATTGGGAGGTTTGGGGGGAGCCCGGGCCTGCCCTCTACTCCGGGTTCCAGCCCAGGGCCCTGTGGGCTGCAGCTGTCTATAGTGCCTCCTGTAACAGCTGCATGACAGCTACAACTCCCTGCGCTACTTCCCCATGGCCTCCTCCAAACACCTTCCTTATTCTCACCACAGGACCTTCCTCCTGGTGATAACGCTTGTACTCCTCAGTCCTCCAGCAGCACAGTACACTCTCAGGGCAGGTCTTCACTATGGGGGGGGGGGGGTCGATTTAAGATACGCAAATTCAGCTACACAAATAGCGTAGCTGAATTCGACGTATCGGAGCCGACTTACCCCGCTGTGAGGACGGCGGAAAAATCGACCTCCGGGGCTCCCAGTCGACGGCGCTTACTCCCACCTCCGCTGGTGGAGTAAGAGCGTCGATTCGGGGATCGATTGACAAGTCCCGACGAGACGCGATAATTCGATCTCCGAGAGATCGATTTCTACCCGCCGATTCAGGCGGGTAGTGTACACGTAGCCTCACTCTCAGCTCCTTGCACCTCTTGCTCCCAGCTCCTCACACTCACACCACAAACTGAAGTGAGCTCCTTTTAAAACCCAGATTCCCTGATTAGCCTGCCTTAATTGATTCTAGCAGCTTCTTAATTGGCTCCAGGTGTCCTAATTAGCCTGCCTGCCTTAACTGGTTCTAGCAGGTCCCTGATTATTCTAGTGCAGCCCCTGCTCTGGTCACTCAGGGAACAGAAAACTACTCATCCAGTGACCAGTATATTTTCCCTCTACCAGACTCCTGTACCCCACTGGTCTGGGTCTGTCACAATATCAAATGTCTTTAATCTCTTTGCATAGGTTATGTCCTCCCATGTTTTTATTGTTAATACATGTAAATTAGAGTTACATCCACTTTAAGGCTCCTTTACCAGAGCAGTGAAAGGCAGCATTTGTGTAAATGAAAATTAGGCCCAATCATTTTAACTGATGGATTGCTAACTACTTCAATAGCACCAACACAAGAATAACACACAGTGGATTTTGTTCAAGAAGTTATGTATGTTGAATTGTCTCAGTCACATAGTTCTCAAAAATCCTATATAAATGGTAAAGCTTGAAATAAAGTAATGGACAGACAAGTCACAGAGTCTCCCCTATGTTACGGCTGCTTTCTGTCATGCCAGCAGAACAAATTGACTCTAAATCTGGCATATTCATGCCTAATGTACTGGTGTCTGGTCAGGGGACACTGCAGTGTAAAGGGGGCCTTAGTTGTGGCTTCCTTGTGCCCAATGGTCCACTTCTGCTGTATTGACCTCAGGTAACACTGGCAGCCAGCATAAGTCAGAGCAGCTTTTAGGATGCTCTAACTTACCTGAGGGAGTGAATCAGCATCCCACTAGACCAAGTAAAGCTCTTTTTGTGTATGTCAAAAACAAAAGCCAGGAAGTGTTTCATAGTGAATGATTGGAGAACAGCTTGAAAGATAAACAGAAAAGACCTCCACTGGAAAACATCCCTTCTCTGCAAAATTTAAAGAACTTCTCAAACAATAAAATGGTAAGGAATGCCCCGTTTAAATTTGCTTTGGCATGAGAGCTCCTTTCACTTATTTTAGGCATAAATGTTTTGGAGTGTCTATCCTAAAGTGTGGATGAATATTTACATTATGTAAATATAATATCAGCAGAAAGCCTTCTGGGAGTTTGAGTCACGGGGAAAAAGAAAAACCTAGTGAGGTTTCTTATAGAAGGGCAGTAACCCTGAGCCCTCAGAATTGGACATTCATTCATTATTAAATATAGCACCTCTTGAACTTCTTGGCTAAAAACAAAGACAGACATTTTTCACAAGAATCCTGATCCAAAGTACACAAAGTACTTAGCTTCATACATGAATGGAGAAAGTAGTGACTTCAAACTTCTCTACATTTTTGTCCTCCTTCTACCTCTGAGACAAAACTGAGAAAGAGAATGTGTTCTCCAGAATTGTAGAAATGTGCATGCCAAAGAGAGCAAGAGACAAAAACTGCAGAGACACCACCTGCTCTCTATTAGATAGTGCAGTCCAGTTATGCTGACTATAGTGAAGCCTATGACATACATCCTCTGCAGTTCTCCAATGTGGCCCAGAGCCAGCTTGACCCTGAGTGTGAAGATGTGGCCCAGAGAACAATGGTTCTCTATATCTTCATTCAATGCCTGTCAACTTGTATCAAGATGGAGCATCACATGTTGAGACTTATCACTCCTTGGACGATATCTTGATTCTGAAGAACAAAGCAGCTCCAATAGGGTCTTTTGTGTATCTTACATCTGTCTTTCTGGTAGAATTGTTTGGAAAATGGTAAGTATTTTCCATGAAAATTTTCAAAGGAAATGGAAGAAATTTTTTTCTCTGAATTTTTTTTTAATGAAAAACCAAGAACAATCCGTTTTTGGTATATCAAAATTAGAAAAGTTTCAGGTTGTTCATATAAAAGAGGATAATTTTGAAATAAACAAAATTTCCTTTAACATTTTTGTTCTTGAATAAAAGACATTTCTCTTTGAAAATATTTCAGATGAAAGATTTCAAATGACTCTTCCTTCAGGCTCTTGGCAAATTATCAGTATGATCATCAGTTGGATAAAGTTAGATCCCCTTGGTACCTCTTCCTGAGTAAGATCGTGCCAAGTAAAATGAGTCTTGGAGTAGTTTAGGAAAACACTGAATATTTTGAGGTTTGTAACTCTTTCACTTGACTTTTCCAAAAGATACACAAATAATAACATATGAAAGGAACGTATTACTATTAAATTTGCCAGCCTACTGATTTTCTTTCTTTGCTTTTTACTGTTTTAAAGGCTGGTTCTAAAGATAAGAAGAAAAGCAGAGACCTGAAAGAAAACTATTTGGCCATTAGTGATGGGCAAACCTGAAACAGTTAGGAGTATAGGTTTAGACTGAATAGGCACCCAAAAATGTAGATATTTATATAAAACTTATCTATACCTCTTGAATCTGCAAACTGGCTTGAAGTCTCATGACAGCAGGCTTTTTGTGAGATTTCTAAGACATCTGATTCTGGTCATGCTGGGAATGAATACCATAGAAGTGGCCCTCTTGTAGGGTTGCCAGTTTTGGTTGGACATATTTCTGGAAGTTTCATCACATGACATAATCTTTAATTAAAGATTAATCTTTAATTCCTGGAGACTCCAGGACAATCCTGGAGGGCTGGCAACCCTTCCTCCTTGTAGTATTTCAGCATTTCTGCTTACCAGAAGTTCAGAGCTGTGTTATATATTTTAAAATGTTAACCAACTGTCTTTGAAACTCAGAACAATTTCCCTTTAGGTTATTTTATGTGAACCTGTTTGCTCGTATTTATTTGCAATAATATCCAAAAGAGAGCTACATCTTACAGGTGGCCTTGTGTGATAAATCAGGATTTTTTCTTTGCAAAGTGGACTTTGGAATTTCTATCTACATTTTCAAATTTGTGCTGCACATATTAAGGCAGGATTTAGACACACACTAGGTACTAATTAGTTACAGTATGCATAGTAACATTTCTAACAGGTGGCAGCTGAGAGCAAAGAAACTATTCTTATTCTTAGAGAGAGTCAGCCTTGAATCCAAATGATCTCACAGCCCAAATAAATATAGAAAGCTTGCCAAATCTGTCTATATAAGTTCCAATGAGCTCATATGTTTTCATCACACAGTATGTACTGAAAGAATGAGGGAGAAGAGAGGAGGCATTTTCAATCACCCTGTTAAAAAAGCATGCAAGCGGAAGGAATGGTGGTTGTTTTATTAAGCTTAGGACCAAATACTGGGGGGTCCTACATGTCCACAAAATACCTGAAAACATTTAAAAAGCTACAGGTCCACTGTACAGAGGGGCCAGCAGAGAAGCTGTACTCTAGCTGTACAGACAACACGTGACAGATATGCAGTCGCATTGCTTAATGCACCACAGGAAGGCGCTCAGATGCTACAGTGATGAGCATGGTATAAGAACCTATATAAGAACAAAACAGACAGCCTGGCCAATTGGGGCCAAGGATTTCATTCCTCAGTCATCCCATTTCCCCCTCCCATTCCCCAATTTTTTATTTTTTGTCACAGAGAGGTCTTTTTGCAAAGGATTTTCTCCTTCTCTAGGCTTTAACTTTTTATGAAGAAGTATTTCTGATCTGCACAGCCAGTTGAATAAATAAGAAAAAAATGTATGTATTGTGAGAAATAAAATGGGAAGTTCGATGTAAAAATTTAATGGTTTTGATGGACCATCAGTAAAAGTAGGGTCTTAGCTGCCATTTTCTCTTTGGGCCATCGTGGTGGTTTGGTTTTTGTTTGTTAACTGAAAAGAAAAATCCATCAGCAGCCATGAATATAATGTAAATGAGGACACAAATATAAAAGGAATGTGCATGTTAATAACCAAGAGGATGTTGCTTATATTTGCATGACAATATGGCTATGTCAACACTTAAATTACTATAGCAGCATAGACATTCACTACAGCAACAGAAAGGGTTCTTCTGTTGCTGTAGTTAGTCCATTTCCCCAAGAGTTGGTCAGCTCTTGGAAGAATTCTTCCGTTGACCTAGCACTGTCTATGCTGGGGGTTAGGTCAACTTTACAACATTGCTCAGGGGTGCGGGTTTTTCACAACCCTGAGCAACGTAGCTGGGTCAGCCTAATTTCTTAGGGTACAAATGGCCTCACAATTACTTATCTCCACATTTTATTTGCAATCTGATGCTGTAAGTATGCACATGCAAGTAAGGTTTCAGGTATGTATACAACTACACATGAAAGACTCTCTACTCCAAAGTTTACATTGAAGTGAAATATTTAAATTAGTCAAATTAAAATATATCTCTATTTAGACAAGTTTATTATCTGTACAAGGAACGATTAAGAGCTCATACCAACACGAGACCAGCATCAAAACAGGGGGAAGTGTGGCTATACTCTGTACTCTTCCCATAAACCTAAGATCTTCCCAGTATTCCAGAGTAGCTGAACGTTTCTCCTAAAATGATCATCAGTTTAATATTAATGTCATTTAAATCATTGTCATTACCTTTCAGAGTTAACATCCCATTAATATGAATTGGCCAGTTAAGGTACCCGTCTCTTAGCAGATTCAGGAAGACAGCACTACACTTACTCATGTTTATAACATTTTATTTGTGATTATAAGGGCTAGAAACTTAAATGTTTTAAATGAAAGCACAAATTATGCAGAAATATATGGGTGCATGAGAGAAGTGCCGATACTATCACGGAATACCTTGCCTGATTTGTCCCTTTCCACACGATGCCCTCTTACCTTTCCAGCACCTCCTGCTGCCCCTGACAACCTTCTCCCCTTTGTAGGAGAGAAGAATTCTGTACCTCCTCTCTTCCCTTTTCACACATCATAGTAAGGGAGCATTGAGATATAAACATTGGGACTGCTCAAAAATTTTCCATCAAAACTTTTTTTCCAACAGACAAATGGGTTTTCAACTGAAGGAAATTATTTCACTGAAAGTGACTGATTTCCTTGGGAAAAAAATTTTTTTTTGTCAGAAAACCAAAACCAAAATTATTTTATTTATGGCTCTTGAGTCTGACTTCTCACAAATTCAGAATTCTGAGGCCCATTTATATATTTGCTGGAATTCAATCACCAAAATCAGTAATTCTTTCTAAAATATCACTTCTACACAATAGACAGTTAAA
>NW_020664409.1:60707906-60835179 GCF_002925995.2 Terrapene triunguis
TCAATGCTATTTTACTGTCCTGTAAAAAGCTAAAAGAAGTTTTTCTAACTGCACCTACTGTAGTCCACTTTCGGAGTAAGCCACTAAAACGAAGATTGTAACAACACTCCTAAGCATAAGAAATATAGTAAACTGTTGACAGACCTTGCTGGTGCATTTGGAATAAAGTAGCAATTTCTTTCCCAGGGAAAAAAAAAATTACAACACGTCTTGTAGAATTTAAAAGTCAGATCATAAATCTCAGTGAGGATGGGGCAATATGGGTGGTTAAAATTATGCATCTTCTTTTCTTTGTTTCTCTGACAATGCATTAAAGAGATGTGGTAGAAAACTACTTCATTAGTGAGTGATTGATTTATGGAGTGGCTATGGATTTTTCCTCTGGTACAAGATTAGCCAGTGATGGAATTTTGATAATTTTTCATAACAGGGAGGAAACAATCGCTTGTGTCAGTAGAAATAGAGTCAAATAAATATACTCTAGTATAACATTTAAAAGCAATATTTGCACATACACACAGAGGTGTGGGATTGCCTGTTTATTTTCTTCAAGTTGAGAGTGGTGTCCTCCATGCGTCAGTCTGAGGTTCAAAGTTCTCTACCATTTTTCCCTTTTGACTTGTGTTAGGCTATCAGACTGTGAGGCTGAATGCAGCTGCCTCCAGAACTGGTCAGTACCATTCTAAGCTGCCTAGAGAAGTTGATGGGGAGTGATGTGAAGAGCCCTATGCTTCTTCCAGTGCTATCCAGGGACTGAGGTCTGTATATCAACTCCAGCTCCTCTGGAGCTGTGACTGGGACTAAACCAATGCTCACACATGGGCACTTCTCTTGTAGACCCTTCAATCTGCACAGATTTTAAGCTTCCATTAAGTATACATAGAGTGTGTGTGTATTTCTAGCCCTTTTAGTTAAGAAAATCTTCAGGATGTCTTGATGCAGTGTGGTTCATAAGCCACCAGGAATTCCAAAAACAGACAAATTGAAACAACAGTTCTGAAAGGAATTGCTCCATATAGTTTAATGGGATGCTAACTCTGACATCTGACAGTGGCAGTTTAAACATCAGCATGGTTTGCATATTGTATTGCTGAGAGCATTTAAGCTGAAACATTTAGCTGTCCTTGTTAACTCTACATGACCCCACTTTTCCATGATGACTGAATATAATGAAGGAATACAATCATGGACTTCGTTTTGCCCCCGCTGAAGTTGCCATTGATATCAATGGGTGCTGAATTAGACCCTGCTTTGAAATGGGAGTAGATTAAGTGCACTCCCAAATTGTTAGTGTGCATCAGCAGGATCCACATGGATAGTTAGTGCATGGGAGGTTAGCACAGGGTAGATTCACACCCCAGCTTGCCAAAAAATAAATATTCACGTAGACAAGCCCTAGATGAATGCTTAACTTTTAATCCAGTGATAAATGCATAATGTGTCATTTCAAGATAGGTTACAGTGGGATCTTAGCCTGCTCTACACTGAAACCAGTAAGTACTCCTCCAAAAAAGCAAACCTAAAAAAAGAGGTGACATTAATTCTATTGAAACTGAGTATTCAGACAGCAGGCACTCAATGAATGCAAAAGAAAACTGCT
This sequence comes from Terrapene triunguis, assembly GCF_002925995.2. Taxonomy (NCBI): domain Eukaryota; kingdom Metazoa; phylum Chordata; order Testudines; family Emydidae; genus Terrapene; species Terrapene triunguis. The sequence continues at coordinate 60,709,507 of NW_020664409.1, forward strand.
ATAGTGCATGTACAGAGTGAAAATTGTATGTGGTCTCAGCATGCTAATAAAATCTGAGTCATTACAGTTTGATATATCCCAATAGCATGCTCAGAAAAATGGAGAATGTTGATTTTTAAATTTGTTTTGTTTTAGTCAGTATAATTTAATCTTGACATTGCACATTCATCATCCACAGATGCCCTTAGCAAAGCTTGCATGTTCAAACTGTCCTGAACAGCTGCTGCCAAGTGCAATAGTGTATTTAAGAATAAGCACATTCAATATTTTAGTTCACTAATAAAACAGAAAAATTTTGTTTAGAGACCATTTTAAAAGGTGCAGTTTGCTCTTGAGAAATTACCAAGAAATAAATACAGTATATCTAGAAATTGAAACATATGTATAGTATAATTCAGCAGCCCTCTAGCAAGCTTGCATTAGATTTTGTGAAAGCAATGGTGATGGAGGACTTCTGAGGGCAGACAGCCCCAGCAAAGTTAGAAAATACATTGTTTTTCCTTGTCTCAAAGATATTTGTTTGATAGTGTGACAGGATGCTGTTAACAGCTACAAATTGGGCACTATGGAAGCTATAGTGGAACCTCAGAGTTACAAACACCTCAGGAATGGAGGTTGTTTGTTAGCAAACCATATTGAAAAATCCTTATGAAAGAATACTAGTTTCACTTCTTACAGTTCATTCATTATTAGCAGTATGTTTTACACTTTCCTCTGCTGTTTGCTGTACTTGATGGGAATGATAGGATTTACTGTACTTCTTGCTTGAAGAGAGTTAAAAAAAACAGGGATGAAATTCTGGCCTCACTAAAGCCAGGAGTAAAAGTCCCATTGATTTCAGCAAGGTTAGGATTTCATCCATGAATTTCAACTAACATGTAGAAACCTCCCTGGTTTGGTTCATGAGGCCATTACCTCTCAACAGTCAAATCCCTTTGGAGAAATCACTTCCACTGTGACTCCTACAAGAAACTGTCTAACTATTATTGGCAAATGGCAAAAATATCGGGCAAGACTGCATTGCAGCTATACTCATTTATATCATCTGAGGATCTGACTGATAATATTTGTTTAAAAGTGTACTATCATGACATGGCCATTCATCACCTGGACCCCTTTACTAAATACTGGTGCTATTTTCCCTACCTTTTGTCTTTGTCTTAGATTGCAAGCTCTTCAATGCAAGAATTATGCCTTATTTTATGTTTCACAACTGCTAGCAACTTGTACTGGTGACTGAAAACTAATGATGATTAATTAATAAATCAAAAGAAACACAGTATTTTAGGGGTGGTCTCATCAATAACATAAAAAGAGGGCCTTACTGCTTCCCTGCTCTGATAAGATACTTCTGCATACACAGCCTGAAATTATATACACATTTCTCTTTTGCCATCCAGACCAAAAGTTAGGCTGTGATCCTGTCTATGTGGAACGCTCATTGAAGTCCACAGGAGTTACATATATGGATGGCTTCCAGAGACAGGCCTTTTGTTTGCTGAATACAATCAGACTTTGGCTTCTTTCTTTCTTTCTTAAGTATCTTGGTTCTTTGAATAAATATGTTTTGGATTACATTTTATCAGATGCATTCGCCTGAGGAGAATATAATCTTGGGATTTCTTGTCTATATTTTCAACCTTTCCAAATCCCTTGATTTATTTATTTTTTTGTCCTGCTTCATGTTTGCAACATTTCCCCATTTAGTGTCAACTGCAGCTACACTCTTTGTTCTCTATGCCAAGTCACATGCTGAATAAAACTAGCCTAAGCACTAATCACTGCAGTATATCACTGGACACATTTGTCCATCTCCAAATGGAAAAAGCATTGTAATTTATCATTATCCTTTGCCAGTTTACAATCCATTTGATAGTGCTCATATATAATCCTATTTAAAGTCTAGTATTAGATAGAAAACTATGGAGACCATATTGTCACCATGCCTCAGTGGGTCACGACTGAGAATACCAAATTCAGGACAGACTGCTAAGAAATAGGGCAGACACACCTCAAACTGGTGGTTATTCTATCATTAGAGTTTACCAAATCGGTAACATAAATGAGCTTCTGTATCACCACACTAGTTAACAAGAAGCCAAAAACATAGCCTCCTTATGCATTCAAGCCCTTGGCTCACCATCTAGACACTTGGACTTTATGATGAGTGGTTACTGAAAACCAGTTTAATCAGAATTGGGGTCCTTCCAATCCCAAGGGATCAGCCACTTAGCCAGGTCAATACATAACTCAGATCTTACCCAATAATCATGCTGATGCCAGCCTTTCAGTAACTAAAATCTAAAGGTTTAATAATAAAAGGAGAGAGTTATAAATGGTTAATAGATTATATATATACAAATAATTGTAAAGTTCTTGTTCCAAGTTTGTAGCAGTGATGGAATAAACTGCTAGCCTCTCTGGAATCACTCAAACAAATTGGGGGTCATCAGTCCTTGTTTAGAGCTTCCTTGTTAGAAATCCAGTCCAGAGAAATGAAGCAGGAAATGAAGACAAAATGGAGATGTCTCAGTTGCCTTTTTATATCCTCTGCCATGTGCATGGAAATTTACTATCCCAAAGCCCACAGACCCTGTTTGTGGAAACTTACTGTCCCAAGATGGAGTCCAGGGTCACATGAGCATATCACATGTCCTTACATGACTTGCTGACTCACAGGGTTGGCCATTGGCCCCTCGGTGCCTGAGGCATCCTCAGGGAGAGCTATATGGTCAAGATGAAGTTTTTTCTATGGCCCATTGTTAGAGTGAAGTGTCCTTAATAGGCCATCCACATATAGCTGTCTAGCCTTGATGTAAATCTATTTGAGAAGTGTCACCCCATAACAAACACATTTGGGATACAAATACATAGTTAATATTCATAACTTTAAATACAAAGATAATACATGGATTTAACCAGGATAATTATATCTGATAGACTGTAACTTTTCCATTGACACCTTACATGATATACCTTGCATAAGAGTTGTTGCAATTGTATAACAGTGGTAGCAGCAATGATACAAATGGTTATTTTCAATCATACAGCATCACACATGTTGAGAACAATTTTTAGGAAAAGACCTTTTGTCTCGGGAAACTGCAAAATATGGCTTAAGAATGTACACTTCAGGTTACTAATGCTACTTCGACAAGAGCTGTAACTCCTTTGCAGTTCAGTTAGGATCATTTGAGGAGTGGGGAGGATTTCAATACAATGATCCAGTGAGTTCTGGCAGGTGCTTATTTCCGATGGAAGGAAGATGAATACCTCCACACCAATAACGTTTCTAGAGAATAAGGCATCTAGAGATGGAGAGAGAAGGCAGTTTGCTTTGGTGGGAGTTTGCATGATTAATGAATGAGTAAGCCCCTCAAAATTTGATCCATTATGTATACAAATCTTTTCCACTCTTCCCTTTTTCTTTCGATGCTGAGTTCCCTTTGCATGATCAGTACTAATTCCTGATTGACCATCATTATAATGTTCATTATTTTTATACTTCTATCGCATGTGCCCTTACTCTTCTTTTTCTCTTACTAACTAATCCTATTCTTTTAAATCTCTTATAAGGAAATTGCCTCTCCATGCTATTAGTCATTATAATGGCCATCAGATTTTTTTTTCTATTTCTTTGTCTTGTTTGGGATGGCTGACCCTAAAGGAATGCAGTTTTCAAGGGCAGAGTCAACTTTTGTCATTATAATATTTTTTTCTAACCCCTTATCAGATGGTTAAAGTAGATCCTGGGGCCCATGGGATTGGCTATTGTCAGCTTTTAGTTTATTGCATCGTCTTGTGGTGATAGGATATAGCAAGAAGAGAATGGGAACAAGAGCAAATGTGTGTATAAAACAATATCATGCTCACAAACAAACGTGTGTATGTGTGTGTGTATGCACATGTGTGAATCTGTGTAGAGACACATTCCTTGTGCTTCTCCCCCCATTCCCATAAATGCCGCTCACTTAGACTTGACCAGCATGGAAAATATATATTGAGACAAAAATAAAGAGAAGTGCAGGCTTCAGGTTATTCTTCCTCAGAAAAGTTTGAAGTAATGATATAATTTTCTATATTATAGAAGATTGTATGTCATTTTGAGATAATACATACTGCAGTAGACATATTTTTTGGATAAATTGTCTGCCTTTGCCTCTAGAGGGAATCAGGATCTGGTGGCAAGGTCTTTGAGGGAGTGGGGGCCAGCAAGGGGACAGTGCTTCTGTAAGGAAAGTTGGATAGGGAATTTGCTGGTAGGACATCTCTTCTTCTCCCCTAGGTGCTGCTTCTACACCTATTGGTGGTAAAGTCTGGGAGCCACAGAAACACCTCAACCAGGATCCAGGATCCTGATGAGTCCTTATCTCACAGGCTTAGATGAGGGGGAGATCTGTATGAGTAGCACTCTCCCAATTAGGGAGGAGCATGGGGAGCTGTGCTTATTTTTATTTTAATCCCTGCTCATATTACTATCTTGTCCTCTTATTCCTTTGTATGATGGCTGCCATCATGTCTCATATCCCCAGAGAGCCCTCATAATGCATTGGTCATGCAGAGAAAGGAAACATGGAATGTATGATTATTCTGTATTACAGTAGCTCCTACAAATCCTGAGATTTTTTTTTATTTGGATTCAAACATTCCCAAATGCTGCAGCATTATGCTGATGTATGAGGCCCAGAAAGCAAAACTGAATAGAATGAAGTGAATGGATTAGCTCTGTTTTGTCTGTGGAGTGGAAAAGGTAAACATAGAATTAATGGTGGGGAAAAAATTGAGATTTGTACAGTTTTTAGATTTAATAAACTAAGATGCTATTAGGTAAAATAATTTAATTTTTAAAAGTATACTGTGTCAAAATCAGAAGCTAAGTGCTATTTCTGCACAGACACAGTTATGAGGAGAGGCTGAGGGAACTGGTATTGTTTAGTCTGCAGAAGAGAAGAATGAGGGGGGATTTGATAGCTGCTTTCAGCTACCTGAAAAGGGGTTCCAAAGAGGATGGATCTAGACTGTTCTCAGTGGTAGCAGATGACAGAACAAGGAGCAATCGTCTCAAGTTGCAGTGGGGGAGGTTTAGGTTGGATATTAGGAAAAACTTTTTCACTAGGAGGGTAGTGAAGCACTGGAATGGGTTACCTAGGGAGGTGGTGGAATCTCCTTCCTTAGAGGTTTTTAAGGTCAGGCTTGACAAAGCCCTGGCTGGGATGATTTAGTTGGGAATTGGTCCTGCTTTGAGCAGGGGGTTGGACTAGATGACCTCCCGAGGTCCCTTCCAACCCTGATATTCTATGATTCTATGATTGTGGGCCCATAGCCAGGATCACATGGGAATGGGCACCCCCCCATCACCACCACACCCCCCCGCCCCATATAGTGCTTCTGGCAAAGACAGCTCATGGCAAAAGCATGATTATCACTAGCAATGAAGGGTGTTTATGGAGTGTCACATACCTGACTGAACTCCCCTTTGTGGTTGCTCACCAGGAAGCTGTGTTTAGACCCATGTGCTGGAACCATGTACTTCTGAGCTCCCCTACGTCTGGGCAGGATCTAGCCACAGTCTCTGGCTATGGCCTCTTGGCATACTTCCTGGCCACAGACTCTCTGTCTGCTACCACTTTTAGGGAATGGGACTCTTCAGTCCAACTGCCCTGGGCTCCTAGGACAAATGCTGACCCCCCTCCCAAGATGCCCAAGTTGTTCAAGAACACTCTCCCCAGAGCTCCACCCTCATGAGTACTTCAGTTTATAGTTTAGCCCTTCAGGGACATGTGAGGGTTGAACCAAGTAGCATACAGACTTTGCAGAATTTCTAAAGCAATCACACTTTACTCAAGGACAAAGTACAAGAGATGCACTGATCTAGGCAGAATAATTAACACCTGTACACAATTCTCTCCCTGTGAGTCCTCACCACTCTTAAGTTTCTTGGGTTTTGGTCACTGCTTTGGGGTCCCCCCAAATCTTTCTTTTAGACCGCAGTCCTCTGATTATTACATCTAAAATCTTCACATCCTGGCTATGGACTCGCTAACTTCTGTAACAAGCTGGCACAGATCCAGCACATCAGTCAAAAGTTCCTCTCATTCATTGAGCATGTCCTTTTTTAAAAAGCAGTTCATAAAACCTTTTGTCTTTGCTCTTTTTTTTTTCTGATGGGGATTTTCCATTGCTCTAACTCCACCTTCTGCAGACAACCTGAGGAACACCAGTTTCCCTTAGGCTAAAGATATCTCATTGTTCTAGGGTGCTTCCATTTGAATGAAAGGCCATTCAAGTTAATGACTCTTAATTGTTCTTGTCAAACCACCCTTTCCCTTGTCTCAGAGGGATGTGACACAAACCCTGATAGCAAAAGATAGATTCAATATACACTGAGACATTTATTGATACAGCAATTTCATAAAATCAATTAGCATTCATAAATTTTACATTGACAAGATTCTGAAATCTTCACATGCAGTCACAGATCTGAGGTAGAACTATAGTACCATTTTATTCCAGGACAACCCCATTACTGCAGCTAGGTCTGTGAACTCAGCAAGTTTTGAAGGTTCACCTTGGAGGGTGCCTTTTTGGAGGTATCTTTGCTGTAATTTTGTCCACTACTAAGCTTCAAAAGCTTGGCCTTTAAATTGTTCCTTATGTAACCCTCCTTTCCCCACTTCCTCTACCCACCCCCACATTTCCTTCCCAGGTTACCCAGAAGCAGGCAACCCTCACCTGTTGCCAGAGGTGACACATAACTGTGGATGGAAGGGGGCACAACTGAAAGATTCTGGGGGGGACACATGACTGCCCCACATATTACCTCTGCATCCACCCCCCTGACTGACCACAGCGGACGGTCTGTAAAGCAGGCAGTGGGAAGCAGCAGGGAAGGAGAAGCAGTCCCATGTAGCGGGGGGCAGGGGAGCTCAGCCAGTCGCCCTGCTGCTTCCTCCCTCCCTGCGTTGTACAGACACATGGTGAGTGCCGCTGCCAGGGGGAATCACTGCCTCCTTGCTGCTGGGATCCCAGCGAGAGGCGGCCTGAGAAATCTGGAGGGGCGGGCATGTGACCCCATGTGACTCCCCCCACATCGCCTCTGCCAGTTTCCTGGTCACCTTACATCATTAAGGATAATGGAGACCCTGGGGGTCCCAGATGAGATGGGGAATTAGGTGGGAATCCTCTAGTCACCCACAGACTCATAGACTTTAAGGCCAGAAGGGACCATCATGATCCTATAGTCTGATCCCCTGCACATCACTTGACACAGAACCTCACCCACCCCTCTGCATTACTCCTCTAATTCCTATGAATATTGATAGCTGGCAGTGCCTCGCCCTGGACAGCACAGTATACACCTATGGGTATACCTTGGTTGCCTCCAGGTACACAAATATAAATAATGGCTCTTATGCAGATAATAAACACACAGAATAAAACCAAAACAATTTTACTTTAAAGTTATCCTACCAACATACAATACAAAATGCAACAGATTCATATAGACTCGTGTTATATCTATACCAAAACAGTAGTGGTGTGTAGCTCAGCTAAAGGCAGCAGCTTTCAACAGCAAGTTGCAACATAAACCTCACCACTACTCTTGGCATTATACACAGATCCACCCCATCCCTGACTATGCACTCTTCCGTAAGTTTACAGACCTGAGCCCTCTCTTGTGTTGGTGCAGTGGCTGAACAGGCGTTCAAGCCGGCACTCTGTAAGTCCAGCAAAGGCAGTCCAGGTGAAACAAGGAGTGAGGCACTTTTGTATTGTGACCAGCTTTGGTTGCACAGTGGTAGGTGGCAGTAACAGTTGTTATTTTAGAGAGCAATAGCCCAGGGGTAACTTGTTCTTTACTCAATGGTCTGTAAACCAGATTCAGATCTTCTGCACAACCAACAGTCTTCAGCTTCTGCCCTCAATGCCTAGCTGTAGAGACAGAGTCCATGAGCAAGGGCTCAGCATTAACAAGTTGTCAGCTGTAGTGTAGTCTTAGCCCTGGTCATGTGTCCAAAGGGAAGAAGCAGCTGTCTGTGACAGTTCCTTACTCACAAAATGGAGGCTGCTGACCCCCTGAAATAGTCTCTGACCCAGGAAGCTTTGTCTAGTCCCAGAGAGCATCCAGGGAGTGCATCATGGGACTTGCAATCCTTCAAAGTCAGCATACAGTACCTAGAGGTTTGTCTAATCAGGATATCTGTGAAAAGATTCAGAGGCTCCTCAGACAGGGGTGCCTACACTTACATAGTTCGTTGGCTTTTATTTGTCCACTTGGAATTTAATTTGCTAGTTACCCAAATATAATTTAATTTTGGTTAGGTCTTTTTGAAATTGCTCAGATCCTTCTCTAGTCTAATCCAAATGTCATCAAAAAATGTTACATTCTTGTGGCTCCCTGGAGCATCTACCTAAAATTGGCTATTTACTTTCTTACTACTCTTAGGGTATGTCTACACTACGAAATTAGGTCGAATTTATAGAAGTCAATTTTTTAGGAAGCGATTTTATACAGTCAATTGTGTGTGTCCCCACTAAGCGTATTAAGTAGCATTAAGTCTTCAGAGTGCGTCCACAGTACCGAGGCTAGTGTCGACTTTCGGAGCGTTGCACTGTGGATAGCTATCCCACAGTTCCCGCAGTCTCCGCCACCCATTGGAATTCTGGGTTGCGCTCCCACTGCCAGTTGGGGCAAAAACATTGTCGCGGGTGGTTTTGAGTACATATCATCAGTCACCCCTCCCTTTGTGAGAGCAACGGCAGACAATCGTTTCATGCCTTTTTTCTGCGCAGACCCCATACCACGGCAAGCATGCAGCCCGCTCAGCCCAGCCGCCGCTGTTGTGTTCTGGGTGCTGCTGGCAGCAGATGGTACAATAGGGCTGCAAACCATCATCACGCTTCCGCTGCCACTCTGCTCTCCTGCTCTGGCAACTGACGGTACAATAGGGCTGAAAACCATCGTCACCCTTCCGCTTCCACTCTGCTCTCCTGCAGACATCATACCACGGCAAGCATGGAGCCCGCTCAGATCACCATGGCAGTTATGAGCACTGTAAACACCTTACGCATTATCCTGCAGTATATGCAGCACCAGAACCTGCAAAAGCAGGCGAGGAGGCGACAGCAGCGTGGTGACAAGAGTGATGAGGACATGGACGCAGACTTCTCTCAAAGCACAGGCCCTGGCAATTTGGACATCATGGTGATAATGGGGCAGGTTCATGCCGTGGAACGCTGATTCTGGGCCCAGGAAACAAACTCAGACTGGTGGGACCACATAGTGTTGCAGGTCTGGGACGATTCCCAGTGGCTGCGAAACTTTTGCATGCATAAGGGCATTTTCATGGAACTTTGTGACTTGCTTTCCCATGCCCTGAAGTGCAAGAATACCAAGATGAGAGCAGCCCTCACAGTTCACAAGCGAGTGGCAATAGCCCTGAAGCTTGCAACGCCAGACAGCTACCGGTCAGTCGGGAATCTATTTGGAGTAGGCAAATCTACTGTGGGGGCTGCTGTGATCCAAGTAGCCAACACAATCACTGAGCTGCTGCTATCAAGGGTATTGACTCTGGGAAATGTGCAGATCATAGTGGATGGCTTTGCTGCAATGGAATTCCCTAACTATGGTGGGACAATAGACGGAATGCTTATCCCTATCTTGGGACTGGAGCACCAAGGCAGCCAGTACATAAACCGAAAGGGGTTCTTTTCAATGGTGCTGCAAGCACTGGTGGATCACAAGGGACGTTTCACCAACATCAACGTGGGATGGCCGGGAAAGGTACATGACGCTTTCATCTTCAGGAACTCTGGTCTGTCTGAATGGCTGCAGCAAGGGACTTACTTTCCAGACCAGAAAATAACCGTTGGGGATGTTGAAATGCCTATAGTTATCCTTGGGGACCCAGCCTACCCCTAATGCCATGGCTCATGAATCCATACACATGCACCCTGGACAGTAGGCAGAAGCTGTTCAACTATAGGCTGAGCAAGTGCAGAATGGTGGTAGAATGTGCATTTGAATGTTTAAAAGCACGCTGGCACAGTTTACTGACTCAGCCCAACCAATATTCCCATTGTTATTACTGCTTGCTGTGTGCTCCACAATATCTGTGAGAGTAAGGGGGAGACATTTATGGTGGGGTGCAAGGTTGAGGCAAATCGCCTGGCTGCTGATTACACGCAGCCCGACACCAGGGTGGTTAGAAGAGCACAGCAGGGCGTGCTGCGCATCAGAGAAGCTTTGAAAACCAGTTTCATGACTGGCCAGGGTACGGTGTGAAAGTTCTGTTTGTTTCTCTTTGATGAAAACCCGCCCCCTTGGTTCACTCTACTTCTCCGTAAGCCAACTGCCCTCCCCTCCCCACTTCGATGACCACTTGCAGAGGCAATAAAGTCAGTGTTGTTTCAAATTCATGCATTCTTTATGAATTAGTCACAGAAATAGGTGATAACTGCCAAGGTAGCCCGGGAGGGGTGGTGGAGGAGGGAAGCACCGGGTGGAGTGGTGGAGGAGGGGAGGACACAACCAGTTTTAATCCATGATGGGACTTTACTTCTTCTGGTGGCTACTAGAGGTCCTCAAAAGGCTCTTTCCTGAAATGCACTTTGAAATTCTAAATGAACTTAAACTATCAATGCCTTCTCCTGCATCTCATATTTGATTACACTGAAAGAGGGCACCTTTGAGTCACTCCATAACCATAACTTCAATGATTTTTCGCAACTATTTTTCTAGTACTGAGATAATTCTCACTGGTCTGTAATTCCCAGAATCAATCACAGCTCATTAGCTCATTGTCAAGATATGGGCATTACGTGCCAAATTGTCCTCTATGATGTTTATCCCCAATTGTCCATCTTACATCATATGTGACAAAGTGTATGTTCCATTCTCCAGCCTCACTGGATGTTTTTGGTTTGCTTTTGTTTTTAAATATATATTTTTGGCCTGGATAAAATATTTATCTGGATTGTTTGGGGATTTTTTGCATTTCTATTTGCTGTTTGTTAAAGCTGGCCTGGACCAAAAGCCTGAACTGGAATACCCTGAACTTTGAGACATTATGAACATGCATCCAAGTCTGGAGCTAGACTTTGTTACTTGAGCATAACTTTATTTTTTAAATATATTGGGATTTGCACATATTCTATGATATCAGTAAAATGCTCATTACTAGAGGCATTACCCTGAATATGTGTTCATTCTGTAAGAGATTATTGATTGCTGCTATTTATATTATTTGAGTGACATATTCCTCTGTTTATAACTGTTTTCAGGGTTGAGTCTAGCCACAAACCAAGGATCTATGTGAACAAATGAAATACAAGCAGGAGATACTATTTAACTCCTGAAGGGAAAAAATCCCCCTTTAATGCAAATATCCCTAGTAATAAAGAACTGTGTGCTGGATCATTTGTTCTCACAGTAAAACTCATGGAAGAAAACTTAGGGGGAGGAAATCACTAAAAGATCTCACAGAATTGTTTGCTGATTATTCCACTGGGGAACAGCATTTGATCCCCTGTGGGATGAGCTATGGAAGCACATGCTCAGTGTGGATCCTGAAGGAGGGGTCCTTAGGACACCCTCTACCTCCACTCTGGCCCTTCGCTTTCCTGACAACGTGGCTTCAAAGAGGCCAGGCTGGCTATTCCACCTACTATGTGTAGGGGGTTTCATGGAATATGTTATATCATCTGAGGTTGCATTATCCTTTCTAGAATGTTCCACAGGACAATGTGTGTCTTCTTAGCCCTGCTCCCCAACAATTCACAGGATCCTCACTGCCCACTCTGGACTCTATCCAATACAAAGAGCCCCCAAAGACTCCTGGAAAGTCAATGGGGAGAACAGTGTCATAGGAGGACCCTTCCATACAGGATGGGGCACAGCTGCATACTCGGGGTGCTGGACTTTGGTGGTGTATCCTGGCCCTCTGATAGATCTGACAAGTCCCCATACATGCTGTAGCCATGTTCTTGTGGATGCTGGAGATCTCTGACTGTATTTTATTTTTTGTAAGACACACAACATATTTTTTCATGGGAACCACAGATTTAATATCAAGTATTATAAAAATCTTCTTCAAGTTTTGAGCTATTGATCTGATATGTTATATTGACCTGATAATTTCATATCATACCTGCATCTTGCATTTGTCTACATTTTTCAGTACCATTGCTAAGGACTTTTTACTTTGTCAGGTTTGGGATGAAACTCTTGCCAAGTCTGCAGAGGCTTGGGCTGCAACATGCATTTGGGACCATGGACCTTCCTACTTACTGAGATTCTTGGGCCAAAACCTGTCTGTAAGAACTGGAAGGTAGGTAGCTGTCATTTTGTAAAACCTTTTATTTTATAAAAAAATTGAGGGCCATATCCTCAGCTGGTGTCAATTTCCAATCTGACAGCTGGTGTCTACACCAACCTGAACCTTTTAACTAGTGCGATGGCAAGAACTCAATTTGTTTACAGCTTATAAAGATTTTCATTCCATTCAGGAATATGAGAATTAATCATTGGTAAATATTACTGTAACCAAGTATTTCAGGTCTCCACATAATAGCAGTTTGCGAATGGACTGTACTATGGATGCCAAGCCAAATGTTCTAACATAACAAGTTTTGAAAATGAACTTTCCCTCCCCCACAACCTATGTCTTTAAATTAATCTAGGTATCGATCCATTCTTCAGCTGGTAAAGCCATGGTATGATGAAGTGAAAGACTATGCTTTTCCATATCCTCAGGACTGCAACCCTAGATGCCCTCTGAGATGCTATGGACCCATGTGCACACATTATACACAGGTTATATGAGTTCCATTCTTCTTTCACCAATCTATAGTTCAAAAGTGGACTTTTCTGTGATGTGTGTGTGTGTGTGTGTGTGTGTGTGTGTGTGTAAATAATATTTCTTTTCAATGTTGACTTCACCAAAAGAATAATGATTATTTATTCAGATGGTTTGGGCCACTTCCAATCGTATAGGCTGCGCAGTCCACACATGCCACAATATGAATGTCTGGGGATCTGTTTGGCGACGAGCTGTTTACTTGGTATGCAACTATGCCCCAAAGTGAGTTGCTTTCTTTTCATTCTGTTTACTTTTATACTTCATGCATGTATGGGTTATTTGATAGGACTGTTTACTCCCTTTTTCCAGCTAGCATTCCTGTCATGCTTTTGTGCTGGGCCCGCTTCCTCAAACAAATATAATAATTGGAAATATAAAAATGTACTACTTTTGTATATAAACAAACCACAGGGGAATAACAAGATGTGTATTTAACAAAAGCACATCTCTTTATCTTTTGTTATTGTAATGCTCATCCTTTGCATTACTCTTTTCCCCCACCTTTTTCTCCTCACTCCCTTGCGTTGTTAGGGAATGCAGTTCTGCAATCCATTCTTATATTGATTTGCACTTACTGACATGAGCTGGCCCATTGTAGACTGGGGCCTTAAACTTCTATAAAGGGCCCATGGTGCTGTATAAAACAACCCAAACAAATAATAATGAGTTGTACAGGTTTGATAAACGTTAAATGTCACAGATCCATAAGTGGTAAAGAATAGGGCAGTGAATGAGTGTGAGTAATTTCAGCTGCCATATACATAAGAAGAGAATTTTTAACTGTCTCTTTAAAGAGTTGCAACCCCCAAACAGGTAAATTTTTGTGAAAAAAACCTCCAAAGAAGAAACCACTTCTATTTTGGGAGACAGGAAGGCAGGTCCTTTATATTTACTATTACAATTAATATAAAAAGTAGTAGCAAAGGAACTAGAGGGGGATCAGACAGTAAACCCAGATCTGACTCCAATCTCCACACTTTGGGGATGTTTGGACTGATATCCCAATCAGGTTCCAAATATCATAACTTGAGCCTCTCTTTAATAGCAACCCAGGCATTATAATGTATGTATATATGTATCAAAAATTACAAAACAAAAAGTAATTACAAAATTATTAGGGTATATCATTCATTTCATTTCATTATGGCAAATGAATAAGAGGCATTGTTGAGAACTGCTGAATTATTTGATTAATTATTTGATGCATTATTAACCCTGTAATAATGATATGTTATATTTCGTTTCTTTTGTTCTGAAAATTCTGACTTACTTTGCAGTCTGTAGAAGAAATCCTGAGGTCCCAACTCAGTTTTTACTAGGCCCTTACTCTTTCAAAGTTATTAGCTCATTGCCACTAAATATGGATGCCAAGGCTTAGAAGGATTTAAAAAAAGGGTTAAACTTTTATGTGGATAATGAGAACATCAATAGTTACACTAGATAAGATAAAAGAGTGTTTTAAACGAGACATGAGCTATCATCCTTCAGAGCATAAGCCAACCACTCACTGACTAGAGCTAGGAAGAAACTTCCCCTCTAGGCAGGTTATCCCATAAGCTAAAGGGTTTCTTACATCTTCCTCTGAAGTATTTTGGGTGAATTCCTGGCTCCAGTGAAGTCAGTGGGACCAGTATTTTCATCCCTAGTATTTGGCCCTATCAGATAAAGGATTTGGTATTACAGGGACCACTATTCTGGTCTAGCATGACAATTCCTATGTCCATGTTTTGATGTCAGTGGAAATTTGCCTGAAAAGAATGAATGAAACTTGGCAAGGACTTCAAGGTCAGGACCTGTATATCTACATATAGGTCTCACTTCACTAATCACTAAGACGTTTGCACCTCTCAGCTACACAACATACCACAGCACTATACAATAGTTGAGGGCAGGAAGTGAAGAACATTGTAACCATTTTAAACTAGAGGGTTTTAGAGGTGCAGAATAACATTATTCAAATTGGAATCTGCCCAGGACATCAGCGCTATACCTCCTATTAGCTGATGTATACCCTACTATAAACTGGTTGAAAAATATGCCAGGTAGTCCACATTGTCTACTTGAGTTTCTGATTTCAGAAACAGTGTTAAGAAGGGTTGTTTAAAAATGTGTGTATGGTTTAGACCTAATTAACTGATATACTTAATCTACAGCTCTATTAGTCACTCATGATACAGTGAATGAAGCCAACATTCAACTTGTGGCACTCCCTCTAGATTACAGTATCTGTTATCAAGCTAGCAAATTTCCCTGCTTGTGCAGTCTGCTGTGCCCATTTCGAATAGGAGTAAGAATGAGTAAAGTATTTGAGAGACTCCTACTTTCTTCCAAGACTCAACCCAAAGTTAGGCTTTTTGATCCATCTTTATTGGCTGGGAAGGGGGGGGGGATGAGAAAATGCTTCACAAATAACTGCATTACTCACTGCTGTAGCACATCACACATGTATTAGAAGGTTCTTTTCTTAGTGAAATGCAACATTTAAGTAGAAATCTAATTTTAGCTTTCTTTCTTCAGTGACCATCCTGTAATCCCAGAGTCAATAGTGATGGGTCAATTTCTAAAAGTTTAGAGCTTTGTATAAGCATCTGGAAGTCTGGATGCTTACTCAGATGCCTCATTTGAGGCTACCCCACTCCTCATGATTGCCTCTGCAGCCTGCTACCTACCTGTACCCTCGGTCCTCTAGCAGAAACTGGGCACCCACAACCTCCAGCCAAATCCCTGGGCCCTCATGAAATCCCAATAGACCCCTGACTTCATCTTTCAGTGAAACTTTCCAGCCATCTCACAGTTCCTGCACTCTTTCTACGTGTCAGTGTGACGAATCCTTCATTTTCCCAGTTCCTTTGAGCAAACCAACATGAGTTCACACTCAATAACCAGCAAAATGGATCCCTGATCAGCTAAACCCTGTAACAAGATCCTCAAAAGACCCACTCCCATCTTGAAAATAAACATTACAAATATGCAATCAATGAAAGTTTTAAAACTTTGAAACAACACTGTGACACTAATGTCTTATTAACAAGAGCCCTTTGGTTGGTTTCTCTTTCTAGAGAGCAAAGTTGCAAAAGTCATTCCGAAAATAGTGTCTGTCAACAATGCAATATGAAAATATTTCATAAATACATGATAGGCAATACATCACCCAAACTTAGTTTGCACTTATTAAGAGAAATTTTTTCTTAAGTTACTAAAAATGTGTATTACTTTATATTTTCAGGGGCAACTGGATTGGAGAAGCGCCGTATAAAGTAGGAGTCCCGTGTTCCGCTTGCCCTCCTAGTTATGGAGCTGCTTGTACTGACAATCTTTGTTTTCCAGGAATAACATCAAACTACTTATATTGGTTTAAATAAGTTAACAGAAGTTTACATTATTTTTAAATAATATGGCTGAGTAACAAAAGCTTGTATATTGAATTTTGCACATATTTTATATATATATATATATATATAGTAATAATACCCTTGTTTTCTTTTTATATCCTTTTGCATAATTAGCTTTCAGAGTACAGTATAGATTCATTTTTAACTCTTTGGAATTTATAACTATAATTCTCCATTTCAGGCCACGATCATGTAGAGAAGGGTAATCTTATATCATCTTAAGAAAGTGTAACTTCCTAAAGAATATGTTCTGTTTGATATTAAAAGAAAATTTAAAAGGGCACTGTCAACTTAAGTCTAAAATGTGACCCTTCCCTTTGAAATTATAGATATAGATAGATAATGGCCACTGGCAACTACACCAGTGCTTTAAAAATGAAAAATGTACAAATGTACAAAAAAAGTACCCCCCCTTCCCCACCTACATTGTCCTCATCTTGCAAATGGTTACTCCCATTTGCACTTATGCTTACTCTTGCATAGTCAATGGGACTCTGAGCAAGAGTAAACATATGTGCAGGAGGAACTCCAGTATTCAGCCTTATGTTAGCTCCCCCATGCACAACAGTGATTAACTTAAGGTATTTCAAGAGTTCCACACACGGCTGCTGCTATCATCAATGATGCCTGTGTGGAGATAGAGAAGTAAAGAATAGGGAGCCATGCTGGCCCTTGTACCACTAAGAAATATGATGGAACTGCAAGTGTTCACCAACCAGACTAAAGCTTTGTCTAATCTAGAAAGTTGTATCACTTTAACTATACTGTATAGTTAACATTGTAGAACCCCATTAATGTGGATGCAGTTATATTGGTATAAAGGCACTCTTTACCAGTATAACTATTCCATATGGGAAGAGGAATAACTATATTGGCATAAGACACCTTTATACAAGTATAACTGGATCCATACCAGGGCTTTTACCTGTATAAATATGTTAGTAAAAAAAAAAAAAAAATCACATCCCTAGCTGAAATAGTGCTACAGGTAAAACTTCCAATCAGGCCTAAGTGTTGCACAATTTTGACTAAAGAGTATCCCAAATAAAAAGTACAAAGTGAAAAGGGAACTTTTATTTAAAAAAAAGGGGAGGGGATTTTTTAACAGTGTGCAACAAAAAAACAGAATCTGTAAAACAATTGACAGAGTCCTTTAAACAATATGGTGAAGCTATTTCCTGAAGTATCTTTATAAACCAGTGAAGAAAAATATATTTATTCTCCCCCCAAAAAGCAAACTTCTTGCGGGAGCTAAGTAGAAAATTTATGGAGAAAGGGACTACAGCTGAAACTAGAACACTGTATATATGTATAGATAGCTTGTCCTGAATGGTATCCATAACAGACCAGGGTCCAAATTCTGCCCTCAGATACATGTGTGCAAGTGTCATTGAAGTGACAGAGTTGTACCTTCATATCACAAGGCAGAATTTTGCTCATGATGAACAGGGAATACAAGTGATTAGTTGTTTACAATTTCCCACATTTCCACTCTGCCTGGCACAGATATGTTGGGAGCTTTGAAGTTCATAAGCTTTGGAAGTTCATGTGCTTCACCAGAATCTTATATATATACATTTTATTTTAAAGCAAAGATGTCGTCTTCCCAAGGCTGGTTAAGAAAGTCTGCCACCAGAGTACACGGTAACTTTACTAAAATTACAAATATGGGAATAATTTACATGTAGACAACCCTATTGCCAAAGGGATCAATTATATGGACTGAATGAGTGCTGTAGTAGTACATGGCAAATGGAATTATCACACTTCAGATATCTATGATTTGACACTAACTCAGAGAAAGTCATTTATTGTACTGTAGCTCTTCAAGCATCTCTCTGGCTGACATTCCTTTGTCTGACATGACAATAATTAGAGAAGTATATAATGCCACTAGGCATGAGAACTTAAAAACAAAACCACATGTGATGTTTCTGTAACTTTTATTTTAGTAGCAATTTAAATGTTACAGGTTTTCCTTACTGTTAACAATGGGCTTGAGGTCCTGCAGTCCTCACTTGGTCAAATAGTCCAACTGGGTGAAATTCCCTTGCAGAGGGAAAACACAAGCTCTGTGCAGCATTTAAGGCTCTATTTGAAAGGTTCCGTTTTAAGTGGTACATAGGCCATGTTCTGTAACCCAATGGGAGCTTTTGACTAAGGAATATAGAGGCAAAATGCATTTTTGTTCCACATGACAGATGTTTTTTGGAGGATGAAGGGGTAAGAGATAAAATTTTACATGTTTGCATTTCCTTACATTTGCAAAAAATTATAAAAAATAACAGGCAGAGACTATGTTAACAAAAGTTCTAAGCTGCAGAGCCTAAGGATTAGGGTTAATGTTTAATAACTATGCACTTTGTAACTTGCAACTTGTACATTGTGTGGTACACTTTCCAAACAGAACTAGAAATTGTAAATTAATTTATAATTGTGTAATTCAGCTGAAAGTATTATAACGGGTATATATGTTATTGTATCTGTAACTTTTTTTTAACTTGGTAATAATAAGTTGATCATTTGGAATATTTTGTTTTCTGTAGATATAAGTAATAGGAAACTTTGCTACTATCAAACAGGGGTGCAGATTTTTTCAAAACACAGTAATGGTGCTACGGATAATTATATCTGTCATAATCACACTGTAATTTACAGCAGCAGGAAATAATCTGGTTATAAGCTATTTCATAAGAGCAGCTTCTGAGAAAACCAGCAGCAAGCATTTAGTTTAACATATTTCATTTAACAGAGAAGGTTACAGCTAACTGGACATTTGACTAACCAAACGCAGTTTACCCTTCAGTTTTTTATAAACGTGCATTATCTATTTGAATCCCTGCAATTTCTCTCATCAGCTTTCCCTTGAGTTGAATAATGACAATGCCAGCATACATCTACCTTGATAGCCCGTGTCAGTGCTGCTTGATTGATTACCTGACACAAAATGCTGTTGGAATAAAAGTACTGTGCTGAAGACCAAAGGTGTCATATAACATTCCCTCACCATTACAGGGCTATGCTGAGAAAAGAGAAACCCAAAAAACTCCAAATACCATGGGGTTTCCACCCATTTCACAGGTTTACAAATCTGCACTCTTTTTCCTACAGAGCAGAATAGCAGTGTGCTTTTATAACAATAGACTGGCCATTGGAAAAATATTCCTTTTGGATACAATATTTTTTGTTCTACTTTAAATATAAAACAGATATTTATAAAACTGTACAAGGAATAAAATAGGGATGAAGAATAACTGTGATTTAAAATAAGAGACACTTATAAGAGTTATAGGAGTAAAAAGCTAAAAGGATGCAGCAATGCCATTAAGAACCCAGAGCAGCCCTTCATGTTATAATAACTGCCTGTGATATTTTTGACTCACTGTTATGTCATTTACTGAGCAAATGGTTAGTAAAGGCTGCCTTTTTGGTGCTAAACTATATATTCTGGTGCTGGAGACATTTTTGCAGAAGACAAGTTTTATTTCTGATGTTACAATACATGTTCTAGTGCTTGTGAGCCATTTTCAATGGAGCACAGCATCTGTGGGTAGGCCAATGAGTTATTGGGCCAAATTCTGCTTTCGGAAGCAAGTACATGGTTCCTATTGGTTTAAATAAGAGCCTTACATGCATCAAAGAGGAAAATTTAGACTATTCTAAAAAACAAAACAAAAAAGCCTATCCTCATTACACTTTGCACTTAAGGAACTTTCTTATTATTGTCAATAAGTGTCCTATGTGAAGATTGGGAGGTGGATAAGGCCCCGTCAGTAATAATTTCAAATTGCCTATAAACACATTTTAATGATCCCAAATCTCCTCCCAGGGGAACAACCTACTTCAGAAACTCTAAGGTTCACTTTGCTCAAAGGCCCTGTGAAGCCATACATCCCCCTTCCTAAGGATCAGTTCACTTCCCACTGAATTCCCAGGGAAAGGGATTAGGCCTCAATTGAAGTCAATGGGAATTTGCCACTGATTTCGATAGGTCCAGAATCAGGAATTGCTGTCTTTTCTTTAGCTGTGGAGCTTACTTTCTTCCAGATTCCTGTGCTTAACTCCCAGTGTTGCTAAGAGAGTTATGTACATGTGAAGTCTAATTCTACTATCAGTTACATCCATGCAACTCCATTGAAATCTAGTTTTCTTCCTTATCTTCTCTTACCTAACTAAGTGTCTGATTCTGGACCTATTGAAATCAGTGGCAAAATTCCCATTGACTTCAATTGAGGCCTAATTCATTTCCCTTGGAATTCAGTGGGGAATGAACTGATCCTTAGGAAGGGGGATGTATGGCTTCACATTTGAGCAAAGTGAACCTTAGAGTTTCTGAAGTAGGTTATTCCCCTGGGAGGAGATTTGGGATCATTAAAATGTGTTCATAGGCTATTTGAAATCATTACTGACAGGGGCCTTATCCACATAGTAATAAGACATTTTGTAAAGTCTTGAGTCTTGTGAGTAAAGTTTCCCTCAGTTACTGTTGATTTCATTCAGCCAACCTGAGGGCAACTCACAAATGACTTGCCATTTTTATTGGTGGTTTTCTGTAACTGTAAAAGTATGTAACTTCCTGCATCCTGGCTTTTAACTATGCACTGGTTCTGATAACCAGAAAGTATGTGAATCCATACATTGGGTTTCAGAGCTTCCCTCAGAATTCACCATCGTTATGCATACAATGAACATGATCCCCTCAACTTCTCATTTCTTCTAGAGGAAAAAGAATACTTCTGATTAATTTATGACATTTTAGTTTATTATTAAACATAATTTCCAGGCCTTCTTTCTGCTCAATCTTTGGTTACTGAGTTTGGCTCAGGATACGGTTATTGTCTGGCAAACAGGAAGTACTTCCTAGTTATATTGTTATGGATTGCAATACTTGATTCAGACTGATTAATGGAATGGGTTTAAACTCCTAGTTTAGGAGCCACCCACTTCCAACACGCTAAACAGCATTACTGTGCAGAGTTCTCTTTTGAGAAGCACTACAGAGACAACAGGAATAAAACATTTTGAATTCAAAATTATTTTCTTGTCTTCTGCAAAATGACAAAATCAAGGTGGAAAACGGGTTTCCCCATGTTTAACTCATAACAATATAGTGCAACCTTCTATGCTGTTCATCCTGATAAAAATCTTCCTACAAACTCACTAGATCTTCAGCACATCATCACACAAGGCAGAAACTATTTATATACAAAGTTGAAGGTAATACCCTCCTCACAGGGAGTTAGTGGCAATATGGGATTGCTCTGAAGAAGTAAATCTCTTTGTTTTATGCAGGGTCTTATTGTTTCATTGAAGAGGTGCTTGAGTGCTGGGATTCATTTAATAAGTAAACTGATTTCAGATAGTCTATAATTACTAAATGCTTGTATATTTGCTTTTCTCTTCATTTTCTTCCATACCATACCATTCCATACCATACCATAACAGAATAGAAGGTTTTGGCATTCATACATACAACAGAAGATTTGGTTCTTGCTATCGAAAATCAACCCCAAAATGTTTTAAGTATTTATGCAATGAAATTTCTTGTTTCTCACACATTTTTAGGATTCTTTCTTTCTTTCTTTCTTTCTTTCTTTCTTTCTTTCTTTCTTTCTTCAAAATGTTTGTCATAGAAGAAAGTTCATTTGACACAGGTGTTGCAGTGAATTATTGAACATATTTTTTCCATATTATATGATGATATATATATGTTACAACTGAGATATCAATTAGTATTCCTGTTTCAATTCTTGATGTTATGAAAACATAAAGAAATATAGATTATTTTGAACTAATGTGTAATGTCTATGCATTTAAATAAATAATTAAAATGATCTGTATTTACACCTGATGTTCCTGTGAGGCACTTTTGTTTGTTTCTTTTGCTGTTTTATTTTATTTGTCTAACTAAAACCCTACGTAATCTATTTGGATAAAGAAGTCAAATTGGAAAGCAAGTGTTAGGGAACCTAAGGGGGTGGACATAACTGCAATTTGAAAATGTTTAGATATTTACTTCCTCTTCCTTCCTGAGCCCCAACAGGCCTTTCTGAAATCCCTCTTTGGGTCTCAGCAGGTCTGGCCATCTCTGCTACGAGGGCTGTTATCTTCAAGTGTCATGAATTTGAAGCTTCAGCTTGAATTAATGGTGAGGAGCTATATTATTGCGGCTTCTGACCAGGACAAGCTAATCTCGTGAGATTTGAACAGAGCAGCCATCCAGAGCCAATCAGAGAAAGCCACATCTCAAAAGCACCTCAGTCTACCTACAGTACACAGAGACTCATTATTGTATAAGAACCTATATTCTTCAGAATTATATCTAATCTAACTAATGTGCTGTCATCAGACATGTTGGAAACTGTTTGTTTGGAGACAAAGAGAAACAGGATCAGAGATAACAGTAAGAATCAGAGAGAAGGAACATCCTTGGGATCAGAATAGGGAAAACTCTCAGAGGCTTACTGGAGCAGAAAGGGCTTTGGGGCTTTGAGAGATAGTGTGGAAGTAAAGGAACAGAAAAATGGGTGTGATGGGGTGTTCTCTCAACACAAGCCCTAAGTGGGTTAGTGTGGGCCAGAAAGGGCCAATTAACCTTATATGCTGCACCTGGAGGGAAGGCAGGGATTGATAAATCCTAACTGCTGATGAAGCCCAGGAAGTGATACCAGAAGGAGGCTTACAGGGAAGGGGTTTGCAGTCACTCTCTAGAGGCAAAGGGAGTTGGTCAGGAAGAAGGAGGAAGTCTAGTGGGAGAATAAGCCCCAGATTTGCCCTGGCATAGGGAGTCTGGCAAGAGGCCAAGGGAGGTGAAATAGCCACAGGGATCAGAGGAAGCTCTGGTTGTAAATCTAGAGATAGACCAGATGATAGAGATATGGGGTAGTAAGGAGCTCAGGGAAACAGCACTAGGGACTGAGAGGTGGAATGGAAGACCATCTGAGGTGGCATCGATGGGAGGTTATCCATCTAGCTACCATCCTATCCTTCCTCTGGGTGGTAGTAATCCCCTCAGGTTCTACCTGCTACCCTCATGGTCTGTCTGGATAGAAGTCAGTAATACGGACATCAGAATGTTGCTTTAAGCAGAGATGTAGTGGGGTGACCTGTCCAGCAGATAACTTTCTCCAAAGAACTGGTAACAGTATATGTATTAACAATTGACCAATAAATACTGACGATGAGGGAGTTATTGATAGGTAAACAAATTAACAAATCAGGAACTGTTGCTGGACAGAGTAAGAACTGTTGCTCAGCAGAGCAAGACTGGTGCCCTTCACATGAATCATAACCATAACAAGACTCTGAGACCTGCAATCCTCAGGCCAGGAGTCCATTCTGCACATGTGCAGATCCACAAAGGTCACACAAGAGGCACCTTGATAGACAGCCCTTAGGCTGCACTCATTATACTGGCACTATACTATTAGTGCAGCCTACATTCCACTCCTTTTCTTTTCTTTCCCAATGGGCCTGTCTTAGGTTGCCCCTGTCCTTTAGGGATCTTACCTGTCCTTGGTTCGCCAGCCCTCAAGGGAGGATATTCCTTAGGGTTATGCTTCATTTCAGGTCCTGTTTACAATGTGCTTAACTAATTCAACAAGTTCATTTCGATTTTCATCTTCTCTTGAATACTTCACAGTCTAAAATACATTATTTTGGTCCAACAACACATTAAAAACATAATTAATACACAAACAATTTGTATAGTGCATAATACAACTATAAGATGTAGCATTACATTCAAAACTCTATTTGTGGTAGGTGACCATTGCAAAACCAATTCTCACCAACTATGCTGGATAACATTTTTGATAATTTCAACTTGTTTTGCAATTTTTCCATCAAAAATATTCATTTTTACCTTAATATTCCCTACCTGATGTTCTAATTTTGCATTAAGTTGTGTAATATATGTCTGGTTTTTCAACTGAGATAGGACTTGGTTAGAAAATCCCCTTCAAGATGTTCCTGAAATTTCCTGATCCTTTAATACAATGATGGATACCATTTATTTTTGGTCTCCTACTTGAATTTCTTGGATACTTTGGTTGATGCAACAGGTACCTGCCACCACAGTGCCCACAACAGCAATATTTTGAGTTTCAGTTTGAAAATTAGCAGGTTCTCTAACATGGAAGTATACTTTACCTTCTCCCAAATAATTGAAGTGTTTATCTATACCTAATGCTGAAACCAATTCACAATCCCCTGGCTGATTAATACATGTAGATTGGTGAGTGTCCCATTCCCCAAATACAGTGCCAATCTATAAAAAGGGAAATAAGGACAACAAGGGGAATTACAGACCAGTCAGCTTAACTTCAGTAACTGGAAAGATAATGGAACAAATAATTAAGCAATCAATTTCCAGACACCTAGAAGATAATAAGGTGATAAGTAACAGTCAGCCACACCATCAGGGGCTTGTTCACCTGCACATCTACTAATGTGATATATGCCATCATGTGCCAGCAATGTCCCCTGCCATGTACATTGGCTAAACCGGACAGTCTCTTCGCAAAAGAATAAATGGACACAAATCTGACATCAATAATTATAACATTCAAAAACCAGTAGAACACTTCAATCTCCCTGGACACTCAATAACAGACTTAAAACAGGCAATTCTTCAACAAAAAAACTTCAAAAACAGACTCCAACGAGAAACTGCAGAACTGGAATTAATTTGCAAACTGGACACCATCAAATTAGGCCTGAATAAAGACTGAGAGTGGATGGGTCAGTACAAAAACTAATTTCTCTCTGCTGATATTCACATCTTCTTGTCAACTGTTTGCAATGGGCCTGTGATGGGTTGGATCACAGAAACCCCCTTGGTAGCTGCCACCCGATGTGCAAAGACTACCCCTGCTCCTGTTTTCCCTGCCAGCTCAGGACTCCAGCACCCTGTCTTGCTGAGCCAGACACTCCCGTCTGCTCCAACACAGACCCAGGGTCTGAATTACTTGCCCCAAAGCTGCAGGTTTACCTGAAAACAGCTCACAGAAGTGTGCTTGTCTTTAGCACTCAGATGCCCAACTCCCAATGGGGGTCTAAACCCAAATGAATCTGGTTTACCCTTCATAAAGCTTATGCAGAGTAAACTCGTAAATTGTTTGCCCTCCATAACACTAATAGAGAGATATGCACAGTTGTTTGCTCCCCCAGGTATTAATACATACTCTGAGTTAATTACTAAATAAAAAGTGATTTTATTAAATACAGAAAGTAGGATTTAAGTGGTTCCAAGTAGTAACAGACAGAACAAAGTAAATCACCAAGCAAAATAAAATAAAATGTGCAAATCTATGTCTAATCAAACTGAATACAGATAATCTCACCCTCAGAGATGTTTCAGTAAATTTTTCCTCAGACTGGACATCTTCTAGGACTGGGCACAATTCTTTCCCCTGGTACAGCTCTTGTTCCAGCTCAGGTGGTAGCTAGGGGATTCTTCATGATGGCTCTTCTCTCTCTCCTTTGTTCTGTTCCACCCCTTTATATATCTTTTGCATAAGGAGGGGACCCTTTGTCCCTCTGGGTTTCCACCCCCCCTCACTGGAAAAGCACCAGGTTAAAGATGGAATCCAGTATGGAAAACAGCAGGGCTGTCCTTATATCATTGGGGCAGGACTGTCCATACCCACTGGACCCCCACCCATGTGAAAGCAATTCTATATTGGCATTCTCTGGCAAGCAGCAAGCTCCAAAATTCGTTGCTAACATCTATATGAAAAACCATTTCATTTCTAGAGAGATTTTAGAAATCATCTTTGGATAAGCTGCTACCTCTAGGGCCATAGAGTTAGCTAAATCATTTACTTTACAATAATCAATGGTCAATTGAAAATGACCATTTGGTTTCTTAACAGGCCATGCTGGAGAATTACAGTTTCTAACTGTAAAAAGCAACAAAGAGTCCTGTGGCACCATGCGACATGCGTCTGACGAAGTGGGTATTCACCCACGAAAGCTTATGCTCCAATACGTCTGTTAGTCTATAAGGTGCCACAGCACTCTTTGTCGCTTTTTACAGATCCAGACTACACGGCTACCCCTCTGAAGTTTCTAACCGGCTTCCAAAGTGTTCAGGGTGTCTGTTAGAGGTGCAATTGCCTCCCTGGGTTCTAGATACTGTAGTTGTAGAGGAGGAATCCCCCCCCCCACACACACACCTTCCAGTAAAATGTCAGTATCTATGGTTCCACTGTCCAATTTGTCCCTAGCCCACACAGCCAGGAATATTAGGACCATCTCTTTAACCCATTAAATCGGCTAAGGGAGGACTTTCGCTAAACTAAACTTTTAACAGTTCCTGTCACAGCTCCCATGGCAATATATGCCCCATCTCCTGCCTGAATTGGCCATAGGAGACCATTAGTTAAGTCTACAATGAGACCATGCTGCTTAGCATGTTAAGTCCCCAAATTTCTTCCGGACTGTTTACCACCATCTCCCCTTCTCCTTTGATTGTATGACCAAAGATTGTGACATTAGATGCAATTACAGAAACTGGGTGTCCAGTGACCTCATGAATATTTCCCCTTCTGTTCCCTTCTTTAATACATCCTGTCATTGTAATTGCAGCCCCACTGTCTGCTAACATTTCTTTACAGGCCCCCACTATTGTCGTTGAGACAGTGGGTCATTCCCAAGGGTCTGTTCCTAATTTACACACTACAGACATGCTGGGTTAGGGCCCTTGACACCCCGCCCCCCCTTTTCCACCCTCCGAGCATAATATTTCTTCTTGGAATGAGTAACACTTGAGCCCACCTTACATCTCTCCTTTTTCATTCTATTACCCAGGCATTCTAAAAACTCTTTTTCCTACTTCTCCTTTCAGGGATTTATCCAGGATAATCCATCAGGCAATTTTTGTTCTCTAATTTTTCATTATTTTTTTTTTGATAATCCCGGAGTATATTCCCATAACTTCCCCAAACAATAGAATTTTCCCTTCAATTCATACTTCCTTGACCTCTTAAATGCCTTTCTTCTTGCCCTTTATATGTTCCCTTACTCCTGTAGCCACACCCCCTGCCCCTCCAATTAGTTTCATGTTTTTCCTGTTTCCACTTTGAATAATTTAGCCTCCACAACAATGATAGTATCACTTTTCACCAGTGCTGAGCCCTATTGAGCCTGTCAGTTAGTTTATTGAGAGTAGGGGTATATTGCTGAATGTAATCCTTAAAATCCTCTGGGCATGCTTCA
The DNA here is from genome assembly GCF_002925995.2 of Terrapene triunguis. Lineage (NCBI taxonomy): Eukaryota > Metazoa > Chordata > Testudines > Emydidae > Terrapene > Terrapene triunguis. Next base: position 60,736,979 of record NW_020664409.1, read on the forward strand.
AGGACCATAACCAGAAATGCTTTCCCACGTATTAGTCTGAATATTTCTTAAAGTTCCTCATTGATATACCCACTCAGAAAAATCACTGGGAGATTCCTCTTTAAAAGGCCATAACATAGTCCATTCTAAATTCACAGATGTTTTCTCATATAATAAATGTACTTGACTATAAAGGTCCAGTAGCATGAGGGAGCATAATACCCCAATCTTCATTTCTTAATTGGGCAACCTCCCCCAAATCTGAGCCTGTAATCATCCATTTAGTAAATTTATCCCAATTATCCTTAAATTAAAACTGAAGAATGTGGTGCAGTAGCAACTGGGGAATGCATTCTAGTCACCATCACTTCCACTGTGCCTATTAAATTTGATGATGTGCAAATGTTTACTAAATGGATGATTACAGGCTCAGATTTGGGGGAGGTTGCCCAATTAAGAAATGCAATCCTCCATACTGTGTATAAGCAGGTAATAGAAAAAAGAAGTAGAAACAAGTGCTTGGAAAAAATCAAAACTATGAGTATAGTGCCGGTGGAAAATATATATTTTAACTGAATTCTTGAAAATTGGTTCTTTGGCTCATACAATTTACTCAGAGTTCATGCAATAAAGGAACTGTAATGTGGCGCTCATTTTAAAGGTAGACACTCCTAGTCCTAGCACCTAGATTCACAAAGGCAATAGTTCCATGAAAAGGGTTCAGAATAAAAAAGGATTCAATAAGCAAAATATTTTATTTGGACCACACATGTCAATAAGGGCTCACTCTGGTTCAGCAGGGTAACTATACTGGATGTCAAGTATCAGAGGGGTAGCCATGTTAGTCTGGATCTGTAAAAAGCAACAGAGAGTCCTGTGGCACCTTTAAGACCTTGTCATGCATCCGACGAAGCGGGCATTCACCCACGAAAGCTTATGCTCCAATACATCTGTTAGTCTTAAAGGTGCCACAGGACTCTCTGTTGCTTTATACTGGATGTGTGCATGTGTGCATATATACATGTTAATCAATTTGCTCAAGATTAGTTTAACCAAAGATATTTTATGTATATCACCCCAAAATAAACCTTTATACCATGTCACACCGTGATAGTCTGTTTGTGCTACAAATTAACAAAGTCTATTGGTACCTTTATATATACACCTCCATTTGAGTTCATGAGGTATTGGTCCTTAAAAATGTTTTCTTGTCAATGCTATAGAATATCCAGTGCTGGTCCTGGCAGTTCATGAAATATTTGACCTTAAAATTGCAATACCCCACTTGTTTTATTTTGCTTTTATTCTATTAAAAGTTATTTGTTTCATCACAATATGATTTCCAGTTTATGATTAAATGAATTTTAATTTTGGGTCCAAAATTCCCTTACAAAGAATGTTTACATGATCAAAACTGCTTGCAGACAAGTGTATGAAAAGCAAATAAGGGGGGCAAACATGGTCATGCAACATGGCCACCCATGTAGTATGTTGTAAATCAAGTAGGAATTAACATTCTATGATTCACCTTTGAGTACTAAGGTAATATAAATATGTATCCACTATTAAACCACTGGAGGAGGGAACCAAAGAAGAATAATGATGGAACATTTACCTGCACTCATTTGAGCACAGAGTCTGCCTTTTCCCCTGGTCTTTCCTATAGAGCATGTATGAGTCCCATCCCTACACCATTCATTTGTATAAAAGCCAGGCAGGAGCTGGCACTAAAGTGTGGTTTTTCTTGTTTATAAGTATAGAAATACCAATAAGAAAGTGAAAACATGTTGTGGTACTGTTTAAAATGACAAATTTCCTCTTCAGGGTATTCTTTGTGTGTGTGTGTGTGGGGGGGGGGGGGGGGGTGTTCCAAATTCAAATAACTGAACTGATCATCAGAAAAGTACAGGACTTTTCTTATCCCAAACATTTTCATTTTCCTATGGGAGTTGTGCTTTCAAAGAGAAAAATCTGAGCTGCATCATTACAGATTTTGAATGATCAGAGCCAGATTTTGCCACCTTTATTCATGTTGAATATTACCTTGCTTCAGGCAAAGCCCCAGATTCCTTGGGTCTAATCACAGAGTAAGGGCTGGTCTACACTAGGGGCGGGGATCGATCCAAGATACGGAACTTCAGCTACGCGAATAGCGTAGCTGAAGTCGAAGTATCTTGGATCGAATTACCTGGGGTCCAGATGGCGCGGGATCGATGGCTGCAGCTCCCCCGTCGACTGCGCTACCGCCGCTCGCTCTGGTGGAGTTCCGGAGTCGACGGTGAGCACGTTCGGGGATCGATATATCGCGTCTTAACGAGACGCGATATATCGATCCCAGATAAATCGATTGCTACCCGCCGATACGGCGGGTAGTGAAGACGTACCCTAAAGTAATGTAAGTAAGGGTGGTAAAATCTGTCTCGTGATTATCTGTGAGTGTTAATGGATGTGCAGATCTGTATACAGTATATTGCTAAATTTTTACATTCCTTACTAATTCCATGATTTGACAATTCTTAACATTAATGTGTTGTGATATTGCCCTCTTTGCCCATATGAAAAAATATTTATTTTAAAAAAAAGAAAAACCTGTTCTAGTGGAATTTTTCAGCACTCTGGCTACACATAAACTAAGGTTGGAATCATCATTGGCTATTGTGATTTGATGTTGTATTTATTCATTATCAGCTTTAATAAAAGTTCACAAGCATTGTTATTATTGTTATCAATTATTATTTATTTATAGAAATGCCCACAATGTGTTAGGCCTTTCCAGATAATCAAGCAGAGACAGCTCCTAGCTCTTGAGACATTTCAATGTACAGTCAGACAGGCTCTTCACAGTGCCATTCACAGTCTCGTAACACTCCACTGCAGCAGTTGCTCAGATGGAGAAGGAAAAAACGGAGTGCATTTTTTAGCTGTCTTTTAATGTGCTTTAGCAGCTGGAAACAAGGAGGAACCAGCACAATGTGACCAGCTCATTCTTTGTGGACCATGAGAACGTGTTCTGCAGTATGTTTTGAGAAACACTGCTGCAAACAATTCAAGAATACATTGTCCAATAAAATCAAAGAAAACTATTCTGCCGTTTTGATGGAATGTACAAATCACGCACTAGGGAGGAAGAGGTTAAGGAGTTGCTCTGGGACCAGGCAGATCCGCTCTTCTACTCCTGCAATGCAGGCAGAGGCTGGAGAAGGAGTTTAAAAGGAGAGCAGAGTAGCTGGCTTGCTGGCAGAGAGCAAAGATGAGCTGACCTGCACTCTGAGCTCCCGCTGCGTGAGGCCTGGCTACAGTGACCTGACCAAGCCTACAAAGAAGGGACCTGTGACTCTCTGAAGGTTAGACACGTTATCTGTGTGTTCAGTTCTTTGTTTTACCCTGTGGGAAGCGAGGGGATGGGTAGGAAGTGATCCAGGGAAGCAACCACAGAGCACCTGAGGGGGCAGGACTTAACTGCCTACCATTGAGCCCCTGGATTGGAGCCCACTGGAGAGTGCGGGCCTGAGCTCCCCTACCACCGTCTGAAGGGGGACAACAATGGAGGTCTGTCCCTCAATGGGGAACCTAGATGGGGGGAAGATCCTGAAAACCCCAGGGCCTTGACCATGAGACCCTGACCCAAGGGGAAAGCCCTGAATCCCTTGTTTACTCCTGAAGACCTCCCTATTGTTGGACTCTCTTTATATCCTGAAAGGGGTGGCCTTGAAAATGTGACGTGGCTGGAGGGTTGAGTCACTAAAGGCACATCCATACAGCAAAGAAAAAGCTGTGGCTGGTCCATGCCAGCCGACTCAGGCTCGTGGGGCTCAGGCTATGGGGCTGTTTCATTGCTGTGTAGACTTCTGGGCTTGAGCTGGAGCCTGGGCTCTAGGACTCTGCAGGATGGGAGCAAGAGATCGGAGGGGACTGACCAAAAGGACAAAAGAACTGCTGAAAAGACAGTTTAGAATTCTGAAGAAAATACCTAAAGCAGCAGTAAACATCAGCAGTGGCCACAGCATTGGCAACATTGAAACAAAACAACTATGGGATGAAAGGACAAAGCGAAAAGAAGCTACAAGGAGTAATCTGCAACTGTGACCAGCGCAGAGAAGCGGAGCAGCAGCAGTGGTTTAAAGGGATACCAACGGATTTAACCAATAAACTTGCCAGTTTTTAATACAATTTTTAGTGTAGTATAGTGGGCGATTTGTTGCAAACTGGCCACCTGTAACAAATCGCTTCCCTTAGAATCATTTGAACTATTTGCTATTGTCGTTTGAATGCGCTTTAACTTGCAATAAGGGATTGTGTCAGGGATTTTGTGCCTTGTTTAGGATTTTTAGATTATATTGTGTTAGGGATTATTAGTTACTTTAATAAAAAATACTTTGTTTTGGAAAGAATACTGCCTCTGTCAATTACTTTATCGGAAGGTTACATCTGTGTCTTTTAGTGTTTCACTAACAACCTCGGAAACTTTTACCTCTGGAAGAACAGACTAAGGGGAAATTGGCAGGTTATTATACCACTTTCCCAAAATCCATTTGTCAAAGTAACGGGAGAATAAGTAGCCCCTCAATTCCCCTGAATACAGGAGCTGGAATTGTATTTAGCTGTTATGTTTGGCCACACCAGGGAAAATTTGTACAATGTGTCTTACTTGGGCTCATGCTTGGTCTAAATTAGGAACTTATGTCAGTATAACTACAATCCACACCCCTGAGCGATGTAGTTATAGTGACCTACCACCCTCACTCCCACCCCCCCGTATATAGACAGCACCATGTCAACAGGAAGGCTCCTCCCTCGACATAGCTGCCGCTTCTTGGGGACGTGAAGTACCTATGCTATCAGGAGAAATTCCCATCGGCATAGGTAGTGTCTTCACTGAAGTGCTACAGTGGCACAGCATTGCAGCATTTTAAATGTAGACGAGACCTAAAACTTAACAGTATAATGCTTTAAAAGTGACAACACTTTAGCAAGGCTATATGTTCAAAAAGGAAGGTGTCAGAAGCAATCTGCTTGAGCATACTAAGGGCATGACTACACTTGTGAGTTAAAGTGCATTAAAGCAGCCCCGGGTGCCCTAATGCACGACCCGTCCACATTGGCAAGGCACTTAGAGCATTTGGACTCTGCAGCTGGAGCACTCCTGGTAATCTACCTCCATGAGAAGATTAACACTTGCTGCACCTCGGCTGAAACGCCCCGGCGTCAGTGTGAACGAGGTGTTGCATTACTGTGTCTGATCAGCCTCCAGAAACGTCCCATAATCCCCTTAAGTCAAGTGGCCACTCTTGTCATTATTTTGTAATCGCTGCAGGAGTGTGGATATGCCCTTTGAAAGCTCCGTCTGACAGCCAGCATGCTTATCTGCTCCGAGATAAAACAACCGTTACTGTGGAATGCTGTGTGTGAGAGAGAGGGGGGATGAGAGGGATCTGCTGCTGTCTGAACTTACAAGACAGCATGCTGACATGCTCTCAGCCCCCCAAAAACCCACTCTCTCTCCCCACACATACACACAACACACTCCCTATCACACTCCACCCCACCCCCCCATTTGAAAAGCACGTTGCAGCCACTTGCATGCTGGGATAGCTACCACAATGCACTGCTCTCTGTGGCCGTTGCAAGAGCTGCTAATTAGCCATGCCAGTGCACTTGCAGCTGTCAGTGTGGACAGATTGCAGCGCTTTCCCCACTGTGCTCTATGAAGGCTGGTTTAACTCAAAGCGCTCTACATCTGCAAGTGTAGCCATGCCCCAAGATAAATAGTTCCCCAAATGGAGGGGAAACGTACTGTAACTTCTAGCATCTGGTCAGTCTAAGGCTATGTCTACACTACAGAGTTAAGTCAGCTTAAGTTCCATCGATGGTCATAAACCACTCAAATTAAATCGCTTGTGCATATACCACACAATGTTCCTTGTGTGGGCGGAGTGCATCCACAGTTGGTGCTCTTACATTGGCAGAGAGAGCAGTGCACCATGGTAACTATCCAACTGTGCAACTCACCAACTTCTCCTGCTTGGAGTTCTGGGGCTCACCGTCCCATGATGCAGTTTTCTCCATCCCATAATTCCATGGGCTTCCAACAATATTTCGTGCTGCTTTTCAACAATTTCTGTAAACTGTGAGCCTGCCATCTCTTTCTGAAAGCATGGATCCTGCACTCCTCTCCAGTCTTGTGCTAAGTGTTATGAACACAATGCAACTGATCTGGCCTTATTTCATGAGCTGCGAATCTGATAAGGACATCCTGGTGTCTGCCCTGCTGTGTGCCATATAAAGAAACAATTCAAGATTGATATTGGCATTCACAGAGCAGCTGCACATGATGGACAGTTACTGGGCTCAGGAAACAAGTACTGAGTGGTGAGATCACATCATGATGCAGGTATGGGATGACGAGCAGTGACAGCAGAACTTTCAGAAGCACAAAGCCACCTTCCTGGAACTGTGTGTGGAACTCGTCCCTGTCCTGCACTGCAAAGACACCAAAATGAGAGTCTCCCTCACAGTGGAGAACTCAGTTGTGATCGCTGGCAACTCCAGACTATTACTGATCAATCGCAAATCAGTTTGGAGTTGGGAAGTCTACCGTGGGGGTTGCAGTGATGCAAGTGTGCAGGGCCATTAATTGCCTCCTGCTACAGACTGTGACTCTGGGCAATGTGTGGGAAATAGTGGATGGATTAGTGGCAATGGGATTCCCTAACTGCAGGGGGGCAATAGATGGCATGCATATCCCAGCACCTCCCACGAGCCAAGAGCCGTGGGGTTGAAGCCCCCATCCCCGTCCCCCCCTGCCAGATTGAAGCCCTGATCCCCAATGCCCCCTGCTGGGTTGAAGCCAGGAGCAGCAGGGCTGAATTCCGGAGTCCCGAGCCCCGGTGCGTCCCACAGGGCAGAAGCCCTGAGCTCTTGGACAGAGTTGGAGGACATGGAGGTGTTGTCCCCCCGAAACTACAGGGCAAGAGCAGGGCAGTCCCGGGGCACTCCACCCCCACCCTCCACCTCCTTCTCTCCCCGCCCCTTGCCCAGGTCGGAGGTGGGAAGCCAGAGCTGGGCAGTGCGGGACAGCTGCTGCTGTGGCTGGTGCCACGGAGCAGGCAGACACAGTGTTCCCTCCTCTCCTGCTGCTGCTGGTGCAGGGAGTTGAAGCCGCTCTTCAGCTCCCAGCCCACTTTGCTCACACAGCCGGTAAGAGCTGCTTGGGCGGGGGGACCTGGCTCCATGCTGGCAGAGCCCTCGGGGAACAGGGACTGCAGGGGAGCCCTCCCAGCACACAGCCCCTAGTACCTTTCTCCCTGCATTCTGAGCTACCCCCCCGTCCACACACAGCCCCTAGCTACTTCTTTCCCTGCACCCTGAGCTACCCCCTGCCTTCACACAGCCCCTAGCTACCCATCTCCCTGCCCCCTGAGCTGCCCCCTGCCTGCACACAGCCCCTAGCTACCCCCTGCCTGAACCACTCCCTCACTGAACCCTGAGCTACCATCGTGCCTGCATATAGCCCCTTGCTACCCCCTGCCTGCACCCTGAGCTATCCCCTGCTTGCACACAGCCCTTAGCTACCCCCCTCCCTATACCCTTAGCTACCCCCCTGTCTGCACACAGCCCCTAGCTACACTCCTGCCTGCACCCTGAGCCAGCCCTGTCCACACAGAGCCCTTAAGTACCCCTCTCCCTGCACCCTTTTTTCAAACTTTTTGAGCTGAGCCCCCCACCTTTGAGTTATAATATTTGGTTGCGCCACCCCCCCCACCACCACCACAACCCAGACAGGCAGCTGGCCTGCTGAGGTGAGTCATGGGGTGGAGGTGGCACTCCCTCACCAGGCCCTGCCATGCAGAGCTGGCTTGAGCCCCGCTGGCCCCTGCCCACTCAAAATAGAAGTCAAACTGCACCTATGCCTGAGCCCCCACCCCGGCTCAGAGCCCCAAATTCCACCCCCCCATGGCCCAGAGCCCTGAGTCCCCTCTTCCCCATTGGGCCCTGGATTTTTATAGCATGTTGAGGGGGGCCTCAGAAAGAAAAAGGTTGAAAACCCCTGCTTAGGAATGTTCTCTTATGCTCCCTGGTCAGCCCAGCAGGCCAATGTTCAGGGGATAGGCTACAATCCTGCCTCCTCCCTGCCCCCTTTGTGGTGTGCCCTGAGGGAAGCACAGACAAATTGTCCCCTTGCATGCTTTGAATACAGACACTTTTGATAATGTGTATAACTGAAGGAAAAGGTTTCTTGTGCCCTCCCCACTTCTGCACATCACATAAGGGCCAAAGAAGTTATGACCAAAAGGCAGCTTTAAGGTGCAAATGTCAGGCCAGAGCAAAAGAAAGGAATGGGGAAAGGAGGGGGAAAGGAGAGCAGAGATGTAGGTCAAGAAAGTTTATGTAGGGCCTTGGGAATAAGGACAAGGAGTTTGAATTTGCAGTTACACGGCACAGAACATCAATGGATGTCTGAGGAAGAGGTCTTTGTGGTTGGAGGGGAGGAGAGGAAAATGCCTTTAGCAGTGGCACAGTGTATAGATTGAAGGGAAAGAGGTGAGAGGCAGGAAGACCAGGGAAAAAGAAAGTAGAATACTACAGTTGTCAAAGTAGTGAGATGACTGGGGCATGGGCTAGTCTGGAAACAAGGACAGTTGAATTGTCAGTGGTGATGAAGCAGGGAGGTAGGAGAGACTGAGTAAGGCACAATAAGAAACTCCATTTAGGTGTAAAAGGTGATGTGAGAGGGTGCATCTACTCTGGCAAAAAAATCCACAGCACTCTGAGTCTCTGAGCTCAGGTCAGCTGACTCAGGTTTGTGCTACAGGGCTAAAAATAGCAGTGTAGACATTCCTGCTTGGAGTCTGAGCTCAGAGACTAGCTGCTGTAGATGTTTTGTTTGGGTTTTGTTTGCTGCACAGATGAACTAAGAGAAACAAAAAGAGAAATAAGACTAGACAAGGGGAGAGTGGTAGAATAGTTGGGAACAGAGAAATAGGTTTAAGAATCATCATCATAGAAAAGGCAGATAAAAACATGGGAGGAAATAGAGTTTCTGTTTGCTTTCCCTCACAAAAAGTTAATCATGTGGAACACCAACAGATGGGGCTCAGGGAAGAGTGAGGCGGCATTAAAGGAGAGAGACACTGAAGGGATATAGTCAATAAAGCAGCAGGAGAACAAGGAGATCACAAAGCTATAGGACTGGAAGAGACCTTCTGGGTTGTCATGGAAGCCAAGAGAAGAGAAATTGGAGGGGAAAGAGAAAGGTGAATTGCATCAAAGGTAGAACAAGAATAATGAGGATAGAGATGTGTCCTATAAGATTTAACTAGAATTATGTTATTAGAGACCTTAAAATGAAATTATCTGATGGCAAGTCACAAGTGATTAATTTATTTACTTAGCCTATTTTTATCACAATCCCTTTTAATCCTTGTAATGTGTAATTCTATGATCCCCCTTAGCTACCTATCACTAGGGCTTTTATTTCAACTCTTCCTTTTGAAAAACATACAGTCCTCTACTAATCAGTCAGGAATAGAAGCTGCCCTGTATCCCAGGTTTAAAAGACAGTGGTCCTGGAAACCAAATGTGACAAGAGAAAAGTTCAGCGGGGGTAGTTCCAATATACACTATTTCCCCCAAATATAATAAGGTACAAGATATGTCAGCCACACAAAGCACTAGAAAGTACTGAATAAAAGATGAGAAATGCTGCATTATACAGAAAAGTCCTGCCCTGGCAAGGAACTGATTGGATGGTCCAATAGGTCTTTTCCACCTCTAACTTCTAATGTATGATAATTCCTTTGAATATCAGAAGTAAGAAAAAATAACTAAAAGGTAAAATGGGTGAAGAGGAATTACAGAATTCTGGTTAAAGTTTTTCATATCATCCACACACCAGTTGCTATGTAACTGGTTCTCTACTTGCTTACACCATTGTAATGACATTCATTTCAGGGTGGCTCCAGATTTATACAGCTGTAAATTGGAGAACAGTCAGGCCATCTGTATTGTGTCTGCCAAATGGGGTCCTGGTCTAGAGCAGTCAAGGCCAATTAGTGGATAGCGCCTGCTATCCTATTACTGGATTTGTGATGCATTCTGCACATTAAGGGCTCAGTCCTGAGATATGAAGTGAATGGAAATCAAGATCACTCAGCAGCTCATGAAATCAATCAGACCACAAGGATCAGGATCTCAGCCCTCTCTCAAAGTTGGGTGCTTTGTCATGGACTTCAGTGGAAGTCCCTTTGTAACCAAACTTGAGAAAATAGGAATCAGATTCGGTTATACTTGCCATTTTTGTTTTTGTATATCATTTACTGCATATCTTATATTTGGTTCTCCTTTGGGGAGATTTATCTACTCTTGCTTTCAATTACCAATTACTTTGGCTGGCAGCTGCTGGCTAGACTTTTTCCAGTCATTGAATTTCCAAATATTGGCAGGACTCAGACTAGGATGGTCTCTATAGAGGAGAGGGAGAGAAATGGGATAAACTTATTCTAGTCAGAGAGAAAAGCTCAATTCAAGGTTGCTTCCTATAGACCACACTAGTATAAATTCAACCAGTAGGCAGCATTCCAAGTTATACATATCAAAAAGAATAGAGGGTGGTGTGGTATAAAAGCTTTATTGGTAGCATTATTCACAAATGCTTAGTTATGCATTCAAAACGAGCGCCAGTAAAGTCTTTGTAGTATACATAGCATCATATCTTCTTTATATGCCACACATTTTACAGAAAAGTTACATTAGAAATGTTGTGAAGTTGTGAAGTTTTAAAAATGTTGTTGGAACTGATTTGGTATATCCCTCCTCCTGTAAACTGATGGTCGCTACTGATTGAGTCCTACTGGAAAAGCCTTAGGCCCAATTCCTCAGCTGATGCCAAATGGCATAGAAGGAGCATGTCAGTTTATACAAGCTGAGAATCTGGCCCCTTAAAGAAAATTATAACTAAAAATGACCTAAAATAACTTTTTTCCATACATAATCATGTTTCTTATACCCCATACATTTTAATCAAATGTGAATATAAAAACCTCATTTTCTGAAACCATATAACATTACTGGGCATAACCAGTTCACCCCCTCACACACACACACTTTTTCTTTCATTTTAAAAAAAATAGATATCGCTGTGCATGCACTATTGTGGATGCAGTCACAAGCACAGAAAGAATATAAGAATCAAGATTTCCAAAGCAATGTTAACTAAGCCAGTCAGCACATGTTGTATATTTATTTTATTCTTGCCTTCTTGCTTAATTGTGTGATATTTATGTTGGAAAGATACCATGAAACATTCAGATTGCACAATGTGGCTCAGCTGCTGCTGCTGCTGAAACCTTAATTCTTGCATGGCTTAAGTTATATCATTTTAGCTGTGCAATCATATTATACTAATGTATGCTTTTTCCAATTGTTTTATAATATAATATAATATAATATAATATAATATAATATAAAATATAATATAATATAAAAGAACAGATCATGCTGAACCAACAATGACTCTGCTGTGGGTAGAATGTTGTTCTCCACAAAATAAAACCCAGGGGTTACATAATGATGGAGGAGTAAAGAGACACATGAGGGAGAACTATAAGACCCAGCTTGAAGTATTGTTGCCAAAACTTTATAACAATGATTTGTGTAAGCCTACTTATGAAACCAAGATGGACTTGTTATCAAGCACAATAAGCATTAAAGACTATACAATGCATAGAACAAAAGCAGTCATTGCTAAACCTTATATTCTTCTGATGTTGTCACAAATATTGCTGGTAAAAAAAAATTCTGTCCAAATGTTTTTCCATCAGAAACTGCTGTTTCATCACATTTGAAACTTTCTACAGCATCATGTTGATTTCAATGATATTTCATTTAGAAAAAAAACTTTAAACAAAGCCTTTTGATGAGGTCCATTTTTACCTTATCAAAATGGAACACTGATTTTTTTTGTTTCAAAACAACTTTTATTTTGAAATGTTTTATATTATATTATATATTATAAATTATAATTTGGTAAAAGTCAAAACCAGAATGAAATATTTCCACTTTATTGAAATATTTTGATTTACTTGAAAGTGATTTATATTTTAATTTCATTTTGGTTTGAAACTTTTCCATTCCAATATGGAAGAAAAACAAAATTTGAAATGTGGGAACTTCCTGCAGAATGGAAAGTCTGAGTTTTGACTTGCTCTAACATAGGCATGGGTTGTTGCAAATCCACTGTCCTAATACTGACCAAATAGACGTCTATGTTCATGAAAATGATTAATATAAGAAAACTACCTGCAACTCTGTACTTTACTATTTAGTCCCCATTAAAAATCCTATTAGCTTAAAATAATCATGGAAATATTAAGCTGCAAAAATGCCCATTTATAATCTGTACTTGAAATGTATATGAGTCATTTTGTTTGGATTGGGGACTACCCTGAATTTGTTTTATTGCAAAACTGTCATTTTCAACATCTACAATAAGACAATTAATTTAAAAATAGAGCCAGCTTCTGGTTTCCCCTCTATGGCCTTATCTTCACTTAGAAAAAAATGTTATGAACATGTGTTAGCTTACACATGTGTAACTGTGCTGCCAGGTGGTCATCACAGCAACAAAGCCTGGGTTCAACATCTAGAGGTTCCACTTAAAATTACAAAACAAAATTGTCTTGAGCCCCAACCTAGAAGTCCAGAAAAACTAAACATCATCTCTGGGCACCTCTAATAGATAATACTTCCCCACTCCCAAACACTGAGTGTGCATAAAACAAACTTTTATTAATGGGAGAGGGAACACAGCATTAATTTGGAAAAATACATCAACAGTGACTCAGAAATATACAAACAATAGGTAAAACACTCGCTGCACAGCATCTTGGGCAGTTGTCCCTTACCTCAGTTTCCCATCTTGCAGTGTGAGAACCCAGTGGGTTAGTGTCCCTTCAGCATACCACTTTCCCTTTCCCTCTGATACACCCCACTCATGATTTGTTGTCCAAAGTCAGCAAAGTCCCGGGGTCCAGCAGTGTATTCAGATAGGTTCACCTGCAGGCCTTGGGGGGATGGGCAAGTGATGCCGCTACCACTGCTGATGCTATGCTGCCACTTCCTCTGCCGCTTTCTGCTACTGCCCCCTCTGCTGTGTCCTTGGTCCAGTCTGGTCCAACAGCACCACATCTCCTAGCCCAGCTATTAGGAATCACAGCTCTAGGGTGTGCTGCATGGGGGGATGCATTTGATGCTGATGCTGCATCTCTCACCATGGTGCCTTTAGCCCCAATGCTGTGTTCTGAGGTTTCACCACCTAGAACAGTCCTTAGTGATTTCAGCTCTTAGTGATTTCACCAGATACTGGGGAACCTCGCTGCTGCTGCCTCCGCTGTGTTGTCTTTCACTGGAACCCTGTACCCACACCAGGTCTAAAGCTCAGTCCCCTAGATCTGCTCAGCAGTGATTTCATCTCCAGTGGTAACTGAGAAGAGACAAGGACGCTCAATTGAGTTTGATCAGCTCTGTCTTTACACATTGGAGGGGGAGGATCAAATGGCATCTAGTACTCGTTAAACAGAGTCCTCATTACACTCTGACTTTCACTTGCACTTAAGACTTTTAATCCAAAACAGCCACGATTGATCACCTTGGAAAAGCAGAGCAGTTTATTGACCACCTTCACTGAGGCCTGGGCTACACTAGCGGGGGGGGGGAGGAGGGGGAAGGGAGCTGGTCGAACTAAGATACGCAACTTCAGTTACACTATTTGGGTACCTGAAGTCAAAGTATCTTAGTTCGACTTACCTGGCCGTCCTTACGGCGGCAAGTCGACCGCCGTGACTCCCCCGTCGATTCCGCTTACTCCTCCTGCCGAGGTGGAGTACAGGTGTCGATTCGGGGATCGATTTATCGCGTCGAGGCAAGACACGATAAATCGATCCCCAATACATCGATCACTACCCGCCGATCCAGCGGGTAGTATAGACGTACCCTAAGTATGTGTGTCTATGCAAATAAGGTCTGCTCCTGAGGTCTTTTCTTCCATTTGATCAATAGATGGCAGCAGAGAGCTCATTCAGACCACTGTCTTACACTTGTTAAAACCCTCATGTAGACAGGGCAATCTGTATCTTCACATGTGTTAACTTGTAAGTGTCAACCCTGGGGAGGAACGCAGGGTTTTGCTGCAACCAGTTAACATGTCTTAAAACTAGAACTTACCTTGTCTACACTAGGATTTTAGCACATGCTAGTTAACTCATGTTAGCTAACACATGCCAAAATTCACTTTTTTCCTAATGTAAACGTGTCTATAGGTGAGGGGAAGTGGGCTCAGGGACCACAGCCTCATTATGCTCATGAAAAGTGGAGACCCAAAATCCTATAGCCAGATGCACTGACCAGCTAGTGGATCAGGGGGCTGATAGTGGAAGGAGCGCAAAAGGGCACTGCAGTTGCTGCTCCCCAGTGCACTCCCAGAGCACCTGTGGGAACTGCCATTGGTGCAGTTCTACTCCCATCCCTGCATGGAGGGCCCAATCCTGTCAGGTGCTGAATGCCTCCTGAAAGGTGCCGACTAAGGCCTAGATTTTTCAAGGTATGTAGGGACCTAACTCCCACTAATTTCAGTTAGGCGCCTACATACCTTGAAAAATCATGCCCTAAGTACTTTGCAGAATCAGATCTGAACTATAGCAATAGCTTTAATAGCCACAAGAGAGCCCACAGCAAGTTCCGTACTGACATAGGGAATGAGATGTTTATTTTCACATTAGGATTAAAACTCAGTTTAAAATAATCTTATATTTCAAACAGTCATTTGCAGCAAAAATAAAATGAAAATACTGGAGCAGAATGAAATCACAGGAATGCAGGCAGACACTATTTTTACAACAGCAACATTGTCATTATGAAAGATTCTAGGATTCAGTCTTCTTTGCCAAAATACACATGTAGGAATATTAAGTAAATGACTTGTGCTGCTAACACCTAACTATAGAACCATATGCAAACACTTTTATTAAACCTACAGTTTGGTGCTAATTCGAGACTTCCTTATCCACTTATCTCCATGCTCATTAGCTCCTTGCCAGTGGCTTGTTCTCCTTACCTTGAGACTGGTGCCTGGCAATTCCACTGTCACTAGGTTCGTGGGGTTGAATGGGGGATGGCCACTTTTATTAATGCTCCATTGCTTCTACCTGAGATCAGGTCTTAGACTTTTGACCTGGAAGAAAGACTTGGACCCATAACCCATCTACAGGATTGAAGGAAATGCCATGGACTCCAATGCCTTCCATGGAGCTAGAAAGACACCAGTGGACTCAGGCCTCCCATGATGGAGGAGCTACTTTTGAACCACTGGAGAACTACCAGTAGTTCATTACAGATACGTTAGTGACAAGCTGTATACCGAACACTGGGTATTTCAGCAGGTAGAAAAACACCAATCAATGCCAGGCCTGCTACTGGAAATAAGCACTGACCAGTAGCTACTGGCTGACACATTGTTTTTTGTCCCTAGCTTAAACTGTAATTATTTGAATAAGATACTGGTTGTTTATATGTATAATAGCAAAAAGGCTGGAGCCTTTACGATATCAGTCAAAAACATGTGGTTGCTGATATTTTCTCTGCTGACACAGGAGAGACTTTTTGACTAGAAACCTTGGATATTAAAACATATATGTGGCTCCACCAAAAAATGTCATTTTTGCTACTTTGTCCAATGTTTTCAGATCATTTTTTGTTACAATAGGAACACACACATATGCATATTATGTATACAAAATGCTATGAAACATTACTATGTGTTTTACAGAGGCTGATTTTAGGCTTCAATAAAACAAGAGTTTTAATTTAAAAACAAACTAAAATTAATTAACTTGCATTATATGGATTATTTCAGCGAAAAAGGTGCAAAACAGCATCTGAAATAGACACTTGTAATTTTGTTTCTCCTGGCATTCTTTTAACTTAAACTACTAGAGAGATTTTATTGTTTTTTTATATATCTATATATCATGTGGGAGTGACAGACCCTGAATGCCAATTGCCAAATATGGTTGAGGCAAAATTCACACTGTTACAACCTAGATATAACCCCCAAGACATTTTTTTGTCTGCATGGCCTAAATCATCTAATTCTACCTGAATGACATGTACAGACAAATTCAATAACTAAATGTTATTCCCTTGTTTAATATACTCCAAATTATTGGAGCAGAACACAAAACTGAAATTAACATTTTAATTTTGTAGCAGTAGTAATACAAGAGGACTTTGGGGCTTAATCAAGGAACACACTGTGCTAGCCACACATGAGGAATAGAAAGAAAGCCTTTGCCCCAGAGATGTCATAATTTAGGGTTATGACAAGATGCAACAAGTAAATTAAACAGGAGGATGGAAGGAAGGATGGGAGGACAAGGGAACAGTAAAATAGCATATTTTTGCATAATAAACAGTAGTCTTAGCTCACCACCTTATCTCCCCATTTTACATCTTTGAGCAGCTATTTGGCCATAATCTACAAGAACAAGAGAACAATGAGAAGTTCCAGTTATGATGAAAAATACAAAAGGGGCATGATGATCCCGCTCTCTTTGAAATCAAAGGAGACACTCTCATTGATTTTAGTGTAAGTAGGATAGGGCCCAAGGTGATGCTCCTGATCTTTCCTCAGTGTCATAAGATAATGTCATGTTTTGATGGCACTACAGGAATGAATGCTTCTAATGTTAGATTCTCAATAGTCACTCAGCACCATCACAAGATTCCAATGCACACTGATGTGCAAAATTGGCTATTCCTTATCATTCCAGTCATATACACCATGTTGGATTGCAAAAACCATAAATGCTATGGAATTGAATTATACAATTCAGTTGACAGGGACTGTCTTCACTGCATTGTTAGCTCAAGGTGTAACTTGAGTTTTGCCCCTAACCTGACTCCAGTCCTCCCACAAAAATCTGTAGCTTGAGTTAAGTGGTTACTTTAAACTTGAGCTAGCTGGCCCATTGGTGTGTCTACACTGCAGCAAGGAGGTGCGATTCCCAGTGCAGGTGGACAGGCTCACACTAGCTCTACTCAAAAAATAGTGTGGACATTGCAGCATGGGCAGTGACTTGGGTTAGCCACCCAAGCTTGGACCAAGGGAGTTGAGTGGGCTTGGACTCAGGTGACAGCCTGAGCCAGCACCCATGCCACAACATCCACATTGCTATTTGTCTGCCTACACTGCAAATCAGACCTTCCAGCTGGAGTGTAGACATAGCCTCAGGGGATGGGTTGAAGCTCCAGGGCTACTGATGCTTGATCCAGTAGTGCAGTGTGGATGCAGCAGCTCAAGTTACAACTCATCACCTGCTGATCCAGTCACGCTGCAGCTGGATTGTTTCATAGTATGACTGCTCTCGCTCAGCTAGGCTAGCTTGTGAGTGGAGTAACTTGAGTATTAACTTAAGACAAGCCAAGTGAATTGTTTAACACAGTAGCAAATTGCTAATGCAATTTGATGGAAGATATTAGTTTTCTTTTTTCTCCACCTTCTCTCAGTGCTCCCTTCTCCTCTCATGTAATGCTGGGGAGGAGAAAACACTTGACTGATCTGGGTTAGTGTTTGTGGGCCTCATTGAAGAAGTTAGTTATTAGAACATAACTGAATGAGGAGATAGTGGGAGCATGGTGCATCGGGGTGCTTGTTTGATAGAAGACATAGCAGAAGGCTCAAAGACAGGAGTGGGAGAAAGAAACAAAGGGAATATCATGGCTTCTTTATTCATTTGCTCCACCTGAGCTATGTTTCTTTTATCCCTGATCAGCAATAACCAGATCTTCAGTTTGTGTAAATTGTCATAGCACAGTTGAACTTAATGGAGTTATGACACTTTACACCAGCTGAGGATCTGGTTCTAACCACTAACTTTAAAAAGCTTTAATTGAAAACTGTGTATGAACAATATCTGTAAGGAACACAAACGCTTCTACTAGTCAAGTACAAAGCAAATTAAATGAGATAAATAGACTAATTTTAAATGCTTTGGAAGTAGAATATGTAATCAAAGCATCCAAAGAGAATCTCATTGCAATAATTTCTTGTGTTCTATTATCTCTTTACTAGATTACAAACTTTTTTTAACCCATAAATTTGAGGCTCTTTGTTATCTCAGTTCCCCTAAAAACCAACCCAGAGTCACACTTGAGTTAGTTTTATTATGATGCCACTGTGGCGTCAGATAGAAAAGAGATGGAGCTTATCCACACATGCACACATTCACCGCATTCATACCCTCATGCACCCACACACTTACACAAGCAGAGAGTTACCGGTGACAGCATGGAAGCCGAGAAGCCACAATGTGGTAGATCTGGTGTGTCCGCCTGCGGTCATGAATCCAAGCTGGTGAGCAGGTCAAGGAGCAGCAGCTTGTGTGCATGCCTTCTTCCTTTTTCTGGAACTGAGTGGCTCCTGTCACGTACACTGAGTTTTTCTTCTGTGTCCATCACCGAGAAGCATTCCCAGACCAGATTCTTTCATGCATACCAGGTTCTTCTTCTCTTTACAGCACCCCATGATTGCCTTCTCAGGGCAGATTACATCAGGCATCCTTAGCTTCTGTTTCCCGGCTCTTTTCTCCTTACAATTCCTCTCCACCCAGTCACACATACACTTCCTTGTTCACACTCCCTTATCTTCCCAACACACTCCCTCCTTCACATTCTCTCTGATTGTGTGATGGGATATTACAAAGCTTGGAAGTTCTTACAAGTGGTAACATGAAAAGGTTACAGAGCTTGCAAAGTTTACAAAACTTAAAAGGCTATGTTAACAATAACTGAAGTTACAAAGTCTGCAAAAAGGTTGCAGAACTTAATGATACAAGTTACAGATCTTACAATCACATTTGAGCGGAGGCTTTACATAACACTCTTCATATTACTGCAGTCTGTTTTAAAAGGGACCAAGCATGTTCCAAGGCTGCTGTCAAATACAGATCTCCTTCTGTTCATTGACAGTGGTTGTGTAAGAAGCTTTTACTTTGTTTAGCCTTCCAGTACCTGTTAATGATGTGCTTACTGGAGTGTGGGCACCACATTAGAAACTCAGTGGACCTGCTCATGAGTACAGCAGTTTCTTCTACTCATCAATCTAGTGGAGCCACTCTTTCGCCTCAGAGGGTGGAGGTTTGCGGCTTTGGAGCCTGCGGTTAAATCCCAGTGCTATGTTTGTAGTTGGCTGATGATTCTGGGGACAATATGTATGTGGCTATGGATCATTACACTATGCAAACTGCAGCTCTTGTAGCATATCACCAAAAATTATACACTGTGGACACAGCAGTGACTCCTAAACCCTCTGGCAAGTTTTAATCTTAAATCACTCTTTTATTGAGTGTGTACACTTGAATTAGTTTTGTGTTTCTGGAAATAATGGAAAAACAAAAAATTAACTCCAAAATCACATATCAAAAATAAGGAAACTCTGTATAGTCTATTAAAATTCCCACACAATTTATCCAGTATGGGAAAACTACAAATGCTTCATAAAATATCCCATTAATGACAATGGACTGTGGATCAGAGGTTGTGGAAGATGACTGATCCAAGCTCAAGGCATGTGCAAAGATAATTATGGGCCAAGTCCTGTTCACCTTCCTCATGCAGCATTACCACTGAGATGAATGGCTGTCTTCCATAAATCAAGTAGGATCTGGACTTATTTGATTAATAGTAGCCCCCGAATGACTAGAATCACAGAGTCAGTTCACACACCTGTAACCTTCAGACTGAACTAGGAGATTTCCAGAATAAAAATAATCTCTCAAATTTCCCTACCCCCATCCTCTTGCTCTCCCAAAACATAGAAGGGAGAGGAATTGCAGCAGACCATCTGTATAACCTAACAGAATTAAGGTTAGTTGACATGTGCTTAATAGACAAAGGCCTGGTCTACACTGGGGGAGGGGGGGTGAGGGGGAGAATCAATTTAAGTTATGGAACTTCAGCTACGTGAATAACGTAGCTGAAGTCGACGTACTTAGATCTACTCACGGTGGTGTCTTCACTGTGGTGAGTTGACTGCTGCCGCTCCCCCGTTGACTTTGCCTGCGCCTCTCATGGTGCTGGAGTACAGGAGTTGACGGGAGAGCGCTCGGGGGTCGATTTATCAGTCGTGATAAATTGACCCCCCCCAGATGTGATTAATCGACCCCCTGCTGGATCGATCGCTGCCTGCCGATCCGGCGGGTAGTGTAGACATACCCCTAGAGATTGAGCTACAACATCTACAAGTTAAGGATTTTAATAAACAGGAACCTTTTGAATTATGAGTGCATTGCTAGTTTACCAGAAAACGCAGATGGCTTTCCTGTGAGTCTGTTAGTATCCTGCTTGATTATTATTATTATTTTTTATCAATTAGCTGAAAGAACTGGCTCAGAATTTGGTCATGCTAATCTTGTGCTTCCCCCAACTCCTGAAAAAGAAGAATGAAGAGTAGTGCCAAATTTTGGAGAGTCTCTCTGAAGAAAAATTGATACCATGCTCAGATATCACTATCTTAAGACAATTCCAGTCCAGTCACCCATGATCTTTCAAATTGTATGTGTAGCACTACCTGCTTAGCTATTAATAATGTAACCATATTTTCAAAATAAAATATGGATGCTTTTTCTGGCAACATTTTTATGGTGTGAAATACTCAAGTGCTCTGAATTTTCGTCCTTTCTTTGATCAACTATGTGCAGAGAAGCAGAGCTGATAAGAGAGAGGCTGAGCTCCACTCCCTCCTCTTGCTATCCTTCTTTCCTTCACTTCCTGCCTCTCTCTGATTCTGGTGTCTGTAGATGGAAGGAATCCCCCAGGCCACTGGGGGGACAAAGCAGGCATTTTGCACTGACTAGGCAGGTTTTTGTCTCAGACTCATACTGAAAGGTTGTCACCTGACAAGTTATGATAAGCTTAGGTGTGGAACAATGGTTGATGCAAGACATGCATGCATGCAAGACATGCACTTTAAAACACAGCCCAAACATTTTGTATTACTATAGCAATCTTTTGTCGCAAATACATTTTGTAGTTATAAAAAAATTTTTTTTTGAAAGATGAAATAAAAAAAAACAGGACTCTTCAGGTGCCCTGAAAAAAAGGTCTTAGGACAATGGGACATCATATTATAAAGTGGAACTGTCCCAGAAAAAAAGATATTGTCTCTTTAGGTATTGATCCAGCTAGTTGTGGCCTTACTGTACATGGGGCTAACTCAGGGACAGCAGGGATTTAAAAAGCCAGTTCATAGGTGACCAGAGGAGCTAGCAAATGGGAGCAGCAAATGGGAGTTTTGTGAGGGAGTTCTCTTCGTGTAGGAGGCGTGACTACATGACCCTTGGTGAGTTTGCTGTCTGGTAGTTTGATTGTTGTTGTGT
Organism: Terrapene triunguis; assembly: GCF_002925995.2. Taxonomy (NCBI): domain Eukaryota; kingdom Metazoa; phylum Chordata; order Testudines; family Emydidae; genus Terrapene; species Terrapene triunguis. The sequence continues at coordinate 60,758,386 of NW_020664409.1, forward strand.
GCTTGCTTGCCTATGCCTGCTGGATGGAAGTTGATAGTGCTATCTGTCTGGGGGGCTGTGTGCTGAGCCTAGCGATCTGCTAGGCAAGGCTGAGCACTTCCTAATGTGGCTCTAGCCTGTCATCCTTTGATCCCTGATCACTTTAGAATACTTTGACAAGAGTGTGGGGCTAACTCAGAGAGAACTGAGGTTTAAAAAGCCAGCTTGTAACTGACCAGAGAAGCTAGCAAACAGGGGAGTTTTGTGAGGGAGCTGAGAGAGAGAGAATGTGAGAACTAGATACACCTAATAAACATTCTCTAAATTTAGGCCAATAACACCCCTCCCCACCCTCCCCCAAAAAAAGAAAAACCAGCCATACTCGGGTGCACAAAGAACAAATAAACACAAACACATACACACAAACACACACAAAACAGGAAGAGTAAAAATAATGCAGGCAAAAGTCCAACAGCAGATGGGTGCTATCCAAATTATTGCACTGAATGCAGCATGTATAATTACCTGCCTTGTGGGCATGTGGAATATGTGTGCATTTGGTGCAAGCAGCTCACAGCCCTCCGAGACTGAGTATGGGTTCTTGAGACCAGAGTGGCTGAACTGGAGGAGCTAATGGAGATGGAGAGTTACATAGATGAGATTTTCTGGGACACACTAGATTGGTCCCACCCCCAGTCTGACAACATCTATGCTGTTGAGGAGGATGAAAGTTTTGGGGAAGGAGAATATCAAGCTGGAATGAGAGAAATGACCCCATAATTGGGCCCTTCCTTCCAGACGATGTCATGGTATCCTCTTACACTGAGGATACCTCTTCAGGGGAGGGTGCCGCAGTGATTAGGAAGAGCCAGGTAAAGGTAATGGGGGATTCAATTATTAGAAATATACAGAGTTGGGTTTGTGATGACCGGAAGAAATACATGATGAATTGCCTGCTGTGTGTGAAGGTTGCGGACGTCTCAAGAAATCTAGGCTTACTGCTTGGGATGAATTGGTGGTCCTGGTACATGTACGTACTAATGACATACTGAAAGGTAGGAGAGAGGTCCTGGAGGCCAAATTTAGGCTGCTAGGACAGAGATTAAAATCCAGGACCTCCATGGTAGCATTCTCTGAAATGCTTCCAGTTCTACATGCAGGGTCAGTTAGACAGGCAGAACTGCAGGGTGTCAATGTGTAGCTGAGATGATGGTGTAGGGAGGAGGGGTTTAGATTTATTAGGAACTGGGAAACCTTTTTGGAAGGGAGGAGCCTGTACAGGAAGGATGGGCTCCACCTAAACCAAAATGGAACCAGATTGCTGGCATGTAAAATTAAAAAGGTCGTAGAGGAGTTTTTAAACTAAGGGCAGGGTGAAAGCTGACAGGTATGAAGGAGCATCCAGTACAGACAGACACATGCCTTTCAAGAGGATTTATTAAAGGGGATTCTCTATATCCTAATAAAAAGGATAGCATAGAAGTTGATAAAGGACAGGTAGAAACTGAAAAGAAACAGTCAAATGAATGAGAGACCTATTCAATTACATTACGTGAAGGCAAACAACTAAATATTGACAAATTTTATAAGTGCTTGTATAAAAATGCAAGAAATCTAAATACTAAGATGGGTGAACTTGAGTGCCTGGAATTAAATGAGGATATTTATATAATAGGAATCACAGACATTTGTGGGAACAATGATAATCAATGGGACATGGTAATACCAGTGTACAAAATATATAGGAAAGACAGAGTAGGTTGGGCTAGTAGGAGAGCGGCACTATTTGTGAAATAAAGTTGAGAATCAAATATAGTAAACATCTTAAATGAATCAAACAGTGCCATAGAATCTCTATGGCTAGAAATTCCATGCTTGAATAATAAGAGTATAGTAGTAGAAGTATACAACCAACCACCTGACCTGGATAGTGACGGTTACTGTGAAATGCTCTGGGAGATTAGAGATTACAAAAACAGAAAACCCAATAATGATGGGGGTTTCAACTATTCCCATATTGACTGAGTACACGACACCTCAGGACGGGGTGCAGAGTTAAAATTTATAGATACCATTAATGACTGCTTCTTGGAGCAACTAGTCCTGGAACCCACAAAGAAAGAGGCAATACTTGATTTAGTCCTAAGTGGTGCATGGGATCTGGTCCAGGTGAGTATAGCTGAACAGCTCTGTAATAGCAACCATAATGAAATTAAATTTAACATCCTTGTGGAGGGCATACAGAGGAAATACCAAAGAAACCCACCACAGTAGCATTTAACTTCAAAATGGGAACTATGCAAAAATGAGGAGGCTAGTTTAATAGAAATTAAAAGGAACAGTCACAAGAGCAAAATGCCTGCAAGCTGCATGTAAAATAATAGAGGCTTAAACTATATGTATACTCCAAATAATAACAATAAAAAAAAAAAACAGTGAGAGAATCAAAAAATGTCCCCATGACTAAACAACAGAGTAAAAGAGGGGGTAGAGACAAAGACATCTTTTAAAAACTGGAAGTCAAATCCTACTGAGGAAAATAGAAAAACATAAACTCTGGCAAGTCAAGTGTAAAAGTATAATTAGGTAGGCCAAAAAAAATAAATAATAATAATTGAAGAGCAACTAGCAAAAGACACAAAGTAACAGCAATTTTAAAAAAAGTATGTCAGAAGCCGGGACCTCACCAAACAATCAGTGGGGTCACTGGACAATGAAGGAGCTGCTATAGGCGCACTCAAGGAAGAAAAGGACATTGTGGAGAAGCTAAATGAATTTCATCAGATGAAATTCAATGTTGATAAATTCAGAGTAATGCACATTGGAAACATGATCCCAACTATATGTACAAAATGACAGGGCCTAAATTAGCTGTTACCACTCAGGAAAGAGATCTTGGAGTCATTGTGGTAAGTTCTCTGAAAACGTCTGCTCAATGTGCAGTGTCAGTCAAAAAAGCTAACAGAATATTTGGAGCCATTAAGAAAGCCATAGATAATAAAACAGAACATATCATAATGCCACTATATAAGTCCATGGTACATCCACACCTTGAGTACTGCATGCAGTTCTGGTTGCCCCATGTCAAATAAGATGTCTATATTAGAAAAGAAAAAAAGCACAGAAGGGCAACACAAATGTTTGGAAGTATGGAACAGCTTCCATATGAGGAAAAATTAAAAAGACTGGACTGTTCAGCTTAGAAAAGAGACGATATGATAGAGGTCTATAAAATCATGAATGGTGTGGAGAAGGTGAAGAGGGAAGTGTTATTTAACCCTTCATATAACACAAGAACAGGGATCATCCAAAGAAATTAATAACCAGCAAGTTTAAAAACAAACATAAAGAAAGTACTTTTTCACACAATGCATAGTCAACCTCTGGAACTCGTTGACAGGGGATGTTGTGAAGGCCAAAAGTATAACTTGGTTCAAAAAAGAATTAGATAAGTTCATGGAGAATGGGTCCATCAATGGCTATTAGCCAAGATAGTCAGGGACATAACCCCATGCTCTGGGTGTCCCTAAACCTCTGACTGCCAGAGGCTGAGACTGGACAGCTGTGGATGGATCACTTGATAAATTGCTCTGTTCTGTTTATTCCCTCTGAAGCATCTGATACCAGCCACTGTCAGAAGACAGGATACTGGGCTAGATGGACCATTGGTCTGACCCAATATGAACATTCTTATGTTCTTATAAAAGTCTGTAAATCTTTAAAAAGTACTTAAGTATTATGGGATTTTTTATGGGGATTCATTTATGGAAGGGAAAGGAAGAGAAACATGGGAAAATCTGTTTATGTAAAGGAACCATGATGATAAACGTAGCTTTGAGAAAGGGAAACTGCAATCTAATCAATGTGCAAAAATACTTCTACCACCAGAGAATTATTTCTACCACTGCAGCATTATAATCATCATCAAGATTAGGGACCTGTTGTGTTAGGCACCATGCGAATGCACGTGAAGACATGGTGCCAGCACTAAAGAGCTTGCAATCTAAAAAGACAAGCAACATCTGAAGGCTGAGAGAGAAAGAATCAACATATACCACTTGAAATACCATGGCTGAAAGGAATGATATTGTCTTAAGAAAGCATACATATGATGTGTGTTTGTGCATATATCTTTAAAATGATATACATAGACAAAGTAGGTGTTAATTATCCCTACTGATGTTTCAATCTAGCCACCAGTGATTACTTGATTTCTTTTAGGGATTGCACTAGAAGTGAGTCTTGAGAAGGGATTTGAAAGTAGCCATGCACTTCTAAACACGAAAACATTACATAGGTCATAAAAGATACTGTGGGAGAAGGAGACATATGCTTTGCCCTTGCCTAGCCTTCTTTTGCAACGCTGGAGGGTTTTACTGTACAGCTTACTAAACTCAGATTTGTGCATAATAAGGAGTCTCATTACTTTAACGTTCTAATTAATGTCATTATTATTACTGGCTCTCACATGTCTGTAATTCTGACAAACTAACAGATTGAGGGCGACTATGTTAGTGTAGTGTATAGCTGTTTGTGGCTTTCCCATTGGAAAGAGTATATTAAAGTTGGACGCAGATTACAAATGTTTAATCTGGCAAAGAGAGCTGATGGCCTCTAAAATAAATATTGTGTCACTAATTCAGCAATATCCACAAATGGGCCTGGCAACATATAATGCTGTGTCTATGGATATATTCAAATTATATTTAGGATCCTTAACTAACCCCATTCTGCCTAGGTATTGCAGCTCCTATCCCTTCAATACCTAAGCATAACAGAATGAGTTGACTGTATTTTTAGCTAGACTCCCTGGAATTCCCTCTAAATTCCCAGGAATTTGTGGTTTTAAATCAGATCCTAGCATTATCTGAACTAAGACTTTTTTTTGTGGTTCAATAGAAAATAAATACTTTTTAATTTTAGCTTTTAGTAGATTTTTTTACAATGATATTAAAAATAGCAAAACCTTTCAAGTTTATTCAACTTGAAATGATGAACCATACTTATACTGTTTAGCACAGTTTATTGTATAAATACAAGTTAAGAATTCTTATGGTGGATTTTGACCCAATGGGCAATAACAGTTCTTTGAACTATTTATGCTGATCATGACATGATACCTGGTAATGTATTATCTTGATCCAAACCACAGAGTTATTACAATGTTCTTATAGGAAAGAGGTGTGGGCCAAAAAGATGTGAGTATTAAAGTTAGGAAAAAATTACTGTACAGTAGCTAATCTTCAAACAATTTGGTCAGTTTTATTATTTTTTAATAGCAAAAGAAGAGCTCAGTCCATATTATGGACTGCAAGCATTGTGGTGTGGCAGTACACTGGACTAGCAGTCACACTGGGTGAAGTAAGGCACTGCAGCTGTGCATCCTGGCCCTCAGATGTTGGAGTGGCTTTTACAGCCCTAAATGTTCCACATACCACCAGCACAGATTCCAAATACATGGGCGTTATGTGGCTGGAATGACCTTCCGCCATTATGCATTCCATGAGACCATATATTATTTATTATTTTCATTACCATAGTGCCTAGGAGCCCTATTAATGGATTGGGACCACACTGTGCTAGATACTGTAAAAATACAGAAGATGGCCCCTGACCCAGTGAGTTTACAATCTACGTCTAAGCCAAGAGATAACAGATGAATACAGACAGACTGATGGGGGAGAACAAGGAAACAATGAGACAATATTGGTCAGGATGATAAGCTGTGATCTCAGCACACCAGCAGTTTAACAATTGTCAAGTTTTTTTTTTTTTTTTGGTAGGCATCACAATGAAAGATTGTTGTAAAGAGGGATTTGAAGGAGGATAGCGAGGTAGCTTTTGCATATTTACAGTGAGTTCCTCCCAAGCATGAGGGGCAAGATGAGAGAAAGCATGAAGGTGCTTGTTTGAAAATTTTAATGAGTGGGTGATGGAAGCTGGCATCACGGGCTGATCGGAACTGGAAGTCGACTTCTTGAAAATGAATGATAGATAATAGATTTGGTGAAAGGTCTTGAAAGTGTAGACAAATAGCTTAACTTTGATATGATATAGAAGGGAGAGCCAATGGAGGGATGCAATGGAGTGACGTGGTCAAAGCCAGGGGCTAAGAAAATGATATTTGCAACAGTATTCTGAATAGATAGGAGTGGCACAAGATTGCATTTGGCCTTGAAGTTGTAGTAATTGAGACCTGAGATGATGAGAACCTGGATATAAACAGGCCATATTTTATTTCTCAAATCGGCCATTAGAGACAGTAAAATCTACCAGTTAAGTTAGTGCGTAGAGACTTGCCGTTGTAGAGAGATTCTGCATGTAAAATCAGTAATTACGGTAAGTGAAGCAGAGCCGGAGTCCTGCTCCTTGCTTTCCAGAATTGTCTTCCTGTCTCCATCTTCCCTCACACTATTTTGTTTCTATCAAAGGTTATTCTCTACATGAGTGCCACATAGTGAAGCTTACCAGCCATTCAAAGAAGGAGAGGACAAAAACTCAAAGCCTTTCAGGAATGTGTAGTAAAAATCTTTAGGCAACCAAAATACAACCACCTTTATATTGAAACTGTAAATATCAGCTCATTATTAAAAATGCATATATTCCATGGAGTGGAAGGAAGGAGAAGGAAAGATCAGAGAGTTATGGATTTCCTAAGTTGTAGTTATTTATTTGATTTATAAAATGTGTGTATCATATTTCATCGGTTATTATGTGTTCCAGATATATATGCTTTCATCACACTATATAGCCTTTTTCCTAGTGGTCCTGCATGGTAAATAAATATTATTCTAAAGGCAGATCCAGCAAATAGCCTGTAGATTTATTTTCCTGCAATGCTTTGAAGCTACGTTAGAATGCAAACACAATGGATTAAATTTTTTTTTTTAAAGTACATTCTGTGGTTTGCTATGCTAAGATGCACACAGACTGGCACTGACCCTGCTCTTATTTACACCAGTGTACATCAGAGAGTAGCTTCATTGAAGTAAATGAAGTTACAGTGGCACCACACCAATATGGGCTTGTCTATGCTAGAATTTTTACCTTGAGTTAATTGAGTGTTCCAGGATACCATTATTTGTTGTGGTTGAGCCCTTGGGTTAACCAGCAGAATTAGGGCTCTTGTGTTCAATCAGTCTCCATAGTTCAACACTGCTCACAATATTTGCTCTAAACTGTACTGAACACTTCCCTTCCCCATTACTCAAAGAGTCCGGTTAAGTGTCTTTGAGAGATACAAACAGTAAAACAAGTGGATCATGAAAATCCCTCTTAATGTCATTGATGCAAAGACTTTAGATCAGAGATGGGCAAACTATGGCCCATGGGACCGTCCTGCCCGGCCCCTGAGCTCCTGGCCTGGTAGGCTAGCCCCAGCCCTTCCCCCACTGTCCTCCCTCCCCCGCAGCCTCAGCTTGCTTGCTCCACCGTAGGTGCAATGCTCTGGGCGGTGGGGCTGTGAGCTCCTGGGGCAGCGCAGCTGCAGAGCCCGGACTGACCCAGTGCTCTGTGCTGCGTGGTGGCGGTGGTGGTGTGGCCCGGCTCCAGACGGGTGGCGCGGCTGTAGCACTGCCAGCCACTGGTGCTCCAGGCAGCACTGTAAGGGGGCAGGGAACAGGGGGGTTGTATAGAGGGAAGGGGAGTTTGGGGTAGTGGTCAGGGGGCGGGGGTGTGGATAGGGGTTAGGGTGGTCGGGGGGAATGGAGGGTTGAATGGGAGCAGGGGTTCCAGGAGGGCAGTCAGGAAGGGGGGGGTTGGATGGGGCAGCAGGGGGCAGTCAGGGGCAGAGGTTCCAGGGGCAGTCAGGGGACAGGGAGAAGGGGTGGTTGGATGGGGCAGGGGTCCTGTGGGGGTGGTCAGGAATGAGAAGAGGGGTTGGATGGGACGGCGGAGGTCTGGGGACGGTCGGGGACAGGGGTGTGTGGATGGGACAGGGGTCCCGGGGGGGCTGTCAGGGAACGGGGGGGTTGGATGGGGCAGGAGTCCCGGGAGGGGCAAATAGGAGGCGGGGGCCGGGCCACAACCCCCTCCCCTAACCGGTCCTCCATACACATTTACAAAACTTGATGCGGCACTCAGGCCAAAAATTTGCCCACCCCTGCTTTAGTTAGTCCAGAATGTGCTTCCATATCTCCTAATGGGAATGGATCGGCAAAAGCCAAATGAGGGTTAAGTAGACTCATTTGGAAAATACACACTCAAACATATGCACATATAAAACCTTTGCCCGTCCTTAGAACCAGTAGTGCAGTTGAGGGTAAACTGAGTTAACCTACTTCTCATTTGGGGTATATGGAGTTTACCCATTTTGCATTTAGGGAATACGGCGGTTACATTCCGGGATGCAATCCAGACCAGTGAAGGGTTGTGTCATCTCCTGCCCCACAATGTTGGGTGCCTCACAATGCTTTGCTGCTGTAGCTCCCAACCTGGACTACTCACAAACTGCCTAACAGCATGCAGGTCACACCCTGAGTGTCTGTATACAGCTGCAACCCTGCTCCAGCAGCTCTGACCTTTGCAGCCTGTCAGCAACACACCAATCACACTCTGGTTTCCAGCAGCCTTGGTTACTACTTGCAGGGTGACCCCCCCACACACACTCCCAGTCCCAGATTTTCCCCAAAATGTGTATTCTTCACTGTCCAGCCCATTCCTGCACAGTTCAGATATTAAAGGTCTGTTGCCCCTGTAAAGGATCAATATTCAACAGTTTGCTACTTCAGCTGGAGTTACCAAATAGTTCAGTTCATTAAAAAATGAAACAAGTTTATTAATTAAAAAGATAGATTTTAAGTGAATTCAAGTATAAGACAAAGTTAGAAATGGTAACAAGGAAATAAAAGTAGAAACACACATCTAAAAGTCTAAAACTTAGTCTAGCAAGAAGGCCTTTCTCACCCATAGTCTTCCAGCGAGATGGTGACTGACCCTTTCCTTGGTAAGGACCTCTCTCCCAGAGGTGCAAATGTGCCGGCGTCTTTATTTTCTTTGGTGAAAGAGAGAGAGAACTTTGGGTTCTCTGCCCCTCACTTATAGTCCAGTCAACCTTTGAAGTGGGTTCTTCTGAGGAAGAAATAAAGTTTATTCAAACAGTAAAGAAAGCAACAGGGAATCTGATGGTGAAGGAGCCTCCATGCTCTTTCTTCTCACCTGTGTTTGCTGAAATGCAAATTTGCTTTGCCTCCTGCCATTGCTTCTCCCTGTGGTCTCAAGAACCTTGTTTACTTCTTACATGTAAACTGAGGTAAACACACATTTCTTCATTCAGGATAGACCTGTTGAACAACTTCTGCCTGGGCAGGCTGTGTGGTTTTGAACATGTGCTAATAACATCAGACAGCAGGATTTCATAACTTTACATATAATGTTGCTATATACATTTCACCATGATATTATTGACCAGTGAGTTATTGGTTTTCAAATGAAACCTTATAAGGCATGTTTTGTACAAAGATTATTACAGTGGTATGTAGGCTGTGAATTTCAGTCACAATGGCACTGAGATTACCCACTTACTTTTTTTTAACCTCTACACCACTGCTTAGAACTGAACACAAACCAAACTTTTTTATTTTTTATTTTGAAAGTTATAAAGAAGATTAGGGATTGTGAAAAGCCAATGTATGCTCAAGGAAAAAAAGCCAATATATACTTAATGTAGAAAGAGCACTCAGCAAAAGATTTCTGCGTCTCACAATCCCGGAAAGGGGAAAGATAATCAACATCATGAACAGTTTTATCATTCTTAATATCTATACAAGATACTGTACAGACATTAACTAGTTATAAGGAAACAAGGATTTTTAATCACAGAAAAGTGTGGCACAGAAGACTTGATTTGTGTAGGAGTGAGCTTAATAGATTTCTCTCTTTTAAAAACAAGAGGAGAGAGTGGCATACCAATACATTGAAGATACATTGGAAGCAACAGGTTTACTGGCCATCACCTCGAAGACCCTGCAGAGGGCACGCTCATCTAATGAAGAGAACAGAACTGGAAAGGGCAGCTGGCCACAGGGCTTTATTGACAAAAGATCAGCCTCCAAGCAAGAAGATGCCATGGTCTTTTGTGTGAAGGAAAATTGCACAAAGTGGAGAAGGGGAGGGCCAGGAGAGGGAAAGCAGCCTCAAAATTTCAAGAAATTTAGATAGGCTTCCAATATATATCAAAACATCTGGATACATATGGAATGCTAGTCCAAACTCTGGAGAGTTTGAAGTTTGACTGTCACTAATATATGAAGTAATGGACTATTTTTGCTGCAAAATGCAATAAAATAAACACAAAAAGAGTCAGTGAATTGTCAGTGTTTCACTGCCATCTATTGGATTTAAAGTGAATGTAATGTATTATCATCTTTTAAGTACAAAAAACAATGAAAGTACTTATTCAACAACATAAAGCAAAGGACATGCTTGCACTAGGAAGAAATACTTTAACGCTATCCATGAAAGTAATTGACCTCTCCAAAGTAGGTGCAGAAGCTGTACACGTATCCTGTAGGAAACACAACTTTTCATTTACCCTGATGAGAAATAAACATGTTAGGATGTCAAGGAAAGATGTCAGCTGCTGATAGAATTGAGAATGCCAAGCTTGTGGGGCCGTAGGACAGTTGAAAGTGGGATATCCTAGTATATGCTCCGTTTGGGAAAGAATGACTAACACGGGCTTTCCTTTACTTTCCAAGAAATTAGCGTTTAAAGAGAAGCCTAGAAAAGTTTGGCAGCAATGGCACTTGGATTGTTTTTATCTCACCCTTGAACCATAAGTAATAAAGAAAGTGCTTGGAGAGAAGCCTTTTACATTGCTTCGCCATGACAGCAACCACTCGTGATCTGCTCACACACAGCCTCCAAACATGTAAGTTACTCCCAGTTATGCTATATGAGTGCTATTGCCAGTCACTCATGAATTATACTGCAGAGCAATATGAACAAACTCCCGGTCCCAGATTTGCCCCCAGAAATGTGCATCTTGTACTGCCCAGCACCCTCCTGGACAATACAACGTCATATAAAGTCTGTCATTTCAATAATAGAAAATGATATGCACAAATCCTGTTATCCCAAATGGAGTTTCCCAAACACTTTAATCCAAACACACTGGTTTAGATAAAACAATACAAGTTTATTAACTACAGAAAGATAGATTTTAAGTGACTACTAATAATGAGGCATAAAATTCAGAATTGGTTACAAGAAAATAAAAGTAAAACAAAACTAATGCTTAACTTAACAAACTAAGTGGATTAAAATTAAAGCTCTCTCTCACCACAGTCCTACTGGCTGAATCCTTTAAAATGTATGAAGCATTTTCTTTAAGCCACAGGGCTTGTGAGTTGGCCTGACTTATAGAATGGTAGAGCTGGTTGGAAAATTTCTATTAGAACATTTTTCTTTTGGAAAATGTTGATTAACTGACAGTGAAAAGTTTGGTGCAAACATCAATTTTGATGGAATTTCATCTAGAAAAAACCCTACATGAAGAGATTTGTTAATGTCAAAACATTAAGTTTTGGCATGATCGGAATAGAATATTTTGATTTTCATTTTAAAAATGGCTCTTCATTTAAAAATTTCTTTTACTATAACATTTGTGTAAAAAATTAAAATGTCAAAATCAAAACAAACTGTTCTGATGTAATCAAAAAGAAACATTTTGATGAACCCCAAACAGTTTTCCCCCCCCAGAATTTGGCTTTGGAAGGAACTTCATAATTTTTGTTTTCATTCTCTTTTGGAATAGAATTTTTTTTCAAATTCATAGAATTGTCCATGAAATGGAAAATCCAGTTCTTGCCTAGCTCTTTTGAACAATGGACTAGAAACTAGTCCCAGATCTGAAGCTGATGATTGATGGTAAGTGCTTCACATGCAGGGGGAGTGAGCATATCCCCTGGCTCACAAGTTTGCCCACAGTCAGATATTCCCACAGTTATCTGAGTGCTTACTTCATCCAGGATATGCAGTAGGGGTAGTATCAGGAGGTAGCCGTGTTAGTCTGTATCCACAAAAACAACAAGGAGTCCGGTGACACCTTAAAGACTAACAGATTTATTTGGGTATAAGCTTTCGTGGGTAAAAAACCCTCACTTCTTCAGATGCATGGAGTGAAAATTAATTTTCACTCCATGCATCTGAAGAAGCAGTAGGGGTAGGGCTTACTACTGAGAGCAACAGGGAGTTGATTTGGCCAAAGATGCATATCCTTTAGTCGGAGGGACTGGGAGAGAAATTGGTGGGGAGCTGGAGCAAAGGGTAGCAAAATTAAGGCAGCATCTTAAAAATAAACTTACTGGATAGCATTAGAGAATTGGTTCCCAGCTGCTGGTGTGCGTACCAGTGCCAGGTAGATTCCCTCTTCCTACCTTAATTATCAGCCTTTGTACTGGGCCCAAGTGCACCAGTGCTACCAGCCACTCATTCGGTTGTACACACTTGCATCTGCAATGTAGCTTGTGCTGGTCCAAGCCCCAGTCTTGTGGTTGCAAGACTGAGGCTTGGAGCAGCCCAAGCTCCATTATGGGTTAGATAGCACCTAAAAGGCTTGGGAGCCACTAAGATGGATTGTATAGTGGTAGTCATGCTAGAGCTCCACAAAGATTTCAGCTCATTGCTGGGACACAGGATTCAAAATGACAGAATTAGATGCCCTTAAAGCTCAAGGGGAAATAACGTATGTATCAAGTCCCATGCATTGAACAGGAGACTCATACAAAGACTTCATGCACCAAGAAGCAAGCAAATGTTTTCTCGTGGTGTACTTATTCGAACCTGATGCCCCATCCCAACATGCTCCACTGAAGTCAACAGACTCATTCCAACAGAAAGACAAGCCTTCAAATGTATCACATACATAGACGTATCTACACTGCTAAACAGAACTTAATTTAAGAATAAATATTGACTTTGGATAATATATTTTGAACATACCCAAGGAACACTTAAAAATAATGTTTTGCGCAGACAACATTCAGATCTGGAAAAGAAAGTTCTTTAAACATTTTAGCCTTTAGATCCAGAAAAGAAACAAGCAGTATGTGATAATAGAGAGATGAAAGGTTTCCCCTGGCCTTCTCCATGTTACTGGTTCTTCTATTGAAGGAGCAAACAGCTTTTAAATTTTTTAAACTATACTTTGGCCCTCTCTAAATGGTTCATTCAAAAAAGATTAAACATTACAGCCTGTATTACCCATGTCCTCCCTAGCAGCAACACTATGTCTATTTACATCTCCGGGAGCCTGGAATAGATCCAGCACAGTTTTTTCAAATGTTATCCATTTGATTCTTATAATTTTCTGCTGGAGTCTGTTCATTGGTAAGACCAGCTTTGCTGTAGTCCCTGCTCTCGGCATCCTCAGAGATCATTCAGGACTCACATATGTGAGTAGTTCTCACCATTGTCAAAGTCACTGTATGACTTAATACCTTTCTATCCACATGTAGGGCCAGATTCTGTCATGCTTGCAATAAATCTTGCACTCCCTGAGTAAGAGACTGCTCACTGCGAGTAAGGATAGCAGAATTTGTCCCTTAAGGAGTAATAGCTAGTGCTCATGTGAAGCAATGCGTAGAAATATGTTCATAAATATTTGTTTCAATAAATCCAGCAGTGGCCTTTCCCTCAGTTATTCATGCATTGTGCTGTCTACGAGCTCTGAAATGGTGCTTTTTTCTAATGATGTCATGATTGCAAAAACACACTCTCGATTTCATGCATGTATGCAAGTTTGAGAAAAAAAAATTACATTTTAAAAATAGTGAGTTTAGCCAATATTTTTGATCAAACAATGAAATCTGACCTATCCCTCTCTCTAGATACATTGTACAGACCAGATTCTCTTGGTCCATGAGGGCCTCTTTGCACTGCTGAGGTGAAGTATAGGGACTATAACGCTGTATTTACTGGCCAGATGAGGATTCTTCTGACTTGGGGGAATTCTTAGGTGGCATGGAGCAGGCTACTAAGGCTCTGCAACATGCCCCATACAGCGTCCAATCGGCAGGAGCGGGGAGGGGATAGGCGGAGTGCTGCTGCGCTGTGCCTTAGGAGTGGTCAAGCTGCTGGGCAGGGAGCTACTCCTTTCAGTGAAGCAGCCACTGCTTTATATTCTGATATTAGTGCACAAAACTTCACCATATAAGGAAGCTGTGTGCTGCTGTTGCTCCCCCAGGCCAAGAAGTGAACACCCTCCCCTCTCCCTGTCCCCGTCCCTTCCACACAGCTGTCTACATCTCCTGTCTGAGGGCATGCGTGCTGCTTGAACACAAGAGCGTGACCAGAGAGATGCCTGTGAGCCTGGTGTCCGCCCCAATGGGCGGGGCTCGGGGCAGTACAGCTGCGCCGCAGGAGCTGCTGGCGTGGGGTGCTGGCTCCTGGGAGCAGCGGCCCCACGTTCTGCTCCTTTTGCCGCTGCGGTTCCCGGGAGAGCCCTGCGGTTCCGTGAAAACCTATTTATATCCGTAGATATCCTCATCTGTGGATATGAATTTGTATCTGTGCAGGGTTCTACCAATCAGCTTAACTTGAGTACTTGGAAAGATAATGGAGCAAATAATTAAGCAATTTGCAGACACCTAGAAGATAATAAGGTGATAAGTAATAGTCAGCATGGATTTGTCAAGAACAAATCATGTCAAACCAACCTAATAGCTTTCTTTGACAGGGTAACAAGCCTTGTGGATGGGGGGAAGTGGTAGACGGGGTATATCTTGACTTTAGTAAAGCTTTTGGTACTGACCTTCTCATAAACAAACTAGGGAAATACAACCTAGATGGACCTACTATAAGGTGGGTGCAAAACAGTTTGGAAAACCGTTCCCAGAGAGTAGTTATCAGTGGTTCACAGTCAAGCTGGAAGGACATATCAAGTGGTGTCCCATAGGGATCAGTTCTGGGTCCAGTTTTGTTCAATATCTTCATCAATGATTTAAATAATGGCATAGAGAGTACACTTATAAAGTTTGTGGATGATACCAAGCTGGGAGGGGTTGCAAGTGCTTTGGAGGATAGGATTAAAATTCAAAGTGATCTGAACAAACTGGAGAAATGGACTGACATAAATAGGATGAAATTCAATAAGGACAAATGCAAAGTACTCCACATGGGAAGGAACAATCAGTTGCACACATACAAAATGGGAAATGCCTGCCTAGGAAGGACTCCTGCAGCAATGGATCTGGGGGTCATAGTGGATCACAAGCTAAATATGAGTCAACAGTGTAACACTGCTGCAAAAAAATGCAAACATCATTTTGAAATCTATTAGCAGGAGTGTTGTAAGCAAGAAATGAGAAGTAATTTTTCCGTTCTATTCCATGATGATTAGGCCTCAACTGGAATATTGCGTCCAGTTCTGGGTGCCACATTTCAGGAAAGATGTGGACAAGTTGGAGAAAGTCCAGAGAAGAGCAACAAAAATGATTAAAGATCTAGAAAACATGACCTATGAGGTAAGATTGATAAAATTGGGTTTGTTTAGTCTGAAGAAGAGAAGACGGAAGGGGGGACATGATAACCGTTTTCAAGGTCATAAAAGATCGTTATAAGGAGGAGGGAGAAAAATTGTTCTCTTTAACCTCTGAGGATAGGACAAGAAGCAATGGGCTTAAATTGCAGGAAGGGTTGGACATTAGGAAAAACTTCCTAAGGGTGGTTAAGCAAAATAAATTGGAATAAATTGCGTAGGGAGGTTTGGAATCTCTGTCACTGGAGATTTTGTAAGGAGTGCGAGGACATATTTTGATTTTTGATAAGGGGTGCGAGAACATATTTTGAGACCCAAAGGGGTGCAGGCTGGAATAAAGGTTAAGAACCACAGGTCTAGAATAATACTTAGTTCTCCCTTGAGTGCAGGGGACTAGACTAGATGACCTCTTGAGGTCCCTTCCAGTCCTATGATTCTATGATTCTACCCTCTACTAACAAAAGCCAAAGTGCTGAAATGCTTTTGAAACAAAAAAAAATCTGTTCTCAGCATATTTTCAGCCTGATCTGTTCAAAAGTAAAAAGTACTTCTTCTTGCAAGAATTTCAGCACAGCTTTTCAGACTCAAGAGATTCAGATAATTTGTATAAAGCTCAGATAAATATCCAAACTTTTGTTCTCATCTGAATACAATGGAACCTCAGGACCCTTTGGGATCCAGCTATTACCAGTAAAGAGCTATTAGAGTTTAACTGATAATTTTTCAATATACCATCTGATTTTGCAACTGAGAGCCACTGGAAAAGTACTTCAGTTCTTTTCCAGAACTCAGCCCTATGTCAGGAACATTATTGTTGCTGGGGAAAAATAGACCACAGTAATATCAACATGAGTGGAAAAATTTGACTCATATTCTGGTGAGGTCAAATGAGGTTTTCAAGTGACCTAAATATCAGGGTCATAAGACAGATAAAAAAATATTCACATAGCCTAGAGAAAGGGTAAACATTGAAGAATGTCACCTGATCCCCAAAGTTCAGTGTGTGTCAATTTTTGCCTGGAGGAGGAAGAGAATCCATTTTGTCTGTGTTCTTTCCAGATGTTTTTATTGTCTGGCTGCTTCAGCATGATGCAGGGGGCCTCAAAGGGCATGGGAGCATGAAAAGTGAAAATAAAACATTCAGAAAATTACAGAGCAAGCCTCTTGCAAGTTCTCCTGTGCTTGTAGAAATGGCAGTTTTCTGTGCCTCAATTTGACCAAATCTGAGTCTTTTCAGTCTGATGCCAAGACTATTCTCTGCCAAGTTTCAAGTTTCTAAGTGCTAGATTTGTTTTTTTTTAAAGAAAATTTAAGGAAGATTGCTAGAAGTATACTTTTACCCTCATTTTCAAAAACAGCTGAATTGTTGTTGTTTTTTTTTCTGAAACTTTCCCAAAAACATTTAACCCAAGGCAGCAAAAAGGATCGCAAACAATTAAAGTTGGACATTGTTATAAACAATTGAAACCATGCAGTTATACAGGGAAGTATTAGGCAAAGTTAATAGCAGAGGCTGCTACCACTGACCCCTTTTAATGTTTAGGATCACCTCCACATTAAAAGATATTAATCACTTCTTCCAAAGATCTAGAATCTTCATCCATGGAGATTCTTGTAACCAAGCCAGTTCTTCACATATCAGGCCTTCAAGTACCACTAAGATTTCCATACAGTGGGTACACTAGGGCCCCTCCATCAAAGTAAAATAATGTGTTTAGCACAGGAAATGTCTACTGTTGTCCATTTTCAGTAGCTGCTGATCACCTTCTTGAAAGGCAGCACAGTCATGTAACAGAACCATTTCAGCAAAGTAGGTCTAACTCAGAGCATCCACAGCTGGTCCTGGTGAGTGCTGCAGGAACCAAGTAAATATTGGGAAAGCTAGGGAGATGCATCGTCATGTTCACCAAGCAACTAAATTAACTCTAATTAACATACAATGAATATATGTAATAGAACATATTGATTAATCATAACATCACACAATAAATGGATAATAAACTAAAATCATTGGCTACACTCTAGGGTGAAGAAAAATGAAGTCTCCAGAGTGTCTCTTATGAACTCCCTAAGAAAAAGCAATCTAACCTCACAAGCACATCAAAAATACTGGTGGCATTGATTTCACTGTATCCTCCAGAATACAAAACATGTCTAGCTGTTGTGATTTTATTTTAATGTTTGTTGCGTCTCTTCTTGTGTTCAGGGGACAAAGGATTCAGCAATTGCCAGTCTGGAGAGAGAAACAGTAACACCCATGGAGGTGTGAAATTCCATCCTTTCATCTTAATTGGTGTTAACTTCAAAGTCCATTTTGATGCTAACTAATTTTAAACAACCTGTACAACATAAACATCCAGCTAAAGTTATTTAAATTTAATTATAAAAGAGGACAAGGTCTGTGTTTGGTTTTGATTCAGAAGACCCCCTGAGAGCAAGTAAGAGGAAAAATAAACAAAAACCACAAAACCAAAATAAACTTGGACCCAGCTGTCCCATGGCAACTTCGCAGACTCAGGCAGAGGAAAAGAAAGTTCATTTTTCTGAACTACTAGTGCTTTTAACATTTCATCTAGTTTTAAAAGACATTACTTTGATATGCTCTTTAGCCAATGTGCATCAAATGAAAACTTCTCCCTTTGGGGATTTCTTTCCCTGCACAATAGAAAGGACCTGGGCACAGTACTGAGTATCTTCTGTGAGCCACTGCCATTCAGCCTCATAGAAGCTGTTAGGAGTGCTAGTGATATTGTAGGATTCAGGCCTGTATTTTCACCTGAGATAGAATTTTAGGTCTTGTTTGCCTGTTTGATTCTTGATACACCTATATTCTTATTAGTATTTGTGAACAGAGGGATCCTTACTAATATGTGTAAACAAAGGACAAAGACACTGTGTATGTTGCTTCTGCCTAGCCAGATGGGTTTGTTAGTATAATGGGAACAGATAAGAACAGTTAAAGTGTTACTGGGCATGGTGGGAGTATAATGTACGAGCTCACACTTCAAGACTGCCTCATCTCCTATCTCAAGGCAAGGTCAAGCAACCAGTTGGGAGGGGCAAGGGAGGACTGGGGGCGGGGGCGTATAAAACAGTAAAAGGCCAAAGAAATGCCTGTCCCTGACCATAGCACAAGCTCACTCCTTACCACTCCCGGGGGATACAAAAGAGGTGGGACAAAGACCCTAGACTCACGATCCCCCAGAACGGAACATGACCAAAATTGTAAGGGTTGGGACAGAGGATGTGCATTTCAGATATAATTATGCCTGCTAAGGGGTGGGGGTGGGGCGGGAGAACGGGACACTGGGGAACAAAGCTCTGCAGCATCAGGGTTCTGGACGTGCTTGCTTGAAACTAATCCCAATAAACATTGCATTGCCTGCACTTCGGACTTCTGGTCTTCTGCTTTCTGTCTGCGTGACAAGAACCAGGAGAAGGGGTGAAGGGAAACCCCCCCTTCCCCCACAACAGAAGCCAATGGGAGATGAGGATTCTTAGACTCTTGCAGAAAGTACTCAGTTATTTTGCAGGCATAATCTCTAACTCTGAAACATTTTTCATGTTATTTTTGAAACAAAGGAATAAGCTGTGTCAAATAGCATTGCTGTAATACTAATAAACAGTGTTCCCTCCCCTCCATTACCACTTTCCTCCTTGATGCCAGCTGATACCCTGCTAACTGCCTGCCTCTTCTTGGAGAAAGACCAAAACACAGTGGAATGGAGTAGGGTTAAAGTGGCATGACTTAGCTCCACTAAGAGGGGCCTAGGCTCTAGCCAGGAGAAGGGAGATGACCTTTTACTGCTGTGACATTCTCTAATTAAAATATAATCATGCAAATCATTATTTCTAACACTGTTATGTAATTGCAACGAATCTTATACAAAATATAACTCATGGTCAGAAAGGGTTAAACACCTTGCAGGCTGAATGACCCAAAGCCAACCTTTAAAGTCATGTTAGAAAGGTCTGCAAATGGTGATTAGGGACATTCATGGTAGGTAGGCGAGAACTTTGAAATGCAAACCTATATTGTTAGAAATGATACTAATTATGTGTATCTTAGATGCTACCCATGTAAACAGACAGTTCCTGACTGTCACTATAGCTACTAATTCAGAGATCAAAAGAGAATATTAACATTTAGATGAATCTTGGGTGAAATAATGTCATTGTCTATATGTCTCTTTGAAGTTTGTGATAGACTGCCTAATGGATAAATTGCGCTATGTTAATTTGTGTAACTAATTACTGGTGGTGTTTAGAAAACAGAAGGTTACATCAAAAGCCTATTGTTTACCCAGGACTGTATGGTCAAGTGGATGCTAGAACACTGTAGAAAAAGACCCTTGGGTCCTGATCCTGTTTATCTCAGATCTGCTTGAGGTTTCATGCAGCGGAAGCCTAAGCCACAAGGACTGAGATCCCACTTCTAACTGGACCACCCTGAAATAATATTGGACATTGGACTATAACCTATGAACTAAATTCTAAAGGAACTCTTTGCAACTACAAAGCTCACCATCTCTGCTATGAATCTGAACCTCAAGAATTGAACACATGCCTGTAAGTATATTGATCTTTTAACCCATACTCGCTCTCTTTTCTTTTTTAATAAATTTTAATTTAGTTAATAAGAATTGGCTGTATGCGTGTATTTGGGTAAGATCTGGAATATTCAATAACCTGGGAGGTAAAGTGTCTGATCCTTTGGGACTAGTAGAACCTTTTCTTTTATATGATGAAATGAAGATTTCTGAAAATCCTCATCATATTTGACTTGGGTACCTGGATGGAGGCCTGAGGCTCGGTTACTTCAAGGGAACTGTGTTGTTTGGACTTCTGAGTAACCAGTAAGGTATAACAGAAACTGTTTAGTGCTGTGTTAAGTCTCTTGAGTATTGAATTATCCACCAGCTTTGGGGTTTGTCTGCCCCATTCTTTGCAGTTCACCCTAATTGGGTAACCTCAGCTGGCCCCCACTGGGACCCCGGTCACAACTGTCTACCAAAATGAACTCCTAGAAATATGAGGTCCATAAGGCTGAATTACAAGGGGGAACTGTTTCTTCAGGGTTCTATTTACCTGTTAAGACAAACAATTTTATAAGCACCGTTTTGCTCCACCAGACACTGTGACATTACCCAGGCAGGGCTTAATTTGTGCCAGGACTTGCCAGGGCTGAGGTCCAGCATTGCTAGACTTGGCAGTTCATAGCCCCCCCATGCCTCTGGGTTTGCCATGTCAGTTCTGAAAGTAAAAAAAAATTGCTTGATCCCAAGTGCCTCTTTCATAACAAATTAAGCACTGTACCCAGGGTACAATCTGGATGGGTGAATAGCTGTGTTCCCTCAGTTCTCCAAACTGGAGTGCCTTTTACACTGCTTCACTGTGGGAGCAACCACTCCTAGTCTGATCACAAACAGCCTCCAAACATGTAAGTTACATCCAGTTACGCTGTATGAGTGCTATAGCCAGCCATCCTTGAATTACACTTCAGGGCAACACCAACAAATTCCCAGTCCAGACTTTCCCCCAGAAATGTGCGCCTTGTACTGCCCAGCTCTCTCCTGGACAATTCAAGTTCATATAAAGTCCATCATTTATTAATAGAAAATTATATGCACAAATCCTGTTATCCCATATGGGGAGTTTCCCAAACACTTCAATCCAAACACACTGGTTTAGATAAAACAATACAATAAGTTTATTAAGTACAGAAAAATAGATTTTAAGTGACTACCAGTAGCGGGGCATAAAACTCAGAATTGGTTACAAGAAAATAAAAGTAAAACGCAACTAATGCCTAACTTAGCAAGCTAAGTGAATTCAAAGCAAAGTCTCTCTCACCACATGTTCCAGCAGTGATACTGGCTAAATAGAGAGAAAGGGAGAGATACTTTGGGGCATCTGCTCTCCTTTCTTATAGTTCAGCTGAGGTTCAGGAGACAGCTGTTTCTTTGTTAGGATGTAGATTTTTGCCCACATCCTCTTTTTTCCTGCTGAAGAATGGCCACTTAACTGTTGACACCTGGCTGAGGCGTTAGCTAGTCTTTTGTCTCTGTTTGTGGCTGCTCCCCCAGACTTGAAACATGTCTTGGTAATACCATTCAGAGGAAACTTACAACTTTACATACAATGTTGCCCCACATATTTTACCAGGAAAATAATGATCAGTAAATTATGAGTTTTCAACTGATACCTGACAAAGCATACTTTGTACAAAATCCATCATAATCCTGTAAAAGGGGTACAGAATTCACAGACTCCCTTTTCCATTTAAATTAACCAAAAAAAATTGTTTTCCTATCCTTACAAATCTGACCCTTCTTCCTGATTTATTTTAGAATAACAGTGTGTCTGTTTTAGAATGGCAAGATATGTTTAAGCATATTTTTGCTAGTTGTTACAATGTAATATTGCCAACCCAAAATGTTCAAAAATCATGGGTCACACCCCAAATGTACAGAATTGGCTTGCAAATAGGATTCTTTAAAAGAATACATTTTGGGGTCTGTTTATTTGCCTTCTGGTTGTTGAGTCTTTAGGGTTCACATTTTAATTCCCCCACCCTGAAACATGACGAGAAACATACTTTTTTCTCTCTTTTTTTTCCTCTCATGAAAGCTGAGATTTTCATGTGATCACAATACTCCAGGATTGGGGTCTTTAGTAAACAGACCCAATATAGTGAGATTTGGGATTACAAGTTCAGCATGTGCATAAAAAAGGAACCAGGCATAGAGAAAAAATAGTCTTGACCATTGGTATTTATGTTCTTTGAATTTATATCCTTTCCACTGAGCTTTCTTAAAAGAGATCCAGATCATGTCAACATCCCACCATCCTGATGATGGCAAATAGGACAACTCCACAAAATGTATTAAATTGAGCCTCCTTTAGTAATTTCTGAGAATTTGTGCATAGAGAATTATCTGATCAAAGATCCACAATTTTGTCACACAGATCTTAAATCTCACCTGTGGTTAAAAAAAAGAGTTGCCATTAATACTGCAAGAAATTTTGGCAGGGGGTTAGACTAGATGACCCCTGAAAGTCCCTTCTAACCCAATGATTTTATCGATGACAATTTGTTGGTAGATATTAAACAGCCTTGCAATACATTGATTTACCAGAAGAGGGCGCAATTTACCTACAGACTCACCTGCCCTTACTTCAGCAAAAGTTCATTGCTTACATTTTTAAAATTATATTTTTTAAGAAATTAGGGGAAAAAGAGAGTTCTTCCCTTTCACAGTGATGCTTTTAAGTATCAGACAGTTATGACAATATCTTTTGCAGTATGTTCCAGTGCATTTAAGTGTAACACTAACAGCATAGTGGGAAGAGAAAAGAAAAGAGTATTTACACAGGTGAAGAAAGCACTTTATGAGATAGCCTGTGAGTTTTAACTGCACTGCTGGAGAAAGTAAACATATTTTTGATGTCTTTAAGGGATACAGGGCCTAATCTTGTGAGCTGAAGTTAGTGGGGGCTGAGGGTACATGGCACTTTATAGGGAACTCTCAGGACCTGGCAGGATCCAGGCTATGAGGATGTTCTAAAAGTGACAGAAGGGAAGAGAATGTTAAAAACGGATCCCTGTAACCCTCATTCATGTGAGTAATCCCTAGTCATATTGGTAGTTCTTACTCACAGGAGTAGTTCAATTGGCTTCATGTGGGTAGGGCATGAAAATATTTATGAAGGATTTTTACTTAGCATTTTGATCACACTAACTATAAAAAAGGTTATTAAAAGGGAAATAAATAAATTGATGGAGATATCCTATCTCCTAGAACTGGGAGGGACCTTGAAAGGTCATTGAGTCCAACCCCTGCCTTCACTAGCAGGACCAAGTACTGATTTTTGCCCCAGATTCCTAAGTGGCCCCCTTAAGGAGTGAACTCACAACCCTGGGTTTAGCAGGCCAATGCTCAAACCACTGAGCTATCCCTCCCCCCTTAATTATATTTACTGTGACAGATAGTCTCTGACTGTGCACATCACTCATTCAGATGGAAGAATGTGTAAAAAAAAGTGAAGATAAAGTATTAGAATGTTTTGGTGAAATGCTTTAGACACTATTTTTTTCTTTGTAATTTTGTATTATGATAAACTATTTTTATTCTCCTCTTTATAAAAATCCTACTGGATATAAAAGAGACTTTTTAAAAGGACATAAAGTACATTGCCTTGAGTGACCCCTGTATGGAGGTAATAGTCACAGTTTTTCCACTTGTTTCAGGCAAAAATTCTTCCAGCACTAGTCTGAAGAGTTTCATTAAACACATTTGCTGGCAAGGCTAAAATATTAGTAAGCTTTTAAAAATATAACTATTTCAGAGCAATAAGTATATGCCTATGTACTTCTATGCAGTGTTGTTGTAGCTGTGTTCATCCCAGGATATTAGCGAGACGAGGTGGGTGATGTAATATCTCAGGTGTGGCCAAACTGTGGCTCGGGAGCTGCATGCAGCTCTTTTACAGTTAAAGCGCTGCTTGTAGAGCCCCACATTATCCCCCTCCCATTCTCTGCCTAACAGACTGTGGGGAGGGGAGCTTGAGGCTTCTGCCCTGTGTCAGGGTGGTGGGACTAGAGGCGTCTGCTAGAGATGACCGGTGCCCAGGGCCGGTGTAACCACTAGGCCAACTAGGCAGCCGCTGGGGTGCCAAGATTTGGGGGCACCAAAAAGCGGTGCCCCAAATTTTTTACACTATTGCTTAGGGGCAGGTACCTGTCAGTCTCCAGCGCTCGGCCTGAGCCCAGGGCGGCGGCAGCCTTCGTGGCAGCAGGGGTAGGCAGGGAGCGTAGCCCGCCATGAGGCAGGAGAGGCCACGCTGCAGCTACTGTTTCTCGGCCCTGCCACACGGTGCAAAGGACGACAGTAGGCGGGAAACAGCAGCAGCAGCGTGGCCTCTCCTGCCCCATGATGGGCTACGCTCCCTGAGCGGCGCCCAGTTCCTGTTGCTCTCGGCCGGCAGCTGCGGGGCCCCAGCCAAGCCCGGCCCCTTGCGTCTCCTCCGCGGCAGTGCTCCCCGCCCACATCTTCCTGGGCAGCAGGGGCGACAGCTGCCAGGAAGCCTGAGAGGAGGAGCAGCCCCCGGGCAAGCAGGGGGAGACTCCGAGGTGAAGAGGTTGCTGGCGCGGCCCGAGCGCTGGAGACTGACAGGTATCTGCCCCTGCCCCGGCCCCATCCCGGCACCGCCTGCCCCCCAGCCCAGTGAGTGTTACCTGCCCCACCAGCCTCAATGCCCTGCCCCATACTGTCAGCCACCCCAAGCTCACTGTGACACCAGCACCCCTTGGCAAAGGGCCCCCTGATCTTCACAAACAGCTGTCACCGCAGGCCTGACAAACTCACTGCACCCCACACATGTCTTACAGGGCACTTACCCACAAAGAGGAACGTGGAAGGGATCTACACCAGGCTGGTAACTTGTCAAGAGTGAGAATCTTTGTGAGATGTGTGCATGGGTAATATTGAAGGAATAATGTATTTACCTTAAAAGTCTGCTTTATAGACTTGGAGTAGAAATTAGTCACCAGGGAATAATGGCCCTTTGGGGCAAGGGGGATTTGTCACCCTGCCTAACCTGGCTGGTGATGCAATGCAAGGCTCAATTGTTTAGTTTTGCACAAATAATAAGACTTTGAATGGGACACCATCAGAGGTAGTGGCAAACAATTGAAACTCTTTAAAGGTAAAAAAGAAACATTGCCACAGCCGTTACCCATTCTGACAGGCTGTTTATAATGCTAAGTTTACTAGTTTTCGGAGGCTGTGAGGGGTGGGGGCGGGCGCAAGGTGGAAGTTTTGCCTAGGGCGCAAAATAGGGCATTTTGCCTAGGGCGCTGGGGGGGGGGGGCACAATTTAAAGGTTCACCCCTCCCAACAGCTTGAGGCAAGCCCGCCCGGCACACACACACACACACACCCCTCTTACCCTCAATGGCTCCTCCCTGCAGCTCCCAAGTGTTAGCATGGAGAGGCAGTGGCAAATAACTGGGAGCTGCCACTTTAGCTCCATGGGGAGAGGTAGCAGCAAAAGCAGTGGCTCGCCCTGTGGCTCCCAGCTGTTTACTGTAGCATCTCCCCACGGCCGGTGCTCTCAGTTTGCTGGCTCCAGCAGCTGCTGTGCAGAGAGGGGGCCCTGCAGCACCATGTGACCAAGCGGGGCCAGCAAACCCTAGAAAAAAAATCTGAGGGAGGGAACATGACCCTACGTGACTCCCCATGTTGCCCCTGGCTTCTGCCTACTGGGGAGGGGGTCTCAGGGCTCAGCCCCATAGAGTGCACCTGCCAGGGCATCAGCAGGAGTGGGGCTTCAGCCCCGAAACTCCCCTCCCCACAGGGCTGAAGCCCCGAGCCCTGGCAGGTGTTCCCCAAGGTGCTGAAGCTCTGGCAGGTGTGCCCCGGCTCTCGAACTTCTGAAGATTGTTATACTCAGCTCGGAGGGTCTGTAAGTTTGGCCACCCCTGTAATATATTTTATTAGACCAACTTCTGTTTATTAGACAAACTTTCAAGCTAGAAGAGCTCTGTATAAACTTGAGAGCATGTGTCTCTCACCAGCAGAAGTTGGTCCAATACAAGATAGTGCCCCACCCACCTTTTCTATTGGTGCACTTATATGTTAACATTTATTTATTGATTTTTTTTCCTGATAACTAATGGCCTGTCATCCTTACTCATGGCAGTAGTGCTCAGTAAATATGTTCACCTAAGTGAGAATTACTCACTTGAGTAAATGTTGCATTTTAGATCCCTATACCATTTAAATACTAAAGGCCCAATTTTGCCAACCCTTGCTTATGTGAGTAGTCCCCACTTGAATCAGGTATTCTCATTGAATGCAATGGGACTACTCAGGTAGGTAAGTGTTGGCAGGATGTGGCCCTCATTTGATTTTTTAAAGCAAGTTAGATAGCTGGTGCTATTATGGGACTGGACCTATGAGGAGGTGCTGAGAACGCCTCTGACTTCTGTGGGAGAAGAGGGCTCTCAGCACCTTGCAGGACTGGGCTCTTAACCTTAAACTATTATTTACTGAAAATGATCAAATACTGCCTCTTCTGAAACAAGAGCTAGTATGAGATACCTTGCAGCAGAAGAGGACTTTCATCAAACGTGGAGGGCATCCTGAGAACTAGTTCATGAGCTCTGGTTCAAGTCTGCACCAGGAACACTTTTCTTCTCCCTCAAGAGACTTCGAAGTCCAGAAGTTAGTTCTGCAGCATTAACAGAGGTAGTTAGTCATTAAGGGCCAATAGGTCTAAGCCTCAGCCAAAATGTCAAAACTGAAGTACTGCGGGGTGCAGTGCCATCTACTTCCTCTGGGGGACTTGCAGCCCTGCAGCATATAGACTGCAGGCAGCCTGGAATACTAACTTCTGTGAGAGAGTATCCTGTGATACATCTGAAGAAGTGGGTCATAGCCCACAAAAGCTTATGCTCTAATAAATTTGTTAGTCTTTAAGGTGCCACAAGGACTTCTCGTTGTTTTAACTTCTGTGAGGGATTTTTGTTCAGCCTCACTGAGTGTAGAGACGTGAGCACATGGTCCCTGAAGCCTCAGACCCAACAATAAGTGTGCGTCAGGAGGGGATCTGAAGGGTATGAAAAGGGGTCTGAGCTGAAAGAAGGGGTGTGGTTCCTCTTCAGACTGGTAGTGGTGCATGTCAGGTAAAAGGAGAAAGGGTCCTTGTGATGGGGTGTACAGGCTGCAAACTGGTGAGCGGAGGGTTAAGGAGCAGCTGTGGGCCCAGAAAGCAACGCCCAGCCAACCCTGCTAGGCATGCTCACAATGGAGGCTGAGCTCAAAAGGGAGCAGTTCAGCTCAATCTAGGTGGACTGAGCAGGAGAGCAGCTGTGCGATGCAAGCTGCTGCCAAGAAGCTGCCAGGAACCAGGCTGCCAGGACTCACTGCCAAGTTGCCACAGGCCCTTCAGACTCAGAGGGATTGGACGACAATGACAAGTCCTGACTGACCGAGGGAGGAAGACCCTCCAGACTATGGCCAGAATGGACTCCGGGGGAACTGAGAAGTGAACCAGTGGCACCTGCAGAGGAGCCAAAGAAGGAATAGGAGGTGGGTTCGGAAGCTGGTGTAGGTGTGCCTACTCCCTAGGCTGCATATTTTGAATTATTGTCCCATTGGGCCCTGGGTTGGAACCCAGTGGAGCCAGGAGGGCCTGGTTTCCCCTACCCCCGGCTACCAACTCTTGCCACTGGGCGACGCGGCCACTGACCCTTGCTGCTGGGCAGCACTGCCAGGCATGGCCACCAACCCCCCTTCCCCCTGACAGTCCTGAGCCCTGGGAGGGGGACGCTTGAAACCAGAGGGAGAAAGGATTACTTGGTGAATGACATTGCGGTTGTGTTGTCAGTGGCAGATTAGCCACCGGGGCCCAGGTCCAGGGGCCCTGACCAATTGGGGGGTGTCATGGACTCACAGATTGTGCCCACTCTTGGCCCCATGCGGTCCGTGGGGCAGGGGGTGCCCCTTTCAGTGCGACAGCCCTTCTCGGGAGTCCACTCTCTCTCGGGGTTAAGCCCCACCACCTCCTGGAGCCGCACCTCTCTGAGCCTTAGCACACCTGTTTCTCGCCGTGGGCCCCCTCAGGGAGTCCACTCGCTCTGGACCCCCCGGGCCTCCACCCCCGAAGGGGTTGATGCAACCCTGTTCTCTAGACCGGAGTGACTCCCAGCCAGCGTAAAACAGGAGGGCTTATTGAGAGTTGAACACAGCACAGGAAACTCTCAGGGCCTCAGGCCTGGCCTCCCTCAGCCCAGCACATCCCAGTCTCCCTGCATCCAGGTGGGCTCTGCCTGATCCCCCTCTCCAGCCCCGAGCCCCCCTGCTTCCCAGCTTGGCATCTGAGATCCCTGGCCCCAAGCCCCGCCTCTGTCCATTGTCTTCTCTTCAGGTAAACAGAGTCATAAACTGGGGCCTCCTCTCCTCGCTTCTGTCCTCTGGCTGGAACCGGCTGGTTAGGTCACTGGGTCCTCACTCTGCAGCCCATTGTTCTCCCACTGGCCAGAACCGGCTGCAATTCCTGAGCTGGGTCTCTGGGTCGGGGTCTCAGGTCACCGGTCTCTGGGGTATCCATCCTCCAGGCCATTGGCTGGGGTCCCAACTTTCCTCTCCGGTCCTCTGTAACAACAAACTCCCTCCCCCCTCACCTCGTTAAACCAGTAACACCCAGGGAAATTGAGTCCCACTCCCTCCGCATGCAAACCATTGAAACCCCACCAAAAACAAGAAAAAAACAAGAAAATCCCCCACTTCGTCACAGGGGGGCCCAGAAAAATGGGTGCCCCTGCACCCTGACCCGCTCTGCCCACCTACCTGGTGCCCCTTCTAGGGAGCAGGGTCAAACACTGGGCGGGCGGAGCAAGAGAAGCCCCCCGTGCCCTGACCCTGCTCCCCAGCAGGAGCAAGGAGCTGCAGGCAGAAGGGGTAGGGAGGGGCCTCCACTTGCTCTGGCCAGGGCCTCACAAAACCATAAATCACCTGTGTGTTTTGTGTGTTGGAAGAGGAGAGGTTGAGACTGGAAAGAACAGTAAAGGGGTCACAGAGGGCTACGTATCTTTTTTCTCCCACAATGCACTTTACAGAAAGGGGAAGAGCATGGAGGGAGGGAAGAGGGCACAGATTTTCTTCCCAGTTTCCCTCCAATCTCCCTTATCCCTTTGGAAAATGCTTCCCTATGACACCCAACTACAGTGTTCCAGTTTTTCCCATTGAAAATATGATCAACATGTGGGGTAGGATGCCAAGATTGCAGACTGCTACATGTAGCTCTATCATTTATTTTCGGCACCAGCTGCTACTGATTGTCTATCATAATCGCAGAAACTTGCATCAGTAAAACTTCAAAGCACTTAAAATTATAATTGGCAAAGGTAAATATTTTATCTAACCAATTAAAGAAAAAGAAGGTAGCCATAAAATACAACACATTCATGAAAAGAGCTGTCTATTCTTATGAATCTTTCTGAGATGTTTCAGATAGCACAGAGGAGTCACCTTGTGAGCCTGAGAAGATTTGGATTAACTAAGTCTGCTTATATAGTACTATATATAGTCAACATGTGGTTGGAAAATGGATCAAAAGAAGCTATTCTTTGGGTGGAGGAAGCATGAGGGCTATGAAGAGTCTGTCGTAATTGGTACCTTTGTTTGCAGTCTCAGTAGAGAGAGAGAGAGACTAAATTAAATGAACAAGGAAAGTTGAACTAAAAATAAGTTATTATTGGAGGAATGTACTTGACTATGCCAGACACACCCTTTCAGAGGGTATGACCATGCCAACAGCAGACCTTAAAAGTAAGAAGAATCTGTCATAGAACTGGGAATATGGTGACCCAAAGACACTAAAGCCAAAAAATGAGGAAAAAGGAACCCAGCATAATTCCCTACACCCTCTTTGATCTTGTTCCTGACAAGTTTGGGCATGCATGGGGGGGGGGGGGGAGACCCTTTTGTGGGGAATGACCTCAAGAATAGAAACTTTAGCTGATTCAAGAAGGTGCTATGTAACACTGAGAGACCCTGGTTGTTGGGATTGAACATGGGACCTCGAACTTAGCACGTGAGCTAAAAGCCCCATGGCCTTTAGCTAAGGCTTTAGAGCAGACTCATTACTATTACTCTCTCTCGTCTCTGTGCCACTAGTTGGGACAGAACATCACACCCAGGAGGTGTGTAGGTTACACTTAAATACATGCTTAACTTAATTGGAACCTTACTGCATATTCACACAAACCCAAATGTTCCCACACTGGCTGGGGTAATTAGACCAGTTACAATAGCCTCAAACTCCTGAGTGCAAGACAAATTAAAAATAAACCCCAGCTGTATAGGACTGTGGATGGAGCACCTGATCTGGCCCACATCACCACAACCTGACTTGATGACTCATTGCCCCCTTCTGTCACAGCTCACATCAGCAGGATACACAGCACACCATGAGTCCCAAGGTAGCAAGGAAGCTGGACTGGCCACCATATATCTTTCCAACCTCAAAAGCAGAAGAGGCCCTTTCTGCCAAAGATCAAGATCTTCAAATGTATCTGTCATCATGCAACTTTATGGAGTACAATCCCTCTGAAGATATAATCCCACTAGGATGTTGCTGAAGATTTATTGTTGCATAGATAACTATGGTAACTGGCACACTAAAATATGCATATCAGAAGGCAGGCAGAGGGAACTATCCTCTCAGTGCAAGTTAAGATAGAGAAAACT
The DNA here is from genome assembly GCF_002925995.2 of Terrapene triunguis. Lineage (NCBI taxonomy): Eukaryota > Metazoa > Chordata > Testudines > Emydidae > Terrapene > Terrapene triunguis. The sequence goes on from NW_020664409.1 coordinate 60,789,100, forward strand.
GTGTTAGAGGCAGGGAAGTTTGCACCATGGCTACCTCGGCTTTACTATTTCTGTGGCTAGAGGGCTTTACTCTACAGGCCTCTACTCCAGCAGCTTCCAGGAGCACTACATTCATATTAAAAGCAGGGAAAAAGCTTCCTTGAAGGAAAGACATTGAGGTGCTGTAAATAGCTATCTTTGAGCAGCTGTCACATAATTAAATATTATTTTGGTGCTGTTGCCTGAAACTCAACTATGGTAGATCAAGAAGTAACCCGTCAACAGAAATCCTGCAGCATTTCATGCAGCTGGATTTGCTACTCCAGCAACTAATGATAGAGTTTAATTCTGTCTAACAACAGGAGGTAGTGAAGTGTCCTCAACTTTCAGAGAAGACAATGAGAGTTGATGGCACTCACAGCTTCCCAGGAGATGCTCAGTCTCTCACATGAGGCAAGCGATGTTGTTTTTCCACAATTTCTGCCTGTGCACGTCGGCGGAAGCATTCTATGTATAGGTCCAGACTGTCATTTCGACCCTCAGGAGGAGTCCATGTGGAGTTCTTCTTCCTGTGTTGTTGGTGGGAGGGTATCTGTGTATCAGTGCGCTGTTCAGTGTTATCTTGAAAGTATTCTTTGAGTCGGAGGTGGCGAAAGTAGGCTTCCAGATCACCGCAGAACTGTATCATGTTCGTGGGGGTGCTGGGGCAAAAAGAGAGTCCCTGAGATAGGACAGACTCTTCTGCTGGGTTGAGTGTGTAGCTGGATAAATTGACGATATTGCTGGGTGAGTTAGGGGTACCCCTGTTGTGGCCCCATGTGGCAGGTAGGATTTTAGACAGCTTACGGTTCTTTTTCCTTTGTAGAGAGTTTCAGACTAACACGGTTACCCCTCTGATACTAGTCTCTCACATGATGGTCCCTAAAGTGTCAATGCTTCCTTTTATCAATTGTTTGTTACGGTGTCATGGTTCTCAGGACTAAGAGTCACCTTGCTACCCTCTGCCCTCCAGAGAGAGGGAGACTTGTTTGTACTTAACTGGATATGATCTCCCTGACATCACCAGCCTGTGAGCCACCCACACGATCTTCTCTGGGCTATACCAGCCCTTATTTTGCCTTGCAAGTTAACAATAGGTGCACTCCAGTCTCCAAGCCCCTTTGAAGCATTCCCCTGTGGCGTCCTGCTCCTTAGCCACTAACATGCACAGTAACACCAGGTCTGCTGTGCCCAAAGGAACAGTGTACACACCTGCTTGGATGATTCAACTCAGGACCAGCTCCATGTGTACTACCATAGCACGGAGATATACGTATAGTGGAAACAAGAAGTTTATTACCACAGGTTCAAGATCTGAGAAATAGAGTGAGACAGGATAATGGAAGCAAAATCATAACATGATCTCAAGAGACTAAACAGGCTAACCTTTTCTAAAGCAGTTTATCTTTGCAACATTTTAACCAGTGTAGATTGGGATCCTGTTTTCATGAATGTAATCACACTGCCTGATTACTTCCAAGGTGCAGGATAAAAAGATGTCTTCCTTGCCTTCTCCTTCTATCCCCCCAAGTTCATTGTCTGTCCCCAAAATCAGGATAACCCCCCCATTGCTTATTCTCCAGTGTGCTGCCTCCCTGTTGATTTCACATCCCCCTGTTGACTTAGTATGTTAATGTCTCTCCAGTGCATTGGTGCCAACTCAGTGGGTGCTCGGGGGCTGGAGCACCCATGGGGGAAAAAATGGTGGGTGCTGAGCACCCACCGGCAGCCCCCCATCAGCTCTTTCCTCCTTCCCCCAGTGCTTCCTGCCTGCCGGTAGGCCCCATCTAGGGCCGGCTTTAGGAAGTGCGGGGCCCGATTCAAACAGTTTCGATGGGGCCCCGGCAGGGATGACTAAAAAAAAACCACGTAAAAAAACACGTGGGGCTTGTACTTACTGGGTGGCGCTCCTAGTCTTCAGCGGTGGGTCCTTCACTCGCTCCGGGTCTTCGGCGGCACTGAAGGACCTGCTGCCGAAGTGCTGCCAAAGACCCGGAGCGAGTGAAGGACCCGCTGCCGAAGTGCCGCCGAAGACCCGGAGCGCCGCCGGGTGAGTAAAAATTAAAAAGGAGCCTCTAGCCAAGGAAGGGATTCTCGGCCACTTCTTTCCCCCCTCCCCCCTCCGGCGGCCCTGCCGCTGGGTGCGGGGCCCTCTTAGGCGCGGGGCCCGATTCGGGGGAATTGGTGGAATTGGCCTAAAGCCGGCCCTGGCCCCATCGATCAGTGCCTCTCCCTCCCTCTCCATGCCTCCCGCCCGCCGCAATCAGCTGTTTTATGATGTGCAGGTGGCTCTGGGGGCAGGGGGAAGAGCAAGGATGTAGCATGCTCAGGGGAGGGGGTGGGGTGGAGTGGGGACAGGGCCTGGGCCAGAGCCAGGGGTTGAGCACCCCCTGGCACATTAGAAAGTCAGCGCCTGTGCTCCATTGTGTTAATTTATAATGCTTAATTTACATGCCAGAGAGACAGGTGAATAAACATCTTTTGTCTGACAGAAAATCCTTTTGTCATATTTTCAGTATACAAACATAACTTCATACATTGTATCTGTACATACATTGCACAATGATATTAATGACCAGCATGATCATGGTTTTCATTTAAGACCTTACATGATATTCTTTGGTGAACCAGAATATACCAGGATTGGGATATTCTTGTAACCCTCTTCTCAGTTGGCACTGAGAGGTCCTTAGGGTCACACATATATTACTGCATTTGAAAAAATCATTCTTATTTGAAATGTTTTCAGCATTTGACTTATTTGCCTTTGATCCTCAAATTTTTTCTGATTGTTTTTTATAACTTTTTTCAGTCATTACATTTGTAGTTTAAATGCCCTCTTACACTATTCTTCATAATCCCTCTTAACTATATTAATTTCTATTGTCCCTTTTGCTTTCTTGGATTTTACTGCAGAGAAATTTGATTTTTATCTCCCTCACTGTATACTCTTATTTTTCCATTGTGGATTTCCCATGCATTTTTGAATGCCAGCTAATTTTATTTAAATTATTTTACATTCTGTCAAGGCTTCCTTTTTAAAGTCTAATAGTATTAAATTACTCCCCTTTCCACAGACTTTAAAATCAGTATATTAAATTCTTTATAATTACTAGATCTTAGGTGTCTTCCAACACTATTTTTAATACCGGACTCATTTAGTTGTTAGGTCGAAACTGACCTGTAAATTTATTTGGCTGTTTAACACATAGAACTGAATAAGAAAGCAATCCTACACTTGCTCTATGAACATACTTCCTTCCTTAGTTTTTCCTGCTATTGTTTTTCAAGTCAATATTTAGGAAATTTTAATCCCACATTAACCATGCTCTGGCATTTTCACAAGTCTCATTTATCTGCAGAATTATTTCCTGGTCTACCTTCTTATGCTGTCCATGTGATCTATAGCAAGATCCAAAGATCACCTTTTGTCCTTTTACCTCAATCACAGTAGTTACAGATGCGACAGCCAAAACTCTAATATTTATTCCATATGAAATAACACTAAGAAAGGAACAAATGAACTGCCACACTAGATCAGACCAATGGTCCATCTATTCCAGTACCTTTTCTTGAATAAATACCAGCCCCAGATTCTTCAGAGGAAGGTGTAAAATCCACATAATGGAATGCAATAACATGCCATTGGGTAGTTTTTTAACACGGAAAGTTAATGGCTGGTTAATGTCCAGAAACATGATGGATTATATCCCTGAGAAATATGTATTTTATTGAATAAATTGCAGATATTCTTATTATTCATATAAATGTCTAATCTTTCTTGGAGTCCTACTGGGCTCTTTGCCTCAAAAAATCTTGTGACAGTGAGTTCCACAGGTTAAGAATGCAGTGTGTAAACACATTTTTCCTTTTGTTTTAAATGTGCTATCCTTAAAATCTATTGGCAGTTCCTTTGTCTTTGTATTATGAGAAAAGATAATTAAGAACGTAACTGATCTTTTTTAATACATTCACTTTTTATATACCTCAGTCCTACTGCCTCCTCATATAGAAATATTGCCATGCCTCTAATCATTTTAATGGGCCTCCTGTAAACTGGTTTTATTTCTATATTCTTTTTGAGAGGGAGCGACACAAAATAACACAATATCCAAGGCAAGGACATAGCAGTAATTTATATAATGGCATTATGGTTGCAGCACTATTCTTGAAACCTTTGTTATGAGCTGTGACATCTTATATACTTGGAGACCACCAGTGCAAAATGAGCAGGTACTTTTATTGAGTTGTCCAGAATGACACTCAGAATTTTATCTGAGTTATTAAACTTAATTTAGAATCCATCAATGTGTGCAAGCACTTCAGCCATCTGTCCCAATGCAGATGACCCCGTATTTGTCTATCCTGTATTTTACCTGTATTGTGTCACCCCGCTACTTAGATTTGTTAGGTTCTCTGGAGTTCCTCACACTTCCCTATAGAATTTGGACAATTTTTGCCACCTCACTTAATATTCTTTCATCACTGAATTTTAGAAATTCTGGGGGCAAATCCAGTTAGTTCAGCAGGAAAGCATGCTTCTTGTGAGTTCCACTGCAAATAAAGCAAAAACGCCTCATAGCTTCTCTAGTCTGGAAGCTCTGCAGGAATGAGTCCCAGTTGCAACTCAGGGTACATCTACACTTACATCCAGGTCCGGATGTAAGCAATCGATGTTCTGAGTTCGATTTATCGCGTCTGGTTAAGACGCGATAAATCGATCCCGGAAGTGCCCCGGATCGATCCCGGAAGTGCTCGCCGTCGACGCTGGTACTCCAGCTCAGCGAGCGGAGTACGCAGCATTGACGGGGGAGCCTTCCTGCCGCGTCTGGACCGCGGTAAGTTCAGACTAAGGTACTTCGAATTCAGCTACGTTATTAACGTAGCTGAATTTGCGTACCTTAGTCCGAAGTGGGGGGGTTAGTGTAGACCAGGCTTCAGGGGCATTAAGTCAACTCAAAGGCATATCCTCAAAGTTTGGCAATGAAACAGCCATTTTGATCTTCTTCTCTGTGCCAGGCAGAATCTGTATAAGAGCTCTTCAAATCACTTCATACCAAATGGCCTTCTTCAAATGACAGATCTGAAACATTTACAAAACTGAAACCTCTCTTCTAGGAAGCACTGAAAACAGCATAAGTGCTGAATCTCTAGGTCACGTGACTGAACATCAAAATTCCACTGCAAGCCATCCCAGAGCACTAATAGGCTGGCATGATGTTTAGCTAGTACTCTTTGAATAATATGAAAAGAGGTGTGAATATTTTTGAAATTAAAAGTGGAGTGTCTGGTTCTCTCTGATTTGTGAGATCACAGTGTGAGGGATCTGTTAAGCAGGGGACTACAACTCCCATCAACCTCCTCCCCATTGCACATCCCTTTCTTCCTTGCCAGTTAAGGGGGAAAGTCCTAAAACAGGAAGTGGCTGGACTCTGTTTGGAATTGGCAGCCACATGGCAAGCAGAAGCTGCAGGAAAACTGAAAGTGCAGCCACATGGCAAGCAGGGTGCTGGAGAGAAGCTGAAGTCAGAGATGAACCACCAGGAACTGAACATAGGGCCACATGTGGAACAGGATGTGAGTGATGGACATTACAAATGAGCGCTGGTCTGTGTGGGACATATGGGGGAGCAGCAGTGGCTGGGCAGGGAGCAAGGGAAGAAGGGTCCTAATGAGAGACACTAACTGAGGCTGTGCTGGAAACTTCAAAGTGTTAACTTGCTTGGAATAGAGTGTGAACTAGAGAGGGCACTCCAGGCACTAAGCCTGAAGAGCCCCAACCTTGATTGGACTGCCCCAGGGGCCCAGACAAGAACCACTATTGCTCACTTTCAACTGTAATTGTTTAAGCCACTCTAACTAGGTATCTGCCACCTTTCTCTGTCCTGCTGGCCCTAATAAAATATCCTTTCACTTCGTCACATGCCCGAATAGTTATTGGGACCTACCAGGCCTACCTGCTGAAGCACTTATAGTGCTTACCTTTGAGTCATGGTACACCCGGCATGCTACTGGCACCCTAGCCTGACGTACTGAGTAGTCTTAATAATTACAATATTATTCCTTGTTTGTGAGTGTTTGGAAGGCTAACTAGTAAGGTTAAAGAATAGTTAGATAAGTTAAATGTATTCAAGTCAGCAAGGAACTAGCTGAAACAATCTTGGAGTCATTAGCTGGTAGCTTTGAGAACTCATGGAGGACGGGTGAGGTCCCAGAGGATTGGAGAAGGGTGAACATAATGCCTATCTTTACAAAGCGGGGAGGAAAAAGAATTATAAAGCAGTAATTATAGACCACTGGCCTAGTGGTTAAGGGAGGAAGCAGATGATGTGATCTATCTTGATTTTAGTAAAGCATTTAACACTGTCTCTGTGATGGGGTGTTCAACCCACACAAGGCCTGAAAGGGTTAAAATGGCTAAGTAGGCCTATTAACTGCCCAGACTGCACATGAAGAAGGAGACAGGGAGCAGGCATTCAAGTAGAAGAGGCTCAGCTGGGCAGGAACAGGTGGGGCCTATATAAGTCAGGACAAGCCAGGAGAAGGGGGAGAGCCAGAGAGGTAGCCAAGGCTCAGCGGAAAGGCAGAGATGGTCAAACCTTGGCTGCTTATAAGAGGACTCCTGAGCCGGGACGCAGAGTAGAGGGTCTCAGGTCCCTCTACTGCCACTGATGAAGTGGCACCAGCAGGGCAGTGAGTAGGAAGACTGCCTGAGCTAATCTGTCAAGAGTGATTTTGATACCCGAAAGAGGGGGAACATGTATGGTGACCCAGATAGAGGGCTGAGTCATGAAAAGGAGGCTGCAGTTCTTTGAGTGAGAGGAGCCACAGGGTAAGGCAGGATGGGTGAAGACACCACAAAAGGAGGGTGCGATGCCTGGCAAAGCTAATTCCCAGGATGGCCAGGAGGAGGTGCCACCAGTGGTGAGTGGACCCCATGACAGTCCCACAAGCTGTTTTTCATAAGCAAGCTATGGAAATGTGGGCTAGATGAAATTACTATAAAGTGGGTGCAAAGTGGTTAAAAAAAATCACTCAGAGTAGTTATCAATGGTTCACTGTCAAAATGGGAGGATGTATCTAGTGGGGTCTTGCAGTGATCAGTCTTTTATATGGTACTATAATAATGCAGCCTAATCTATAATTTGGAAGTTCACTTTAATTTAAGATTCAGTGGCCTCAGAGGGTTTGTTCCCCAGATCAACTACAGCAATGAGATTGTCATTAAAGAGAAGACAGAGGAGCACATGAGAAACAATTCAAAACCTTTACTACTAAAAATTTTATTTAACAAGCCAAACAGGATCACACACCCTGCAATATAGCAAATGAGAGGGAGAGAGAGAGAGAGAGAGAATACAAAATACCCAGCCCTTGTCTTACTCATATCATCCCTTGCAGGGAACCCCAAAATGTGAGTCATTATCCTAAACCTCCTCATTTTCACTATCATCATCACCAGTGGTAGTCATCCTAGATCTCCCACAGCACACAGACTGGGTAACAATCTTTTATAATGTGTTAGGCTGATGCGCTCTGTATATTATGCATATTTATGATGGTTTCAGTCCTTTTCCCTTTTTTAAACTTCTGCACTCCACATCTTTGGGGGTATACACTATTGGTTACTTACCCATTTACCTTATCATCATTTAGGTCAATTAGTTGCCATGGTATTTGTGGTTAATGTGTTCAGTTTCATTTATACTTATTCCTTAAACTTACCCTAAACTATCAATAACCTTCATATTGCCAGTCTCACTTTTCCACGGTGCTCAATCTTGTGATTTACTGTCAATCTCCTATTAATTCCTTATATCAAGCTACTCATGTCAAGCTAGACTTTAGTTATGTTAAACAACCTATCATACAGGCTCTGGGCCTGCTATTTGTCACTTACATCACTGCATTAAACAATACTTCTCACTACATACATATGCAAGGCTACAATTGTGACGTTGCACTCTATGTTTTATGGAAATATGCTAATGAATGTGAATATAATGTAACTGGAATATGCTTCATGCTAAAGGTCTCTTGTAAGGTATCATTACAAAGCTTATAATCTACTAAGTGTGTTCATCCTATTTGTTTGCATGTATTATTTCTATGTCTGGAGTTAGGAGAATAAGATATAAACTTGTATTACTGATGTAAACATGTTAAGTGGAAGCCATTAAGGGTGCTTCAGAATCAATGAACTGTGAATGGGTTTGTTTACTTGCAAGCCTTCCTATGTATGTGATCATGTCACCTGAACTGGAATCCATCTTAAACCTGGTGCTTTTCCATTTAGAAGGAGGGGTGCTGACCCAGGGAAACAAAAGATTCCCACCTTGGGTCAAAGCTATAAAAGGCGGTGGAACAGAACAAAGGGGGCTGCCAGTCATGAGAAAACCCAGTTACAGTTCTTGATAGTACCAGCTCAGGTTGTGCCAGGGGAAAGGATTGGGCCCAGATTACGAAAGAGTTTAGTCTGTGAAAGAAGCTTATTGGAACATCTGAGGGTGAGATTTACCTGTATTCAGTTTCTTAAATGTATTAGGCTTAGACTTGTGTGTTTTCTTTTATTTTGCTTGGTAACTTACTTTGTTCTGTCTGTTATTACTTAAAACCACTTAAATCTTACTTTTTATACTTAATAAAATCACTTTTGTTTATTAACAAACCCAGAGTAAGTGATTAATACCTAGGGGAGCAAACAGCTGTGCATATCTCTCTATCAAGGTTATAGAGGGTGGACAATTCATGAGTTTACCCTGTATAAGCTTTATATAGAGTAACGGATTTATTTGGGGTTTGGATCCCATTGGGAACTGGGTGACTGGGTGCTGGAGACAGGAGTACTTGCTGAGCTATTTTCAGTTAAGTCTGCAGCTTTGGGGGCATGGTTCATACCCTGGATCTGTGTTGCAGCAGGCTAGTGTCTGGCTCAACAAGACAGGGTTCTGGAGTCCCAAGCCATCAGAGAAAATGGGCTTAGAGGTAGTTTCACATCAGGTGACAGACCCAAGGGGGTCTCTGTGACCGAACCTGTCAACAATATTTTCATTAGTGATTGGATAACGGAGTGGAGAGTACGCTTAAAAAATGTGGATGACACCAAGCCAGGAGGGGTTGCTAGCACTTTGGAGGACAGGATTAGAATTTAAAAACAACCTTGACAAATTGGAGAATTGGTCTGAAATCAACAAGAGGAAAATAAACACAAGTGAAAAGTACTTCATTTAGGAAGAAAAAAAAATCAAATGCACAGCTTCAAAATGGGGAATAACTGGCTAGGTAGTACTTCTGAAAAGGAGCTGGGGATTATAGTGGTTCACAAATTCAATATGAGCCAACAATGTGATGCAGTTACAAAATAAGGTTAATGTCACTCTGGTGTGTTTTTACAGGAGTGTTGTATGTAAGAATACTCCCAGCCCTCAGTCTACTTTCTTGTAGGTATTTTCTGTGTTTTGCTCTGTCCAGAAGTCCTTCTCTTGAATACCTGTGCAAGAGAAGTAGAAAGGTGACTTTAGGAAACCCAGTGACATTTATAATGTGCCAGCCGAGTAAAGTTCAGCCAAGTAATATAAATACTTGGTGCTTTAACAGGGCCAATTTCACAAATCAGAAAACAATTATGAGCTAAATCAGCTGAGAGGAAGAATTTAATCAGACAAATATGAATGATAATTGGGAATCATTGAAGAACACCTTACCAGATACCCCAAAAGCCACAATCGCACAATTGAGGAGAAAGGTTGTGCTGGTTAAAACACTAATGTGGTTTGGAGGGGAAGTGAAGGCAGCTGTAAAAAAACAAAACAGAAAAATATATATAATAAATGGGGAAAAGGGGGAAGTTGTTAGTAATGAATATAAACCAGAAGTTAGGAATTGTAGAAAATTGATAAGGGAAGCCAAGGGACACAAGGAGACCTCTATAGCAGCAGAGTTAAGGACAATAAGGAATTTTAATAATATATTAGAAAAAAATAATCCTGACAATTGTATTGGTCCATTACTAGATGGAAATGGTAGAATTATCAATAATAAACACAGAAAAGTCAGAAGTGCTCAATAACTATTTCTGTCCTGTATTTGTGTGTGTGTGTGTGGGGAAAAGAGATGATATAGTTTTATCAAATGCTGATAACTCTTTGCATTCCACTAGTATCTCTGGATATGTTAAACATAAGCTACAGATAACTCTTTTAAAATTCTTGTATGCAAGTTGACTGAGGAGCTCACTTGACCGTTAATGCTAAATTTCAATATGTTTTGGAGCACTGGGGAAGTTCCAGAAGACTGGAAGAAAGCTAATGTTGTGAGACTTTTTAAAAAGGATAAATGGGATTACCCTGAAAATTATAGGTCTGTCAGCCTAACATCGATCCCAGGAAAGATGGAGCAACTGATAAGAAAGAACTACAGGAGGGTAATGTAATTAATGCAGATAACATGGGTTTGTGGAAAATAGATCCTGTCTAACTTGATATCTTTGTTTTATATTATTACAATTTTGGCTGATAAAGGTAATAGTGTTGATGTAATATACTTAGACTTCTGTAAGGCATTTGACTTGGTACCATCCGACATTTTGATTAAAAACTAGAATATAAAATGAACATGGACACATAAAATGGATTAAAGCTGGTTAAATGATAGGTCTCAAAATGTAACTAAATGGGGGATCATCATCAGGTGGGTCAGTTTCCAATGGGGTTCCACAGAGATCAGTTTTTGGCCCTACGCTTTGTAACATTTGTATTAATGATCTGGTAGAAAACATAAAATCATCAACTATAAAGTTTGTTGGGGGAGTGGTAAACAATAAAGAGGACAGGTCACTGATTTAGAGTGATCTGGATCACTTGGTAAATTGGGTGAAAGCAAATAATGTGTTTTAGTACTGCTAAATGTAAATGTATACATCTAGAAACCAAGAAGGTAGGCCATACTTACAGGACGGGGGACTCTATCCTGGGAAGCAAAGACTCTGAAAAAAGTTTGGGGATGGAAGCAGATAATCAGCTGAAAATGAGCTTCTAGCACTGTGGCCAAAAGAGCTAATGCAATCCTGGGATGCACAAACAGGAGAATCTTGAGTATAAAGGTCATTTTTCCTCTGTACTTGGCAGTGGTGCGACCGCTGATGGAATACTGTGTCCAGTTTGTGGTGCCCACAATTAAAGAAGGATGTTGATACATTGGAAAGGTTCAGAAAAGAGCCACAAGAATGATTTAAAGGATTAGAAAACATGTCTTGTAGTAACCGACTCGACAAGCCCAATCTATTTAGCTTAACAAAGTGAAGGTAAAGGGATGACTTGATTAGTGTCTATAAATAGAACAAATATTTAATAATGGGCTCTTCAATCTAGCAGAGAAAGGTATAACATTTAATTATTGGAAGTTGAAACTAAACAAATTCAGACTGGAATAAAGGCATGAGTTTTTAACAGTGATAGTAATTAACCCTCTTTGAAAATTGTTCCAATGGTGTTGGTGGATTCTCCATCACTTTTAAATCAAGATTGCATGTTATTCTAAAAAGCTGCTCTAGGAATTATATTGGGGAAGTTCTATTGCCTGTGTTATACAGGAAGTCAGACTAGATCAGGGGTAGGCAACCTATGGCACGCGTGCTGAAGGTGGCACGTGAGCTGATTTTCAGTGGCACTCACACTGCCTGGGTCCTGGCCACTGGTCCGGGGGGCTCTGCATTTTAATTTAATTTTAAATGAAGCTTCTTAAACATTTTAAAAACCTTATTTACTTTACATACAACAATAGTTTAGTTATATATTATAGACTAATAGAAAGAGACCTTCTAAAAACGTTAAAATGTATTACTGGCACGCGAAACCTTAAATTAGAATGAATAAATGAAGACTCGGCACACCACTTCTGAACGGTTGCCGACCCCTGGACTAGATGATCACAGTGGTCCCTCCTGGCTTTAGAATCTATGAACCAGCGTTTACTGAAAACAGTTATTTTGAAAATCAGTGGTGGCTCTGGAAAACATGCCCCAGTAGTGTCTTTCCTGTAAAATGTTCCCAAAACAATTTAGAGAGTTAGATAATGCAAAGTTAAGTAGGCATAACTGCAGGTGAGAAAAAGACATAAGAGGACATATGTTTTCAAAGTATTATTATTCCAGTACTACCTAAAGGCCTACTCCCAACTGGGCCCCATTGTGCTGGGCATTGTACACATTTGAAAATAGATGGAGTAATGGATAAAGTAAAGAAACAAGAAGGCTGTACTACATAGAAGCCACTGCAGAGGAGAAGGGTCTCAACAGTAGTGAGGTTCTATGGAGGACAATGCAGTTTCTGCTCTATTTCTTTTTAATATTCACTTTTCTTCATCAGTTCTTGAGAACAACTAAAACTAATGAAAGCAAAGTGTCCTCTTACAGTGTAATATCACAGTTGCTTCACGGCACTTTAAGATATTGCCAGTTTATTTAGGTTTCTGGCAAAGCGTGCTCACTTCTGCTTATATTTAATGCATTTTAAAGGTCTCTGCTTTTTCCATGTGGAACTTTCTTGTAGAACAGCAAATGTTTTATGAATAGTAGTTATGTGGTTGTGCCACTGTGGCACTGTGGTTGCAGTGGCAATTACTATTTCTCTTCACTGCCCAGTGTGCCTCTTTTACCACTTAGACAAGCAGCCTGATGTTGCGGTGAGGCTAGCAGCCAAAGGGTAGTAAGCTAAATCCAATATACAGAAAGCAATTCTGTGCAACTGCTTTTTAGCATATTAAGCTATTATTAGGCAAGAGTCAGTAAGCTAGAGATGAAGAGAAGCCTTAAAACAGAGTTGTGAGTGAAATGAAGAGGACAGTACGCAACTTCAGTAACCTCATCTAAATAGTTCGTTGCACTTCATACAGGGATTAAATCTTTTATTTTGTAAATCAATTTGATCCTTTTGTGCCCATCTATTCATCTATTTCAATCATACTCAGCAACTTTTAACAGCTGAGATGCAAATTTCTATATTTCACTCCACTGCCTGTTTTGTCCTACTTTAGAATTTCAAGCCCGCTGATATTACTTGAATTCAGTGCACAACTTGGTCACCCATGCACTTCATGGTCTGCATACAGCCTGCAGAGACTTGTAATATGGCCTGCCTGGAAGCAGGGTTTTCTTACTTGCAGACTGTCCTGTGCGATTTCTTCCCCTTCTGACTAATGTGCTGGTGAGCCACACTGAGATTAGTGTAACAATAGCCACCGGAATCAATGAATATTAGCCATGTGATAGTGGTATGATCTTTTGTGCCCTGACCCATGTCATGTGATTGAGGCCATGAAAAGATACCAGCACTCCTGTGTGTTACATCCTTATTACATGGTGTCAGAAGTAAAGTAGGCTTTGTCAAAAATTGAACAAATGAAGCCATTCAAACCCCTGTCTGGAAAGTATCCTCTAAGAGAACTGTAAGAGGTAGCTACAGTCCTCCCGAATTCTCCTAGAGCAAGTAGTATTGCAGAGAAATTGGAAAAGTTAAAATCTTCCACATTGCTACAATAGGTCAGCCCAGAGGCACTGGAAATCTGCAGCACACTGCAGTTCCACTGGGAGCATAAAGGGAACTGTACATGGGTAGACAAAGACCTTCAGAAGTGTCAAGAATAAGTAGATACTTAGACTGCAACTTGGGAAAGGCACATTTTCTTTACAAGAAACCAGTTACCAGGTGAGACCATTTACCATGATGTTACATACATGTGTCCTAACCCTAAATCATATTCATTTGAACTGTTAACACATGGATTATTTTTGATATAACGGACAGCTAGGTCCAAATACAGTTATTGTAAGCAAAGGGCTTAACTTTCCAAAGAACAGTAGTTTTTCAGGGCTAGTGAAAAATGTGCTTCCCAAATGAAAGCAATGCAATAACAGGAGAATATCTAACTAAAAATGCATACTAGGGTATTAAGACAGACCAAAAAGAAAGATAAATGGCAAAGACCAAACTGATTGCAATAAATGTGGAAGAGATGATACTTACAATATCTTGCAATGGTGGAGAACCAGTATACCACAAAAAAATACATGCCCCATATTAGAACTGAGAAATAAAGTAAGAGACTAATTTGATCAGATTATAAAATTAGATGCTATTGAACAAATACAAACAGTAAATGATTGGGTTAACAGTAAGCTTGCCAAAGTAACACCAAATACATTTTGGTAAAGATCCAAGAGATTTGAATAAGGCCATCTAATGTGAATGCTACCACATGAAGACAGTTGTTGAGGACAGTCACGTTGTCCCAGGGCAAGTACATCCCATCACCCTGGGGGTGGGACAAGGGCATGACAGCCCTGCAGTTAAGTCAATATAGCTGCCCTCAGCCTCAGGGCTGCATGGCCCAATGGCCAGAGTCAGTAGGACTCTCCTTGGCTGTAGGGAAGCACAACCTAATAGCCAGAGTCAATAGGTGGGGGTTTAGAGGGCCAGCCCCCCCAAAGGGGCAGCCAGGGTAGGGGGACCCAGGCCCTCCTTGCTCCACCAGGTCCCAGCCTAAGGCTTTGGTAGTGACAAATGGGTTTGCCACTAAGTCAGCAGGAAATCCACCCACAACACACTGACTGCTGCAGGGACACTGGCTAGTCCCTCCATGGGCTACTTCCTACCATGACTCCTGCAGTTGAAGTCGGGGTATCTTCAGCATCTCAGGGCTCCTCGGGCAGCTGCTGCAATCTTCCTGGGGTGTTCGCAGGTACCTGGGCACCTGCCTGGGCCTCGGTGTCTCCTGCTGCTCTGGTCCGGGATCCTGTCTGCTCCTCCACTGGAATCAGTGAGGTGCATCCTTCCTCCTCAGCAGTCAGCACAGACTGAGCTAGGCTACTCTCTTTTATACTGCAGCAGCAGTTGGAGCATGCCCAGCAGAGTCAAGGGGGTGTGGCTTCCACTGCTAAGAGTGCTGCTTTAACCCCTTCTGCTTGCGTGTGGGGAAAGTACACCCCGTCACACATGTATACAATTCAAAATGAAAAGATGCTTTTCATCCTTGGATGCAAGAGAAGGGTTTTGTCAGGTCCTACCTGATATTGCAAGTGCAAAATTCTGCACCCTCAACTCACTGAATGAAGTCTTGAAGGAAATTAGTCATATAGAGCACGTACACAGCAACAAGGAATTCAGCTAGGCCCAAGGAAGATGGAATTCTTTGTACAAATGATCAGACTCCAAAACAAGGAATTATTATAGAGATTCTTTCAATAGTGCCTATAAATAGTGAAAGTAAGGAGACACAAGACAAGGAACTGGTTGAGTCATATTTACTTCTATTTCAAAATCTGACAAGCTATAATAAGAAACACAAAATGATCCAACATCACAATAGCTTGAGAGCAGTTCTAGATGGATGATTTACAGAAAAAGCCCAGGCACCTCAAACCACAGAAAAAAATCATTGGAAATATGGCAATGATAGTGCTGCACATAATGTGACTCTGTACAAAGGACATTATATCATAACCCACAGTGCTCATCTGGGTATGGAGAAGTACAAGAACAGAGTTTGAGGTGTGCTCTGAGGCATGAATGCTGCCATCCAAGAAAAAGGATCAACTGTGAAATCTGTAATAAATACACAAAGCAAGATGTAAAAGAACTGCTGGAATCACATGGGATTCCTGTTCACTGTTGGTCTAAGGTTTTTACATAGCTATGAAATAGGGAGGGTTTCCTCTTATTAGTGGAATACTAATCAGATTTCTTTTTACATTGAGACATTGCAAAAAAGGAAGTAATAATGCACTAACACATTTTAACTCAGTTTGCTCACATGAGATTCCAAAGTAGTGTCCCAGTAATTCACTAGTGACTTTTTGAAACAATGCTTATTGATACATCAATTTATGTATATCACATCAAGCCCTTAGTAGGCGAGTCAGATGGATTTAAAAGATCACCAGAGATTTGGAAGCGGGACAAAAAAACCTATGTCCCTTAGTGAGAAATCTAAGAGCCTTTGAAACCAAAGACAATTAGCTCTGAAGCAGTTATAAAAGGACCACACACCAGGAAATTAGAACAGATGAAATGTAACAAGAATGCCACACAGTTACCCCCCTTCCCACACTGCAAGTGGAAGAGATGTTAGTATTCACACACAAAGTGGTTGGTCACCTGCCAAAGTAACATCTATAAAATGTCAACCAAAATCATTAGGTATAATGCTACTTACAGTCTTCCTGCACTCACAGAAGTAACACAAGCACATCCAGCCACTGACAATAAAAACCCAGAGCAGCAAACACAGGATCTAGGGTGGACCCACCTCAGCTGCCAAACAGGCCACTGAAGAAGGAATAAGAGCAAGAATAGAACAAAAACTGGCATGTGATCAGAAAGCCACTGAGGTTCAGCAAAATGGTAATTATTGTCAGATACTCAGTACTCTGCTTCCCATCTTAGACAACTTTATTTCTGTTTTATTAATTAGTTTATTTTGATTGATATTATTGTTTTTGTATTTGACTTTTTTAGAAGGGGAAGACATAACATTAACCACCCAACTCAGCGGATACTGACCCCAATCGTTTGACAAGGGTCTTAACTTTTTGTAAACCTTGATCCAGGTCATGTAACTGGGAAGAAAAATTACCAGCACTTGTGTGTCACACCCTTATTACATTTGGTACTTACAGTTAGAGAGGCTGTGCTCTGCTAAGTTCAAATGCAGTGCAGGAACTCCTCTTAGGTAAGTACAGCTTACTAGCATGTCAGGCAGATGGAGCAAGAAGGAGAATTGTGAGGTTATAAAGGCAGAAAAAGGACAGACATACAGTGAATGGAGATGAGGAAAGAGAACAGCAAATAACTAGGGTTAAGAACAAATGCAACGCACCCTGAAAAGAAAAAAAAAAAAGACCCAAGGAAAGGAACAACATAGATGAGAAGGAATGAAGAGGAGAGGAATTCAGAAAGAAAAGAGGAAGGGGGAACTAGAGATTTAAAGAGAAAATGAGAAAATTAATTCTGGCAGACAAAGAATCATGGGAACAATTTTGGGGTGGACACATTGTGGAAACTATTTTTTTAGTAACTGGAGAAAAATCCCTGAATTTGGTACAATATGTGTCTAATAGCACAAAGGATAGGGTTGAACATTTTATTCTTATACACAGGTGCACTACACACCAGTGAAACAGTAGATTCATTATATTCAACAGATGGTATCTAATTGTTCATGGGACATTTGAACAAGCATTCTGAAAGTGCTTTAAACTACATCAACCTTGGTCAGACATTTCTGAGGGCCTATAAAGAGCAGTTGGATGTTCACCAGATCTGGAATATCAGCTTGCTCTCTGGAAAATTCTACTGGAAAACAACCCTTTCTATTTAGACAAAAAAATAAAAATAAACTTCTACAATGTGATATAGCTTGCACTCCAAAATGTACTAGTAGATTATGGAAATGCTGAATCACCAGTGCTTAAGGCCCAGTTTGAAGAATTTTTTTGGTGCATGGAAAGGTGGAGACCTGGCAAATAGATTCTGGAAGGACATTCTAGCTTCAGGGGCAGAATGGAAATAGGAAAAGTAGAGAGGGAAGGAGGAAATAGGAAAAAAGAAATAAAAAGACTGGGAGGAAAAATGCCAGATCTGAAGGTGGTACACGGACAAGAATAGAATAATATTCAGCAGGGATTGGCGACATTTGCAGTTCTTCCCAGAACATAGAAATGGTCCTCAACAATTAACGGTTCCAGACTCAAAGTTGCCAGCAGAAATGGAGAGGTCTGCTACTCAGAAAACATTCAGAAACAATAAAGCAACAATTTTGCCAAATTGTCTAGATCATCAGAAAGAGTCAACAATGATTGATTCTTTTTCAAGCCCAGTGTTCAAAACTCCCACAGGTAGAGTAATTACGCAAACTGAGCATTACAGGGACTATTTGGGCAGAATAATCTCCAGATAACTCTGGAGTAACTGATAGTCTATTCCTCAAGTCAGTTAATTTATTGTGATTTTGTAAATACTGCATTAAGTGAGTTGTACATTGAAAAGTATAGTTTAGAGGAAATAAAGTCTGGTCATTCATAAGTCAAACAACGGCAAAAATAACAAGTGGTAATGTTACAGGAAATGTTGGGGAACCTAAAATTCCTATGTGAGTTGTCGTGGGGAATGTTTTCAATCCACACACGAGAGTGTGGGAGGATTGTGCTCTCTTGTAATGGGGCTAAATATGGGGTTAAGTATAGCAGAAAGAATTTCATTCAGATCTCCTACAGTACAGTACATAGAAATATTAGTTATAGCTTGAAATTCTTATTTTAAAAAAATAACTTAAAAAAGAACAGATTCTGACCTTTGCTCCCATTTAATGTAACCACTGCAGCTCTCTGCCAAACTATCCTCTCTCTTCTTTACTGGTGTTTCCTTCATGTACCATTGTCATGTAAACTGTCTTAATGTTGGAAGAAATGGCTTTTCTAGTATTTTTAAAAGAAACATACCATTTATTGTACATCTGGAAATAATGCATTATATAGCTTTCTTGCAGCATTTGTTTTCTATTGTCTATTTTGGGAACCTAACAAATTTCAAAACCTTTTATTGAGATTAGTTAAGTATATATGCAAGTCTTGCTGACAAGTCATTTTTCAAAACCTTATCCTATGTCACTGGGTGGGTGGTCCCCTAGTCAGAAAGAGAATTTGGAGAGGGCTGGGGTTGAAGGGAAGAGGTAAATAGAGTTGATAGATTTGTCCAATATCAGGTAGGTTACTACACAAATCCTATTTTGTGTGTGTGTGTGATATAAGTAATAATTCAGTTATAGTTCATACTATAGGAAATATTTAGCAGATCCCCTCACACACATGAATAACATCCAATAATTTTCACAAACTATAAGGGTCATTTTACATTATATAGGCTCTCCAACAACTTCTAATCTCAGTGAAATACCCTCTTGGGCCACTTCTTCCACCAAGTATATACACACATAATACAGCAAAACCTCACTAATATGCACACTTTGCCATTTTTTGTGAAAATTCTAATCTCTCCCACTTCTCACTACATATTCCCAGAGTGCTGCAGTGAGTTTTATTTAAGATTAGATTATTTTTACAAGTTATATTACATCATGTTTACTAATACATCATTAAATGTTCTCATAAATAATTAAAACCAAGCTATAGGCTCTGATTCTGCAGACGTAAGCATGTGTGTAGCTATATGCACATGTGTAGTTCCAATGATTTCAGTGGGGCTAATCAAGAACCTGGTTCAGTGCCTATCAAGGCAATCATATTCTTTCCATTGACTTCCAGGGGTGCGGGATCAAGCCTCATCTGAGCAAAGTATGCACAGGCTTAAATCTTTAGAGGATCAGGGCTCATTGCAGAATAAAATGAATAAAGTAACTTTTCTGATGCAGCATCCTTTCTTTTTTGTTTGTTCCTTGAGTAAGTCACAAAATTCAGTATTTCACAGTGGAGCTTTCGTTTATTAGTGAGTGCGTAAGGTTCTACTTTAGGACATGTAGACAGCCGCATGCCTCTGACTTCTATTAAAGGTTGCTTGTAGGCTCAGCCTGCAATACATGATGTGGGCAAACAGCACACACACTCTCCCTCTGCTCCAGGAGACACTGTTGCCAATTGCCTAAACCACACTGAGGGCCTGACTAGCATAGCTGAAACCTGAAATATTCCTCAAATCTTACTTCACCTGGAAATAATGCAGTAAGCACTCCATGCTGTGGTGATAGATGTGGTGCAAGAACCTGAATAGAATCTAAATAACACCTTTGAAATAAATTATTAAACATGAAAAAACATGACATTGTATAGGAAAATTAACAACCCAGCATTAAAACATGAACTTCTCAAACAATCACACTAGATAATATTTTAACAGACCAAAAACTACATGCAGCTTCATTTACAGCAGCAGAGAAATAAATAACAGCATGACTTTCAATTGTCACTGTTTAGAAAACATGAGTAACACTTGTGGGAGAGATTCTTGGCTCCTGGAGAAAGACTGAGTAATGGAATTTGAGCTCAGGAACGAAGATGATTGTAGGGGAATGAAATTCTCCCCCTTCCAACCCGGAGTCAGGGTAACAGTGCAGCTAGTCCACAAGTACCACTATAAGCTGCTGTAGAAGAAGCAGGCAGCTGTGCCTCTCCATCTATATGTAGAAATAATGGCTGGTAGATCTGTTCAGGTTGCTGACTGCAGTGGCCATGCCCCCACCATTCTCCTTTAGGATCCACAAGTTCCCCTCCATCCTCCTTCAAAGTGGGCTGCCATGGAGCCTTGGTTCAAGATGCACAAGAAGCCGAGTAGTCCTTCTAACTGGCCTCTGCTAAGTCTGGCCTCCAGTGCAGCTACAGTAGTTCTGCTGCATTTCGGACCTTTCACACCTCCTCTCCAGCAAGGTGGATTTCTCCCATGGTTCATAATTATGAAAATAAATCTGCTTCAATCTCTTTCTCAAAGGCAGCCTAAGTAAACTTTGTAGCCTCCACTTTCTTGGCTTCAGTAAGTTTCATAACATCCTCAGGAGAACTGATCACAAAAATATGTATGTCCCACAAAATTTACTTTCAACTTGGCCAGGTACCATACTGCTGTAGCGATGCCAAGGTACCAAAGCTCTTTTTGACATCATCAAAGGTGTCTTTGTCTGTATGTTGTCTGCAGATTTGAAAACCTTTAGAATACTGTTTCTTCAGGAAAGCGAGACACTGGGCCCAATGGGTTTTGTGAATGTATATATTCTAACAGTTCTGCACATACAGGTGTTAGTCTGTTTAAAGTATGAGTGTTCAAGAGCATATACCAAAGATTCCCCCAAAAGGGAAATTGACTTTGAATATTTACCCATAAAGTTTTTTACCCTCCTAACTGATATTGGTGACACATTTTCAGAAAGTCTTTATAGGCTTCGTAACTCTTACAGCTATTTTGCAAAACATTTAATATATAACTTGCTTGATTCCACTTCTTCTGGGGCCTCAACAATCTACCAATTTATTAATTCTCACTTTTAGTTTTCATTAACATGGTGTTCAGAGAATAGTATTTTAATCTAATCTAAGTATCCTGTACAGAAATTAGTATACATCTATTCTGTTATTAAAGGATCAAAACTATTCCTTACCCTCATTTTAGGCTGCTTTCTGAGTTGCAGCAGCCTCAGTAATTTGCTGTTATTACTTTTATAATTTTATATATAATATTTGTAACAGGGTTAGCACCCTCCTCTTGCAAGCGCCTACTCTGGTTGGGTGTATCTGCATTCTTTCAGTAAGTAGTCCCAGCCCTGGTATGGGGCCATATCCCCAGGGCTTCCTCCCTGGAGACACTATATTCCTGCAGTCCTCCCCAGGCTCAGTCCCTACTCAGTCCCCACAGCCAGCCATGCGCTTCCTCAATGCTGTCCCGGTCTCTGCTAGCAAACTGTCTTAGGCACAGTCCTAGCAGCAGCCTCTCACTCTCCCGGTCCCTGCCAGCAGACTGTCTGCTCTTCCAGCTAAGCACACAGTCCTTTCTTCTCCAGCTCCAAGCATCAACTAACTGCTGCACTATTCTGCAGCTCCTTTTATATAGTCCTCCTGGCCCCTGATTGGTCGTTCCAGCAGCCCCTCTGATTGGTTGCTTCCTTGCAACCACTCTAGGCCACTTGGGGGACCTCTCCACTGCTCCTTTCCTGGGATGGGTGTGGCAGAACCCTGAGGCTTCTAGCCTTTGGGCCTAGTCCACCCCATCACAATATTGTTTATTTATATAGCACGAATGATGTCCTAAAATATCTTCAGGAGGAATGTGGCTGAACTGTTTCATGCCTTGAGCTGTATAAAGCTTTATAATGGAATTGTGCTCTGAAGATAGCTGAATTTTTGTACTATTGTAATTATTATTTTTTTACAGAAATCGTGGATTGGGGCTCCATTGTGGTAGGCACTGTACATGCACGTCTTTAAAAGATAGTTCCTGCCCCAAAGAGTTTAAAATCTAAATTACACCAGGACACAACAGGTGGACAAAGCAATGAGTGGGTGGGATGGAGGAGGGATAGAAGTGGAGAATGAGATAACAGTTAAACAAGTGTATCTCAGCACAATGAGCATTAGTTCACCACCTGCCTAGCCATTGTTGACTCTCAATGTCTCGAAAACATATGATGGATGAGGTAATGCCTAGGTGGATTTTGTTGAAGAGTTTTTCCTATAGTTAAGAAGGCACATAGGTGAAAGAATGAAAGCATTTTGAAAAAGCTGAAATGCAGTGGAAGCTGAGAATGTTGGTGGAGTTTGGATAGTGATTGATGTCACAATGAGTTAATGGACAAGCTGGACAGCTTGGGGCTAAGTTATAAGATCACTTCATGTTGAATCACCAGCTGAAGTTTTGGTATGGCCTTCCTAGCCTGGAGGTGATCAAGCCTCGCAGTATTGTGACTTGGTCAGCATTTAAGATGAAAGAGTCATAGAGTTCAGCACCAGAAGGGACCACCAGATCATCTAGTCTGACTTCCTGTATCTCACAGGCCACCAACACCACCTAGCACCTGAACACTAAACCCAACAACTGAAAAGGCACAATCTCTTGGCTTTCCAAAAAGTGAAAGACGACATCTCTCTGGCCGGTATCTTCAGACACAGACTTGAATAAGACTTAACAAATGGAAAAAGTAAAAAATAAAATAAAATACAATAAAATAAACCTATTAACAACAACAGCAAAAACACCTGTGTGACGTTACAGTGTGTATTAATGCTACATGCTATTTTCAGTCTCATCTTTCTGTAACCATATTCTTGTCCACTTGATTCAACAAGAAAAGTCACATGGCAAGATACACAGAGCCTGTAACACATCAAGAATGGGTCCTCACCTGACACTCCTAAGACAATTTGCCCAGCACAAGGAAGCAGTTATCAGCTGGCAGCTCCTTCATGGGGCCGTGAGCACGGGCATGTACTTGGCGCGGTTTACCCGTCCCAGACACCTGCCCTTTCTGCGGTGTGAGGGAGACCCTGGCTCACATTTACTTGGAGTGCGCCAGATTGCAGCCCCTATACCGGCTCCTCACCAATATTATGTTGCGTTTCTGGCTGCACTTTTCCCCTCACCTTCTTATTTATGCACTCCCTATCCGTGGCCCCACAAAGTCACGGGACCTCCTGGTCAACTTCCTCTTGGCCCTGGCTAAACTGGCCATCTATAAAACCAGGGAGAGGAGGTTGGCCGATGGAGGCTCCGGTGACTGTGGGCCTGTTTCCGATCCTCTGTCCGTTCACGTATCCGGGCAGAGTTCCTCCGGGCGGCGTCCACTGGCTCCCTTGACACCTTTGAGGAGCAGTGGGTGCTGTCTGGGGTTCTCTGCTTGTTGTCCCCATCAGGTTCCCTTCTTTTGACCCTTTGGCCACACTCTTGTCCCTGTTATTACATTAGTTGTCCCCCGAACGTAGTTGGTTTTTTGGGTCTTGTAGATCCTCCCCTTAGGCTGGGGGAGGGTCCTTTAGCAGTGGGCAGGCTTCCGCCCACCCACTTCCTGGATCTCAATAGGTACAAGGAAGCAGTTAAGTAGTGTTAACAGTCCAGGCTGAATGCTGAATTGTAAATGACTAGCAAATAAGCTATTAATTAAAATAGAAATTGAATCCATCTTATAGGCTTCTCAAAAGGTCTTGTTGGAGTGCTCCTATAATATAGCTAGAGGCAGTATTTTAATTTTCAAATAATCCAACTCTATAATTAAAGTTACATTTTGCTGTAAATTTTAAAATATTAATAAAACTTGAATAAATCTGGCCAAAGTGCTGGTAGGCAAAAACAGAAGTATGCTAATGACCACCTTTTTCAAAGAGATATGTATGAAAGAGCCACATTCCAACTGACAAAGTTCACTGGTCTAGTTTAGTTGTGCTTTGTAATTCTAATTAAGTTTTCTTTATCAATCAGTTTTTTAAACAATTTTTTCCTTTCATGAGTCTGAATCAGACATTTAATTAAATTTATCTAGAAAATGTAATAACAAATCTTAGGCCATCTTTGTTTTAAATGCTTTGTTGTTTTTTGCCACCCAGGATGCAATATTAAGAAAAATTCATAGGTGATGTATAAAGTGGTGTACATTAATTGTTAATATGTGCGTGCTTGGAGAATTTCCAGAAGTCTAGCTAAAAACTGTCTTCAGGCTGAAACATGGGGTTTCAGAAAGTTTCTAATTTTTAACTCTTATTTTGTGTTCTATGGCTGATATCAAGTGTGTCTTTGATCTGCAGGCAATCACAGACCTTGAGAAAGCTGATGGGCATGCCAGCTATTTTGTAAAATATGGAGTAAAATAGCTGGAGACAGTGGAAACCTTAGGCAAAGACACTAGGTCACATGCAAGGCCCAGCAGCTGTAAAGCCATGTGAGCTGAGGGGTTTCCGTGCGAATTGAATGCAGATGCAGGGGCTGGGGCATTGATTGGCTGGAAATGTGCATGAAGAGCTCTGTGTGACTTGAAAGCTTGTCTCTTTCACCAATAGAAGTTGGTCCAATAAAAGGTATTACCTCACCCACATTGTATGTGTCAGAGGCAGAAAACAACCAGAATGCCAACAAGAATGCCAGGAGAAAGTGAGCAGAAAGCCAGAGAAACAGTCGTCAGCATGGACCAGCCACAGGTTTTTAATTGCAATGTAGACATACTCTAAGAGGCTATTCTGAGAGAGAGAGTGAGATGTCATGTGCTCCACTGTGAGCGGTATGCTGAGAAACACCCAGCTGTATATCTCATTATCACAATGCCTAGAGAAAATCAGTTCCTGGAGCAGCTAGCATAAACTCCACCCAGGTAAGGTCTAAGTGATGCTTGTTGGTAGGATGGCCATATTTCCCTATGCTGAATACAGGACACCTGGTAAAATTACTCATATTCAAGTGAGTTCAATGGCAATCAATCGTACAAACGTTCAAATTAACATCAAGTTGACTGAGCCCCTGTTAAAAAGAAATACTGCGTAGTTGGATTCTTTTTATTTACCTTGTTATCTTTAAAGCTCTAGGGTTCACATGGGGAGAGGTCTCTCTCTCTCACACACACACACACATTCCGGTTCACCTCTCTCACACAGAGGGGTGACCGATTGACTTGATCCTCCCTGCAGGTGCTCTCCGCCCTCCATGCCTGGCTGCCCCCCCCACCCCCCATGGATCCACCTGTCCTTGTACCTGGTGCTGCATCTTCGAAGGCAAAACATGGAGGGGCACACAGGGTCACTTGACCCCCCACCCCCGATTCCTGCCAGAGTTCATACCAGAATGTGGCCAGCAGCAGCCTTGTCTCATTGGGCGGGAGGGAAGGGACAGGAGCTGCTTCCAGTAGCAGGGGAGGAGGAGGGGGGAAGGGATGACCTGCCATGCGTCTTTGCAGAGCTCATCTCTTCTCTCCCTCACACCACCTCCCCTGTGGCTGGAAGCTGCTTGTCCCTTCCTGCCCGCACAGTGTCGAAAGGCAGCTAACACCTCCAGACTACTGCTGGCCACCGACATAACCCAGCCACCTCCTGTACCCTGGCTATAGCATGGGCAGGAAGGGGTTAAGCCCTAAGGATGCGTTGTGCACTAGGGCCCAGGGAACCTGACTGCAGGGCCTTCAGCTAACCTGGCCAGAGAGGTGGCTCACAGCAGGGGTGGGTGCCTAGGGGACGGAGCAGCCCTAGCCCTGTACTCCCTGGGGGCAGGACCCAGGGTGGGGGGGGGGCGGGGAGGTGAAAAGGGTGCTAAGCCCCTGCCCAGGGGCATGAACAGGCTGAGGGGTGGAGAGGCTTCTTCGTGCCAATGCTGTGTGGGGCTTTGGCACACGCAGGGCTCGGCTCCTCATGGCCAGCGCCCCATGCAGGAGGGTCTTGGCCCAGCCAGAGGCAGTGGGGGAAGGAAGGAGCCTGCCAGCCAGGCTGTTAGTGACCTCAGCTCTCTGATGAGGAGCTGGATTTCTGCACAGCCCTGGGAGTGGAAAACGCCCTGCCGGGGGCAATATGGAGGAGCAGCCGGGCTGGGGGGGCAAAGGGGTAAAGCAGGGAGAGGACAGCGAGAGGGGGAGCATGTAAAGGGCCGATGGGTGGGCAGCAGAGGCAACATTCAGCTGGCCGTCACCTGGCGCCTGTCCACACTCACCAACCAGCGCGCAGCCAGTGCTGGCCAGAATCTGGATGCAGAACGGGGCCCTGCTGGCTGAGAGCAGGCACGCAGTACAGGGTGCACTGACAGACCAGCAGGGGGAGTGGCCGGACCCAGCATGCTGCAGCTATGCCCCGCCACCAGTCTTGCACACCCACACCCATCGTCAGCCACGGGACCCCCACACTCACCGCTGGTGGGCAGGCGGCTGGTGAGCAGGGATCAGGCCAGCAGCAGGATCCGCCAGTACTGATGGGAGGAGACAGAAAATACAGGGCAATTTGCCCGTTTTAAAGAAAAAGTCAGGACACCTGCAGGAGGGCTTAAATATGGGACTGTCCCTTTAAAAATGGGACATCTGGTCACCCTACTTGTTGGCAAAGGGAAATGGTTGGAAGAATTAGCCAGGACTCTGCCCTCACTTGTCCTTAAACCATAGAGCCACCATTTCTCAAAGCTGTGTGATGCCTCAGGGTCCAGTTTGACCCATCAATGAGCTTGGATAATCAGGTAGCATCAGCGACTTAAAATGTCATATGTCACCTCCAGCTCACTAAGAAACTTCACCCTTTCTTCCCAGATGAGGACCTGTCCACAGTGATCCATGCATGGGTTATCTCCAGACTGGAGTACTGTAATTCACTGCTCCTGAAACCAAATATGAAAACAATGCAAAGACTCCCAGCTGGTACAAGATGCAGTTTAGGTTTGTGTGAGCACATCAGTTCTGTGCTCCAGTCCTTCCACTGATTTCCTGTCTGCTGACAGTCTAATGCCTTGGTCCTAATTTTCAAAGCAATTACATTTTCAAAGCTGTAACATTTTCAAAGTTGCCTAAGTCCCATTTTCAAAAGGGCAGATTGCAAAGGTATTTTGGAACCTAAAGATAACTCCCATTGACACCTAGGGGCAAAGGCTGCCTAGGCACTTTTGTAAATCCTACTATATACCTAATTGCATCTTCAGACACCTAAATACCTTTGCAAATCTGGCCCTGCAGAGCCTACATCCCATTAACTATCCTGGTGACATTTCAATCTATGAATCACCATTTCAATCATAATCACCACAGTTGTGTTCTGCTGGAGCAATGCAGATCACAAAGATCTGTAACCAAAGCATTCTCAGTTGAGGGGATCCAGCTGGCAAATGAACTTCCTGAGCGATTAGAGGAAGCCAGAGTCTGACCAATTTTTGAAAATACTTGGAATAGGAATTATCTTTTGGGGGATGGGAAAGAAGGATGGAAAGAGGAGACATTCTCTACATTGACCATGCTCTCTTTCCTTCTTTCATCCCTCTTTCTCATCCCCCCCAAAAGAGTCCCTACTCCACGCAGTTTGTCAAACCTAAACAGGGAGAAAAAACAGAGACTGCCTGAAGTCCTCAAGAGGTGTTGATACTATTTTACATGGGAGGTGCTCAGATACCACAATGATGGGTGGCTGTAGAATACAGACAGAAATAGATAAAATAAATGAAGATATTTTTACATCAACAGAAATCAGACCCCACTTTAGCTTATTTCTTTTGGTCTTTTAAGTAAAGTCACAAGCTTTTACAATTAAACATATCCTCTCAATATGGGTATGTATATTTCCTAGATCCATTCTCTTTGCCTTTATCAATGTACATAAAAAGACAGCATGGGTCTCTCTTTTCATGTAAACTGATAAAGACAAAAAGAATGGAGCAATTACATGTATATATACACACATATTGACAAGATAGGTCAAAACCACATTTGTCAAAGTTACAACATTTTTAGGCTGTCACAAATCATGGGCTGTCACAAACCAAAGGGTGTCGCTTAAACACAAAATGTAAGGAGCTTATTTGCTTGCTGATAAATTAACTTATTTTTATGCATTTTATTGAGAACAAAATCTGTACTCCAATATCGTAACATAGCTTTCAACCTGCCAAGCTCCAAATATGTCTCAGTGACTTGTAAAATTTGTGATGAATACCCAAAATGAGGGGTGCAAGATGATGGTTGGTGTGTGTTTCACTTTAAACTGAAAGGGGTGCATACTACTGAGGTAAAGAAGAGAGATATAGAGCCTCAGTGATTTACAGGAGTACCATGGCTACCTTTCCCTTTGAGAATTTTGAATTTGTCATGTGTGATAATATGCAGCCATAAACTACTACCAACAAAAGTTCTCATTCATAGTTTCATAGATTTCAAGTCCAGAAGGGACCATGGCAATCATCTCATCTGAACTCTTGTATAACACAGGCCATAGAACTTCTCCAAAATAATTCCTAGAGCACATTTTTTAGGAAAAAAAAAACATCTAGTCTTGATGTAAAAATTGTCAGTGATGGAGAATCCACCACAAATTGTTCCAGGGGTTAATCACTTCAAAAATTTATGCTTTATTTCCAGTCTAAATGTGACTATCTTCAGCTTCCAGCCATTTGATCTTATTATACCTTTCTCTGCTAGACTGAAAAGCCCCTTATCACATATTTGTTTCCCATGTAGGTACTTTCAAGTCATCCCTTAGCCTTCTCTTTGTTAAGCTAAATAGATGGAGCTCCTTGAGACTCTCACTATAAGACATGTTTTCTAATCCTTCAGTCATTCACGTGGCTCTTCTTTGACCCCTCTCCAATTTACTAACATCCTTCTTGATTTGTGGACACCAGAGCTAGAGACAGTATTCCAGCAGCAGTTGCACCAGTGACTCTCTATTCCTACTTGAGATTCCCCTGTTTATGCATCAAAAGATTGCATTAGCTCTTTTGGCCACAACTTTGCACTGGGAGCTCATGTTCAATTGATCTGCCCCTTAACCAAACCTTTTTTTAGAGTGACTGCTTCCCAGGATAGAGTCCCCCATCCTGTAAATATGGCGTACATTCTCTGTTCCTAGGTGTACACATTCCTGATGCTATTATATGATGGAAACACATATTTAGGCATGTACACAAGAAAAACGCCCATGTACAGACAGAGGAACAAAAGCACACACAGCATGCAAACTGAGATGGAAGCATTACAAAAACCCAGATCTGGCATATGGATCCTGCCAGATCCAACCAATTTTTGGCCTCCACTGAAATTCCACAGCATCAACAGAGAATAAGTATAGCCACTCCCACTACACCCAAAAATTCCAGATTGTGATGAATTCTGGTGCATAACCCCTGCAATAACCTGACTCTAGCACCTGGATCCAGATGGATATTGGCAATTGTTTGCCTCAAACTCCAAACTGTACAATCTAAGTAGATAAGTTTAGCTGCTCCTGTTTCA
Source organism: Terrapene triunguis (assembly GCF_002925995.2). Classification (NCBI taxonomy): domain Eukaryota; kingdom Metazoa; phylum Chordata; order Testudines; family Emydidae; genus Terrapene; species Terrapene triunguis. Next base: position 60,818,554 of record NW_020664409.1, read on the forward strand.
GTGGAGAAATCTGTATGTACTCTGATGGATCCCAGATCAACAGCACTGAAAAAAACTCACATAGCTGGTGGATCCTGCCAATTTTTAACCTCAATCCCTTAACTTGTGTTGTCTATATTGTGTGTGTGTATATATATAGATATATAAAATTCCTAGGGCACCAAAAAACTCAGACCCTGCTGCAAACTGGGGCAGCAGTACCAATGGATAAATGTATCTGGAACAAAGTCAGCTGGATCCTACCATTTTTTGGACCCAAGCACCTAATTCATCAAAATAGACAACACATGTCACCATTCCCGACTTGGCTAGAAAAATCCAGGCTCTGACAAAGCTCCGTGTAAGAACAATGCAAAACCACCTATTTAACAGCTAAGTCTTGCTGCATTCAGCACCCTTTTGGGCGATAAACTTCTAAATTCTACTGCGGGGAGATCAAGTGCAGCTGCTCCTACTCTATCTGGTCCCTGATAATTGGATGGATCCAGCGGGTTCCATGGGTTGGATCTGAGTTTTTGCAGTGCTGCTGTGCCCTAGGCCAGTTTTTGTTGTTGGGTTTTGTTGTTGTTGCAGTTGGACCCGTCATCCCTTTAGCTGTTAGGTTAAACTGTAGGGACAGATGGGACAACATTTGGCTGGATCCAGGGGTTTGACTTGGGTTTTTCCAGTACGCATGTGCTAGGATCCAGAATGTTTTGCTGCAGTTGGAGCCGCATTTGTCTTGACCTGATTCGGGGTTTTTAAGATTTGGAGCTTCACGGCCAAAACTTGGCTGGATGCAGCTGTAGGATCTGGGGTTTTAACGCGCCCTTGCTGCGGCTCTGGATTTGCTTGGTCCAGCGAGGACCTTTGTTCTCTATTCTGATGGTACAATTTGGGGCTAAACAATCTGCAGGACGGAGGCAGGTAGCTGAAGCTCAGAGGGAGCCAGCTTTTCCCTCTGCAGGCGGGGTTTGAGTGGCGCTAACAGAGCCCCTTTCCGAGTCTCCTGGCGGTGCCGGCCGGCCGGGCGGGATGCTGGTGGGGCGGGGTGGCCAGGGCACGTCACTGGGGGCGCGCTCTAGGCCCGGGATAAATGGCTGGGAGCAAAGGGGAAGCAAGCGCTGAGCTCCTGGCACTGGCAGCTGCAGGAGGGGGCCTTCGAGAGGCCGGAGCGAGCGCGGGAAGGGGACTCCCAGGTCCAGAGCGGAGGGCAGGGAAAGTGTCTGCGCTGAGGGGCTGGGACTGGTGCACAAACTTCTCGCAGAGTTTGCAGGCGCAGCCTCCAGCGCGCCCCGGCTCCTGCTCAGCTGCCCAGGCAAATCCGGCGCGTCTCCCGGCTCTGCGAGGCGGGGAGGAGACGCGGGCGGGCGGCGGACCGAACTCGGCTGTGGCTGGGCGGCTGCAGCCTGGACCTTGGTGTCCGAAAGGCCGGGAGAGGTAAGGGCTTGGCTCAGCCTCGCTTGGGAACGGCTCCGCGCCTTTCAGCCCGGACTCCCGCAACAGTCAGCAGCGACCCTGCGCGCGCCGCCTCCCCCGACTTGCGGTTCTTCCCACGCACGAGTCGGGGACTTCCCGGGGAGACCCAGCTCCCCGCCTGGCTTTTTGTCCAGTTCGCCTCGCCTTCCCAGCCGGGGCCGTGTAACAAAGGGCCTGAGGAGGGAGGGGCAGGGGGAGAGCTCCAGGTCTGACCTGCTGGAAGACTTAACTCTCCGCAGAGTTGTGGCTCCATCGCGCGCTCACAGAAGCAACTTTGGGGCAGCAGCAGTTGATTTGTCCTTAGAAGCCGGGCGGGCGTGTGGTTGAAATGCAGCCCAGAGAAGGCAGATTCCTATTTTTTTTTTTCATAGGAACGGGAGCCAAAAAGCCAGACTTTCTCATTTCAGCATCTTTATTTAATGTCTAACAGGTGTGGAAAGTGCAATTTGGCCCAGTAGTATAATACGATATATCTTCCCTATTGGAACATTGGGTATACTGGGCACCTATGCAGCTTCTGTGTGCATTTTCTTCAAGATGCCAAATGTTCCTTTCCCCGTCTACCCTCCACAGCTAGGTCCATAACTAGAGTGCTTGGGGATTGGGGTTAGTGTTTGGAACTGGGATGAGGGAGCTACTGTAGATAGGAAGCACTGTAGCTTTCCAAATGGTAAACCTTCAAGCAGTAGCGAGCATCAGAAGAACATTCTTGATGGGAGAACTGCATTTTAAAACCTTCTTTTAAAATAATTCATCATTTTTGTTCTGCGAGCATAATAAATAAACCCTGTTTGACTAACAGGTTTTAATAATCTAAGTTTTGTTGTTAAATTTGAAGATTCAAAATATTTTTAAATCATAAAACAAAAGCTTCTGATCAACATCAGATTTGATAGTCCTGATTTTTTTTTAAAGTATACTTCACATTCTTTTTTGGGGTTGTTTTCATTTTGGGGGTCGCTGCAAGCCCCTTTAGCTTGAAAACAGCTATATTTATACACTGGGATCTTATAAGAGGACCTAATTAATTTAATCATCTAATTTAGATTGCTTAAAGGCACTATCAGATGAAGGCAGTTTATGAAAAAATTCCTTTTATTTATGCAGACTCTTAAGTGTGCTTTACATAACTACCTGAATGATCTTCAATTCATGAGGTCAAAGCCACAGTGTAAAGGATGGGTGTCTGTGTTCTCTGGCATCCCTAAAAACCACACTGGCACACTCCCCTCCCAACTACAGTTTGACTTTTGTTATTTAACAGATTAATTCAGGCCAACACTTTAACCTCAGAATCACTTTACTCTCTCTTATGCCTTTGCAGCCAACAGACCTGGAAGAAAGATTTTTGTCCTGGAATTAACCCTGGGGAGTTTTGAGGTCATTCATCATGAAGTGTGTAGCACAGGAATGGCTCAGAGTAACTGCCTTGCTATTCATAGCTCAAACAGTTTCTGCAATGGTTCTTCCCAATGGTACACTATTAGAGGAACTTTTGGAAAAGTACATGGACGAGGATGGTGAGTGGTGGATCGCCAAGCAAAGAGGGAAAAGGGCTATCACAGACAGTGATATGCAAAGTATCTTGGATCTTCATAATAAATTACGGAGTCAGGTGTATCCACCAGCTTCCAATATGGAATATATGGTAAGGATAAATTGATAGTGGTGTCTAGAAAGAAATGTTAATGCAGTAGTTGCTGTCATTGTGTAAAATAGCATACTTTCAGTCATTGTTTCTTGATGTTTGTCTTTTATAACAATGTTTTAAACAGGATGAAATGCAACACAATATCTTCAGGAGCTAAAGGATAAGCAGGGTGCTAAACTAGAAACATTGCATTGCAAAATAACACCGGTTCTTCCTAGCTCCTAAACTGGTATATTTCTATGTTTAATATATTGGTATGTGATTATTTCCCTTAGTTTTTGGCTTGCTTATTTATTTATTTATTTATTTATTTATTTATTTTTTTGCCTCAGTGTATATTTGGTATTTGTTGAACCTAAAGCTTTCACTTTTCTTAACTTCTGTGGTGTGTGGTTTTTTTTAAATAGGATAATTTAGGTTTCATTATGACTAGGGCCGTACCAAATTCAGAGTCCATTTTGGTCAATTTCTAGGTCATAGGATTTTAAAAATAGTCAATTTCATGGTTTCAGATGTTTACATCTGAAATTTCAGGGTGTTGTAATTGTGGGGGTCCTGACCCAAAGGGAGGCCATGGAGGGGTGGGGGGTAGTCGCAAGGTCATTGTAGGGGGGGTTGTGGGATTGCCACCCTTATTTCTGCGCTGCTGCTGGTAGGGATGCTGCCATCAGAGCTGGGCAGCTGGAGAGCAGTGGCTGCTGGCCAGGTGCGCAGCTCTAAAGCGAGCATCACCGCCAGAAGCAGTGCAGAAGTGAGAGTCACAGGGCATGGGGAGTTGGTTACCATACATTCCAGTTTTCCTGGCAGCCTCCTGTCCAAGTCCAGGGCTGACAGCCACCCTCACTTCTGTGCTGCCTTTAGAGCTGGGCTCCCAGCCAGCAGCTGCCTAGCTTCCTGCAGCCTGGGGAGGTTCCCAGAGATGGGGCTTCATGAGTGGCCCCTGCATGGGAAGAGGAAGTCCCATCCTTAATCAGCTTGGGCTGGGATTAGCAGCTGGAGCCTGGTGCACGGTAGGAGCCCCCGGCTGGGGCACTCGCAGCCCTGCCCCTGCCCTCCAATAGCCAGATTTTGTGGTCCATGACACGTTTTTCACGGCCAGGAATTTGGTAGGGCCCTATTTATGATCCTACTAACTTATTGGAGTACATTGGGAATACTAAAATTCTATCCTTGGAACTCCTCAAAAGGCCAGTGGCCTGACAAGAATGGGGCAATTGTATTATTACTCTTACATCTGCAGAAAAATTAAAACTTTTGTCACAATGTTCATGTTTTATTTTTTTGACTATACAAATATCAAGGAGATTGCATTATTATAGGCAGGGCTGATTGCATCCCTTTTACTAAGGTTGCCCAACAGTTCTCACCATAAGATCCTGTTTCAGTTGCTTATAATTTAGCCAAACTTGAACTGCTCAGGCTGAAATTTTCCATGCCAGGTATCTGCCACAGGCTAGTGGGCTTTTATGTTAATTTCAGCCACAACAGTTCAGCCATATGCAAAAATGAGGCTAGGAAAAAATGTTTAGTTCTTGCTAGAAAATTCTGATGACCATTGAAAAGCATGCTTTCGAACAGGAAATTATGTTAAGGCAGTGCTTTTGTTATCCATGTGAAATCCACCCAAGTTTAAGACAAATTAGAAGCCTTTGAAAAAATCTCAGTTTGCACATGCTCAGTAGAGACTTTTTAGAACTTTAGCAGCTAAAGTTCCTGACAATTCTATTTGTGCTGAACATTCTCCAGCGCGGGGCTGAGCAGGCCTACTGTGGGCCAGGTTTGGGCATCTGAATTGAAAGCAGGAAGACAATTTCTTTGCTGTCAATGACCCCAGTGCTGGGCTCAGGCCTGGAGGAAGAACCTTCCTTATTTGAATGCAGAGGGAACAATAGGCGGACCTGTGCAGGGTGGGGTGAGGTAGATGGGACAAGGAGCCGAGAGAGGGATTGAGACTGGGACTAGAGGCTAGTTGGTGGTGGAGCAGGAAGAACTGGGACTTGACAAGAAGACCGGGACTCAGAGCTGAGGGGGGACTGACTCACCGGGCAAAGAAATTGGAAGGCGGGAAAGGAAACAAGTGAGGGAAGATACTGGATGAGGAACCTTGGCAGGAGACTGGAACTGGTTGGTCAAATAAACTGTGACAATGAAGTGGTGGGATAGATGTAGGGGGACACTGTGGCTGGATCAAGAGCCCAAGGAAGGAGTTTGGAACAGGGAGGTATTGAAGATAGGGAATGTGGGTGGGAGGTAGCTGGAGGCCAGGGTGGGGGAAAGAAACAGATTGGATGAGGAGCCAGGAAATGGGGACCTGAAACTTACTCAACAAGGAGACTTGGGACATGGTGCAAGGGATGGGAGGGAACTAGGACTGGTTAGTCAAGAAGACTGAGACTAGGAAATTGGGGGACACTGGGACTGGGATAGAGAGTCAAGAGTGCTGACACTAGGACTGGGTGGGCCAGGAGGCTGGGACTGGGATGGAAAAAATTTGAAGAGTAGAGACTGGGACAAGGAGAATGGGACGGGGATGTGGTGCCAGGGATGGGGAAGATATAGGAATGGGTCAGCAGGGCTTTGGAGCTGTGCTCTGGCTCTGATCCAGCTCCAGGCAAAAACCTGCAGTTCCACTGCTCTGGAGCTGCTCCGGGCTCCGCTCCGAACCTCTGGTCAGGGACAGGTTGGGAAAGAAGTAATGGAAGAGGTTATGCTGGAATGAAATGGATAGACTCTGTTCCCACTAGAACATACTTCCCCCAAGAGCCTGGAATGGAACCCAGGTTTCCTGAGTCTCCTCTATCCTTTCTCTGCTATCCGCAAATATTTGTGAAACCCACTGGCAAAGCCTCTCATCCTCCTCTAGTGTTGGCCCACTTAGAGGGTAACAACTTACTACTGCTATCACTTACTCTGTTAGCTCAAGTGCCAGAGGTGTGTGTAGTGGATCTAAAGGTTCCAACCCTGCTGATGACCCACATGGGTGTCAATATGATGCTACATAGTGAGGTTTCTGATTTTTCAGTTTGCTTTTTTCATAAAAGGAAATTACAAACAAAAAACTATGTTAAAAGAAAATAATTAAGGTTGCAAAGTGAAGCAAACACTCAAAAGTTAGGAAATGCTATAATTAAGGTTAATTAATTTCTCCACTTGTAAGGTAACTCCCTTCTCTTCATGTGCCAATATATATTTATGCCTGTATCTGTTATTTTCACTCCATGCATCTGAAGTGGGGTTTTTACCCATGAAAGCTTATGCCCAAATAAATCTGTTAGTCTTTAAGGTGCCACCGGACTTCTCGTTGTTTTTGTGGATACAGACTAACAGGGCTACCTCTCTGATATAATTAAGGTTGCATAGGCAACCTTAATGCCACCCCTTGTGTGTATGTGTTACGATACAGTCTTTAATTATATGATCAAATACTAATTTTTCTACAGGACCACTGCCTAATTCACTGGCCAGGATGGATTTGCTCTGGGGATTCATAGATTATAAGGCCAGAAGGGACCACTGTGATCATTTAGTTTGATCTCCTGTGTAATACTAATAGGTCTTCTCCAAATTAATTCCTATTTGAACTAGAGCATATTTTTCTAGAAAAAACATCTTAACCAGGGTTGTTTAGTGTGGGACATTGTTGTCTGTAGGCATCCCTGCTTTGTGTTGTCCAAGTTGGAAAGCGTGTAATGAAAGAGACAGGAGATAGCAGGAAGAGAAAGGATAGTCTCGTGGTTAGGGCAGTTGAATACAGTACTACCCAGGCGAACTGAATTCTGTCCCTGCCCTTTAGACAGGTTTCCTGTATGATTCTGATCAAGGCATTTAAACCAAACTCTTATAGCGGTCACTAATTGTGTTTTCCTCATTTTTTGGGTGCCTGACTTGAGACCATGGGGTCTGATTTGTGGAAGTGTTGAGTACTCACAGTGCAATGGAAGTCCATGGGACCTATGTTTTGAACAAACATAATGTTAAGTACTCTGAAAAATCAGAGCCTGTGTCTCAAATTGGGCACCCAAAATTAGTGAACACTTCTGAAATTAATCTTTATATGCCTCAGTTCCCCATCTGTACAATAGAGAAAATACCACCTCTCAGCGGTGTTGTGACAATAATAAATGCTCAAAATGAGTTAGGCTAGCTTCTATTTAGGCTTCTCACTTCCACTGATTTCAGTAAAAGTTAGGCTCAAATTCCTTTTGAGCATTCAGCCCTTAGATAGTATAGTGATGAGCAGGGACGTCCCTAGGGTGGTGCGGGGCCCGGGATAACCCCTAATTCTGGCCCAGGCCCTGCCCCCACTCCACCCCTTCTCCCAAGTCCCTGCCCTGCCTCTTCCTGCTTTGCCCCTGCTCCACCCCCTCCCTGCCCCCATTCCACCTCTTCCCCCAAGCCCCCACCCCCATCCCGCCTCTTTCCAGCTTCCGACCCCTCCCCCGAGTGATACCAGGAGCCAGCCAAGTGGAGCAGGCTGGGTCTGGGTTGTTTGTTGCTGCCCGCACCAGGCCCCCCGCTAACCACCCAGGCTGCCCTGGACCTCGTGTCCCAAAGCGCGGGGCCCCCCAAAGCGCAGGGCCCGGGACAGTTGCCCCGGTCTGTCTTATGGACGGGATGGCTCTGGTGATGAGCACCAGAGAAAAGCTTGTGAGGAAATTAATAATGCCATCTCCAGAGCAGAGTTGAATTAAGTGCATTACGTAAAGCACGGGGCTACATACTGAAGAAAACTATGAATACAAAGACTTGGATAGCTGTTTATTATTTGAATTCCATCCATTCTGTGCACTGAATGACTCCAGGGCCCTGTGGAAAAAATCATGTGATCATGTAATTAAAGACTGTATTGTAAGGCATACACATCTAGTGTTGCACAGGCAACCTTAATTCTGGTATTTCTTAACTTTTGAATGCTTGACTTTTTGCAACTTAAACATTTTTTTGGGGGGGAGTAGGTAATATGGTATATAAGAGTACTAAATGCTGAGACCGTCAGTGCACATTTTCATGTTCCAAGACACACTTTAGTAATAGAAAAGAGCAATTTTTCTTAAAGAAATATTGCCTTTCTGCAAGTGGCTATTCCTTATTTTGAATGTCTGATTTTAGGAGTTATATGGTCCTATGATTTCTGGATCTGGGTTTCAAAACTAAGATTAAAGTAGGCAAGATTTGTTAGCTGCTTTTAGATATTGTTAGCATTACAGTTGGGTGCTGGTTTATGACTGGGCTCCTAGATGTGCCTATAATACAAATAATAAATTGATGATAATAAAACTGAGCCTTGGCTGTTAATTGAAAAATAAAGGTGGGGGACCAAATTTTATACTCAGATTTGAAGCACAAGCAACAATAAAAAATGAATTGTAGAGACCCCATGCATATGTTTATCCCCATTAAAAAAATTTTCTGCTAGTATTTTGCATTAGGAACATGAGGTCTTATTGAAGGTTGAGCTTTACCCTTCCTTAGTAGCCCTAAGCTGTGGAGGAGGAAAGGCTCAGTCTTTAACAGAGAAAGCTTTTATCCTAAAAGTTTGTCAGATTTGACAGGAGTTGAGCAGGATTTAACAAAAACAAAAGGGGAAAAAAATCAAAGTTTAAAAGGTTCTCCTATTCTCTTGTGTGCTCCCTGAGTGGAGTGGGGTAGGGAGAAGAGTCCTGTGCTTCCCTACCCCCCTTTGATATTCCCAAAGGGAGTGTATCCAGGTTGCTGGGACTGCAAAGTATAGATGGCCCTTACTTGAGATGTGCATGGGAGAAAGACTTCTTACACCCTCTGTTCTTTGGCAGTAGCCAATATAAAGAATCAGGAGGCAGACAGAGGGAAAGAATAATATTAATAAAATAAACAAACAATCATGCATGATTTCCCAATGACATTACAATGACTGGATTTTGATTTTTGCCTCAGCCTGTGATGTTGATTTGCAATGACACAATGTCAACTGTATATGATGATGTTACACTATAATACCCCTGGGGGAATTTTGTGCCACTGCGCAATACAGAATTCTGCCGTAATGTTGGGCTGGGCCTGCAGAATTTTCTCTTCCTCCCCTCCACGCCCCCCATTGGGCTGCAGAGCTGTTGGCTGCCACTAGGGGTCGCTGGACCCAGCAAAGCCCAGCTCGCAAATAGAAGACAAGGCCAGCGGGGTGGGAGAGGGAGGAATCTGGAGGGTTCCCAGGACTCCCTGAAGGAAGGAGGCAGCAGTGTGCAGGAAACTCTGTGGAAACCCTGGGCTCTAAGAGGGTAGGGTCTGAGTGTCTGGGCCAGGGGGCCCTGCAGCTGGCCTCTGGGGGATAGGGGATTTGAGTGTCTGGCCCCCTGGCTGGGCTCTGTTGGGGAAGGGGCAGAGAAGCGGGAACTGGGTTGTCATGGGGGTTTCTTTAACTTTCTACTCTGGGAGGAATTTTTGTGTGTCTATACTGTTGATGAAATTTGGAGGAGAAATAGTAATAGATGTACCCAACAAGATCTGGCAGACTGGTGAGTGGCCCTCCATCTGGACACAGTCACTAATCATCACTCTGCTAAAGAAAGGCAACCTGCAATTGTCAAAATTACCAGACCATAAGCTTAATTAGCCATCCCAGCAAAGTGATGTTGAAAGTCATATTGAACAGATTGAAGCCGCAAGCGTAGAATGTCATCACTGGAGAACAGGCTGGCTTTTGTGCTGGAAGAAGTACCACAGAACAGATTTTCAGCCTTTGTGTTCTATGTGAGAAGTACTTACAACACCAGCAGGACATCTACCATATCATTGTTGACTTTAAGAAGGCATTTGACAGAGTATGGCATGAAGCTCTCTGGGCAACCATGAAGAAGTACAATGTTGGTTGTAAGCTTATTCTTACCATTAAACAACTGTATGCTAAGGCCAGCAGTGCGGTTCTCGTCAATGGCACAATAGGAGTGGTTTTGCACCACCGTTGGAGTCCGGCAAGGCTGCCTTGTTTCGCCCACACTGTTCAACATCTACTTGGAGTGCATAATGACTGATGCCCTAGAAGATCACACATGCACAGTCAGCATTGGGGGGTGAACAATCTCAAATCTTCGGTTTGCTGATGACATTGATGGCCTGGCAGGCAGCAAAGATGAACTTGGCAACCTTGTGAAACGATTGGATGAAACTTCCGCAAAATGGCATGCAAATCAGTGCAGAGAAAACCAAGCTGATAACAAACATGATGGGATCAGCTCACATATGGTCAGTGGACAAGAGCTGGAGACAGTGAAACAGTTCAAGTATTTGGGGGCAATCATCACTGATGAAGGATCCAAAGCAGAAATTCAGGCAAGAACTGCGCAAACAGCAGCACTGGCAAAGCTAAAGCCAATTTGGAGGAATAAGAACATCTCCCTGGAATCCAAACTGAAACTGCTGCATGCATTGGTCATCTCCATTTTTCTGTATGCATGCAGAACTTGAACAGAAAATACAGGTAGTAGAGATGAGATACTTTGGTTAAATCCTGGGCATCTCCTACTTCAACCACGTCACTAATGAAGAGGTCCGCGACATCATCACCCAATGCGTTGGGTCATATGAAGACCTCCTGATGACCGTGAAGAAGCACAAGCTGAAGTGGTATGGCCATGTAACAAGATCTGGCCTATCCAAGATCATCCTCCAAGGGACAGTACAGGGAAAGAGAAGAACAGGTAGACAGAAGAAGAGTGGACAGGAGTGGACTTCGTGGAGACTTGAGCACTGACACACAATCGTCAGGGATGGAGACAATTGGTTGGTTGCTCATCAATGATGGTTCCCCAACGACCAATGCGGTTATGGGACATGATGATGATATTGATACAGACATACTTGCTCATAGGTATTGAAATAAATTTCCAAAATAATTGAAACTGGTGTGATTTATATAGTGTTTTGACAAATAAAATTTGCAGAATTTTATAGAATTTTAAAATTTTTGGCACAAAATTCCCCCCAGGAGTAACTGTAATTATGATGTGGCTCTTGGAGATTCCACTGCATCTGTTGGTGTTTATGGCTGGCTACTAATTATTTAGACACTGATTTTATAAAATAAGCTTTCACTTTAAATCTTTGTTTTCTTTTTTGCTATGAACCTTACTTTTCTGTACATGACAGGAAAGGTTTTAGTCCAGAAATGTATCAAATCACAAGCTACCGTAAGATCTATATTAGCACTAGCTGTGTGTAGTTACATTGCATCTTTTTTCACAGGCCACTCTCTTGAACAGTAAGGCAGTTTTTGAACCCACCCTCAAATAGTTATTCACATAAACCCCACCCACAATGTGACATCAGTAGAATCAGAACATCACTTTGAGTTATGAGTGATGAGTCATAACATGCATTATGAAAATGCTACATTCAATGGAAATGTGCATATGTTATGTAAATGTAGGCCCACATTCTGCCTTCATTGTACAAGTATGCTACTGGGAAAAGCATGAATAAGGAGCTTATCCTCTTCTTGTTCCCCACTGCCCCCTTGTGCACCTGTGCAGGAGGAGCAGCTCAGGTCTAACTAGCACTCAAGAGAGCACAAAGAGGAAACAACTCTGCTTTCTGACTGTCCACACCCTCTGAGGAGCAGCGTGTGTTGTGTAATGTGCTCCATTCAGACTCTAGCAGTTACTCTGGTGTGTAGCATATACTAATCTAAGGTGTTTGCTAATCTGTTTTAAAAACATGCAGATTTTTAAAACTGTGTGTCACTTCCGATCCTGCACCCTTGATTATGGTGTTGTTTGCATTCCAGACTCTGCATTGCTTCAATGGACAACTGATTTACTCTATAGTGAGTGTGGTTTTAAATATCTTGTTGAAGTTCATAGTGCAGGAGTACATGAGGCAATATGCTGTGTTTGTGGCTATATTCTTCATTTGGCATTTCACCATTCTTGAAAACCATTCATGGCCTTATAGACTCATCTGCCATGAATGTTATCCTTTAAATAATTCAGTAAGTAGCATCAAAAGGACACTTCATCAAATAAACCATGGAAATATTATAAATCAGAAAGGCCTGGTAGTCATATTTACATTTGTACTGTTTGGAAAATACAAGGAACTCTTTCTACAAGCTATTTACTTCTGTATTCCTAATAGGTGGTCGGGGAGCTCCATGTGCTGTCCCCGCCCTCGAGCGCTGGCTCCGCAGCTCCCATTGGCCTGGAGCCCGCACCCCAGCTCCCTGTCCCAGCCCTGAGCCCCCTCCTGCACCCAAACTCCCTCCCAGAGCCAGCACTGCTTCCCACACCCCCAACCCCTTGTTCCAGACTTGAGCCCCCTCCTGCACCCCAATCCATGGACCTGAGCCCCCTCCTGCACCCACATTCCCTCTTATGCACCCCCATCTCCTACCCCAACTCTGATCCCCCTCCCATACTCAGAACCCCTCAGCCCCAGCCCGGAGTCCCATCTTGCACCCCAAACCCCTCATCCCCAGCCTCATCTCAGAGCTTGCACCCCCAGCCAGAGCCCTCTACCCCCCACAATCTCCAGCCCCAGGCCAGTGAAAATGAGTGAGTGAGGGTGGGGGAGAGCGAGCGAGAGTGGGACGGTGGAGAGAGGTGGGGTGGGGCCTCAGAGAAGGAGCGGGGCAAGGGGTGGGGCAAGGCTGTTTGGTTTTCTGCTACCAGAAAGTTGCCAACCCTAATTCCTAAACAACTGTGTAAGACCACAAAAATGGTTTCCACAAATAAAACCTTCCAAAGGCATCTTTAACATGAGTAAGCCATGAATTCAGTTTTTAAACTTGCCTCCTCCCATGTATTCCTGCATTTGCCAGAAGTAGGTGTCTTTTCTGGAACAAAAAGAACAATGTGAATTAAGTATAGTTCACATAAGACCCTCATTCCCCCCAGTGTAGACCAGGGCTATGTGTGGTGGAGCCAGTCTCTATCGGTGTATTGTGAAGAACTAAAAAGGGGTTTAGAAAGTGTACAGGGACTTTCACTGGCCTTCCACACTTGGGTGAATTTCTCCATTCTGTGTATCAATGCCCATATTTAAGTTCCTAGGTCTTTCTGAAACATCTCTGGCATGTCTGTGGGTTTTTTTTTTTTTTTTTTTTTTTGTCATCTTGTCAGTTTTTCCAAAGCTTCACAGGGACACTTGAAAAAACACAATTCCCATTCCTTTAGTGTTGAGAACTATAGTCTGTGGAATCCTTTAAGTGGCTGGAGGGCACTTAAAAAAACAACCTAGCTCCCTTTTCAGAGTGAACTTGTCGGCTTCCTTTCCGGCTTTCCACTTTCCTGCTTCACTTCAAAGCCTGGTGGAAGTGCTTCAGCTTCTTTGCCCGGTGCTAAGAGGCTACTGACACTGCATCAAAGAATACTGTGACGTTGACTTATCCTCTTATTCTATCTGGCATTTTTCAGCAAAAGATTCTGCAGCTTGAAAGTGGCCCAGTGAACAAGTGGGTAAGTCCATGTTATGACTTTGATGTAATGCCAGTAGCAACTAAGTGGCTCCAGCAACAGAAGCTGGAAGTGGGAAAGCAGCAGATTGGTTTACTGTTTCAAAATTTTAAAAGAGCTTTACCAAAATAAAAATAAAAAATTACAAAAGTAGGAGGGATGCAATTCATCTGTCATTTTTATTTTGCTGTCAGAGAATTTCTTCACCACTGTTAGCAAAACTATTAATTTGCAGTAGCAGAACATAGAGCTTAAGCAGTAAAATCTATAGTGAAGACAGAAAGAATTGTTGATTTACACTGAGTAACTCTAACATGTCTTCTCCATGTTATCCGACTGGGAATCTGATTTAATTTAAGATTTGTTTATTGAGAAACATTGACTGAAACTCCCCTGAATACTATGTAGATGACAGGCCAAATTCATCCAAAAAGAGGTGCCATCAACCCTTGATTTTACATGAAGCAAAGTAGCTTGTGAGGCCAAAAGTCACTCTCTTAAAAGAAAGCAGCTTTTGTCCGTAATGAGAACCCTTTTTTCCTATTTTGTGAAAACAATACCATTTCGTAACATAAAATGAATTTACTTCAGTCATTATATCCAATGTTTGGGGTGCATTTACAAGAAAGACAAGTATTCATTAAATAGCTCACCATATTTGCCCTGGGTCCCATGTTGGCCCTCAAAATCAAAATGGCAAGCAACTCTTACTTGAAGACAGTTGCTCAACTCTGTTTTTTATGGAAAATATTTAAGCAGATCTCTTACAGGGGTGCTAAATCATGTCTTATTACTCTGTCGTCCTTTCCAATATTCCATTTCTACTGCATTAAAATCAGATTCACAGGAGTCACCATTAAAAAGCTAATATTCATCAGACCATAGTATCTGAGACACTGCAATTACTTCCCGCAACACCTCTTGATATATTATATGGTAACAGTTGTTAAAAACTGGCTTGTAATGGTGGTAGGAGGTGATTAAAGGAATATTTAAGGCTCTGATCTTCACACAGGAGGATATATGTAAATATGAATAAGTTGTAATAGAAGTGGACTAAACGACTTTGTCAATAGAAGGTGTTGGGAAATTAAGGTCAGTTATCGCAGTTCTTTTGCTATTCCATAACACTATTGCTCTTAGAATATACAGTTAATAAGATGATTTTAAAATATTGTGGATTTTATCTAGTTTTAAAACAGCAACATTGACATTGCAGACAAGACACCTTAGAAATCTGAATATTTCAGCAAGATCTTCATATGTTTAGATTACACTGCAAATGAAATGTAATTCGTCATTTGTGCTGTTCCTATTTTTGTTTTTGACTCTTCTAACACCAAAACTGCAAACACATGAAACTGTAATACAGAGTTACTTCAGAAATTGGTGCGGTTTACTCAGTGTTCAGGAACAATATTTTTGGCTTCAGACCACTCTGCTGTTTCCAGGGAAAAGCCACAGTTTTTCCTGCTTTCTACTCTTTTTCCAAAAGAGTAGCTGAAGCCTCTGGGTCTGTGTAGGGATCTTTTTAAAAAGTTTTATAAACATCAGTCTGTCACAACTGGAATATGACAAAGTTCTTGCCACTTTCCTTCCAGTTATTTTCAGTGCTATAGTTGAAAATGGGTTCATACTTTCCTCAGTAAGGGAAAGTCTAATAATGTCATTTATTCCCTCTTTTTTCACTATCCTAAATATGCTTGATGATTAATAATGGAACTGGTAGTCTTTAGGGTGGTATAGTTGTTTTTATATTTGGAAGGAGGGTTATGTAATGGTTGGAGCAGAAATGGAGCATTTGATCCCAACTTCTGTCACTATCTGTGTGGCCTTAAGTAAGACACTAAGTCCAAAGTTGTCATGGCTAAATTCAAGAGCTAGATCCATATTTATTTAAATAAGTGACCTGATTTTCAGAGGTACTGAGCATCACCACTTTCCATTGATTTCTTTCAGGTGCCTAAATATGAATTTAGATGTCTAACTTCAGTCATCCGCATTGGGGAATTTGACCTTAACTACTCATTGTGTCAGTGTACTCCTCTGTATTAAACAATATAATAATTTTTACCTATATTGAAATGATATTGAGAGGATTAAGTGTCTGTAAAGTGCTTTGAGATCTTTGGATGAGATGTGCAATGAAATTCAATTTATTATTATTATTACATGGAACATATAGTCATCATAAAGTGAGGCTCTGGGCACCTTGTCTTTCTTACTAGCATAATATACTGGTGATTTTTATTTATTTTTGGCTTATTTGACCATGGTATTTTTCATCCAATATTTCATCCTTCCTTTTTTCCTCTCTCAATGTAATTAGTCTTAAAGAATACAGTGGAAACTATTAAAAACTTAAATACCATACTGTACCATGGTATTTTTGTTAAAACTCTACTCCCAATATTTAGAATGTATACCGCTGTGAGGTATTTATACCATGCCATGGTAAATGTTTACTTTCACTGGTACTCACTGTACTTATTTCCATCTTTAGCAAGTTTAAATTTACTTCCATAGAATCACGGAAATGTAAGGCTGGAAGGACTTTGAGGTTATCATGTTCAGTCCCCTGTGCTGAGGCAGGACTGAGTATTACACCTCTACCTCGATATAACGCTGTCCTCGGGAGCCAAAAAATCTTACCGTGTTATAGGTGAAACCGCATTATATCGAACTTGCTTTGATCCACCGTAGTGCGCAGCCCCGCCCCCCCGGAGCACTGCTTTACCGCGTTATATACGAATTCGTGTTATATTGGGTCATGTTATATGGGGGTAGAGGTGGATCTAGACCATCCCTGATAGGTGTTTGTCCAACCTGTTCTTAAAAACCTCCAGTGACAGGGATTCAACTCCTTTGGAAGCCTGCTCCAGTGCTTAACAATTCTTATACACCTCTACACTGAGATATATAGAGAGAGATATAGATATATCTATCTATATAAAATGCGGTAAAGCAGCGCTCCGGAGGATCAAAGCAAGTTCGATATAACACGGTAAGATTTATAAAGCGTTATATCTGGGTAGAGGCGTAGTTGGAAAGCTTTTCCTAATATCTAATTTAAATCTCCCTTGCTGCAGATTT